>NW_022145614.1:10378329-10723329 GCF_000002235.5 Strongylocentrotus purpuratus
CAGTAGTGGGATAGAGTTGTTAACATTTTAAACCGTCACTATTCAATATTGATTTACATTTCAACAGAGGGCAGACATGAAGTGAAAATAGTGCAACCTCTCCAGGTTGCAGCCGCCCCCTCCCCAATAAAAAAAAAGGAAAAAGTAAGGAAAGAAAACTCGTAACAAAAGGCACAGAAAGGGTTTCACGTTTGTTAGAGTGTTTTTGTAGCGTTGGGGTCCCAAATAAGGTTATGGACTATGGAGACAGCATCTGTTGTACCAATAATCCCTAAATGATAGAAAAGAAGGCTTAAACGGGCATAAGTGTGCCAACACCTGCAGAAGAGATACTCTAAACAGACATTAAGACGCATGTTGCCCTAAATACCACAGGTGACTGACATGACATGGAAACGTGTTTAAATTAGGCCGAGAACACGGTGCAGAACAGGAAGAGAGAGAAAGAGAGAGGGGGAGGGAGAGAGAGAGAGCCTTAGAAGATGAGAGGGGGAGAGGGAGAGGGAGAGGAAGAGAGAGAGAGAGAGAGAGAGAGAGAGAGAGAGAGAGAGAGAAAGGGAGAGGGGAGGGAGGCGTAATGAGAGAAAGAACGAGAGAGAGAAACCCTGGCCAAATGAGAGAAAGGGAGAGACAGAGATAGTAAGGGGAAAGAGGGACGGTAGGAGTATGGAAATGCATGTGTGAGAAAGTGAGTGAGAGAGAGGGGGCGAGAGAGAGGAAGATAGAGAGGAGGAGAGATTGCGATAGGGAAAGAGAGAGAGAGAGAGAGAGAGAGAGAGAGAGAGAGAGAGGGGAGAGAGAGACGGGTTGTATGCGAGGGACAGAGCAGGCTTTGTGGAATCGTGCCATTAACTGTTATTGAGGGACACACATAAAGTACAAAATTACATTTATCAAGATTATTGTTTAAAATGAAAAATGTGGACAAATGTGAATAACATAAACCAGTTCTCTGATTATCATTCTATGTTGGTAATATCAAAATGAAGCCACAAATAGTATATAGGAGTGCCAATGTGAGAGAATGAAAATTGGTAAAGGAAAATCGAATATTATGTTACCATCTAATGTAGATAACAAGGCGATAATATACACCAGGCAGAGAGCATTAAAAATACAATACTAACATCATCGAAACTCATGAGGAAAAAAAAGAAAGTATTTTTGCAAAGATTGAGATAGAAAAGAAGATGAAAGTAAGAAGATGAAGAAGTAGTGGTAATTGGATTGATAGATAGAAAGATTAAAAAAAAGAACCATACGTTGATTAATGATGCAAGATATTTACGGAAACATTCTATTGACACAGATGGAAGGAAGGGGGAGATTGAGAAGAGAAGGAGAGAGAGAGAGAGAGAGAGAGAGAGAGAGAGAGGGAGTGTGTGTGTGTGTGTGTGCATGTGTGTGTGTGTGTGTTTGAAAGAGATTATATAATAGAGAGCGAGAGAGAGACATAGAGGGGAAAGTGAGCTTGTGAGCTTGTGAGCTAGAAAGAAAGGAGAGAGAGAGAGAGAGAGAGAGAGAAAGGGGAAGAGAGAGGGGAGGAGAGAGAGATAGAGAGAGAGAGAGAGAGAGAGAGTGTGTGTTTGTGTGTGTCTGTGTGTGTGTGTGTTTGAAATAGATTATAATAGAGAGAGAGAGAGACATAGAGGGGAAAGTGAGCTTGTGAGCTTGTGAGCTAGAAAGAGAGAACATTATTATGTGCAACCGTAAAACAAAAGAGACAAAATAATGGAGAGAGTGAGACGAAAACAAACTTACAGAAAGACACGGATAGACATCAATATTTAGACAGATGGGGATGGATTTGGAAACTCGAAATTGAAAAGGGGAAAATGAGACGGGGAAGGATTACAGCTGTTCCTGTGTTTTCGTTTCGGCTGTGTAAAGAGAAAATACCTTTTATTCCTCCAAATTGGTGAAACGCGAGAGGGGAATATCGATATCAGTTTATTTCGGACAGGTGCAGAAAAATAGAGAGCACCAACTTGTTGAAACAGGTATATTTTCGCCCCGTTCATTATTTATTTCCAAAGATGTCACTTGGGAGAACTGTAGATTATGAGACAGTACAGATATGATTATAATAATAGAATAATTATGACGACGATGATGAAAATGATATTAACAATAATATCAATGCTAACAATAATAGCAATAATGTTAAGAGAGGAAGAGAGAAAGAAAGAGAGAGAGAGAGAGAGTAAGAGAGAGAGAGATAGAGAGAGAGAGAGTGAGAGAGCGTCAAGGAACCTCACATTTTGAGGTAAACAGCTTTTTAAGCAAAATCAAAGAGAAGTCTCTTGAAAACCAATAAACTAATGAAAAGCCATGGGGAAAACAATCTGAAATAGGAATCTTTTTTATTTTGTATCTGTCTCTCTTGTGAAAATGAAGAGGCTACTCTATATTCGTTCAGCCCCCTCAGACCCAAATTCAGAAATCATCGTCAATGCAGGCTGAAGTGTTATCAGGAATTGTTTTCATCCCACGACCCATTTAATGTGCATAATATATCAGGGGTCATAATGAACAGAAAAGGGCTTTCAAGTATGTCGCCAGCCATTCTGGAATCGAGAAATGCTATTATATATTCAGTTTAGCCGCGAATGATTGCATAACTTAGTTTCATCCTATTTCAAAATGTAGACTTCATTTCCGTCACGTTCTGCATTAAAATAAAAACACACGACCAAATGCCACAAGGATGACATGAAATGTAATCCATCTCAACTCAATTTTCTAACAAAATTCAACAGACAAGGAAAGGTTGCCAAAGAATAATAATATTGGAAATGAAGGATGAAAATGATCCGAAGCCCCAAGCACATTGCGCCATGGTTTTGACAACATAATCAAAATAATGGGTTTGTTTACTTGATGAAACGTCATACCATAAAAGACGACGATGTGTTCACATAAAATGCGTTGTATTAGAATGTCGATTAATCGTCGAGATGTAGGAGGGGCGAGGGGGGGGGGGGGGGGGGGGGAGGGGGAGGCAAGGCATTGAGCGCAAATTCATGGGATAGCAGTTCATTCCGAAATAATGGGGATGGGGTGCAGCCACCAATACGCACTGAAGCACCAATATTGGTTCTGTTTGGATGGGCTAAAATATTGAATAGATTTCGTTTTTTTTAATTCTTTTATTTCTTTGTTTTAATCAGATAATGATTATGACATCGAATCGGTGCCACATCAAGCCTGCAAAGTAATTGGTGCAGTGACGTCCGTGGCACAGGTTATTAATTTGAACATGCTGTTCAGTTAACCAAATTTACGTACGAATGATGTAATACTTTTTCCCTTTTTATAATTTTTTATGCAATTTTCCTTAAACAAACTGAAATATAGAAGAAGAAAAAACGAGAAAAAAAAACGAGAATCTTTGGGTTTTTCGAAAATTAAATCTAAATATCGTAAAAATCTTTGGAATTTAATTAAATCTGTATTTCCCCTTTAATCGTTTTTCCCTGAAAACAATGAATAAACTACCATGTGTTATTCCAACTAGCTTTGCCGCGTTAACTTTCAAAACGCCATGACAAACAACTATCTCAAGTTCCAAAAATGATCAGAATATGACAGAACTAGGTTAGTATTCCTATATTTCCCAATTGTTTAAACCTTTTCTACGGATACAACGATCAGGATGCTTAAATCAATACAGATTTTGAGGATCCACGTTTGACGTGAACTCTTCTACAAAATGGGTAGTCAAAGGCAAAGCTACCTGTACAAAGTCAGTGGTAGACTCCCCCACTGTACCACCCCCCCCCCCCCCACACACACTCCCCACTTTTCTACACGGTCAATTTGAGAGTCTTATTTGATTGTAACACTTTTTTTTAGGGAGGCTTGTTTACTTGTCAAATTTTGGACACATACTTGTGCCCCCACAATGATAATTATAATGAAAACTGGGTCCGCCATTTTCGCCACCATACTTCTCTTCCATTTTCAGACTTGATGGCTATTTTTTTAACGTCAATGTTTGCCGCCGCAAAGTACTTTTTCTTCGAGTCCTCTTTCCCCGATTCTATTTCATTTTGACCGAGCAATTTATTGTGTGCAATCACGACATCCGAGAACCGCTTCGATCCTTTAGTTTTCAATCAGGCTATATGGATTGGGGTACGTACGAGATCTAGTTCATAATGTGGCGTTACTCGTGTAGCGATAACGATCACCGCGACCTGAGCAGCCCGACCGAAAGGAAATCGATACGAATAAAGGACGTCGGCCGATTGCTCGGCGTTAGGGTTCTGAAGGAGGGTGAAGTGAAGGAAAACTGGGGCCGTTTCTCGAAACTGTCGAATAAGTCTAACATCTTGGACATCCCATTGAAATGTGTGTTATATACACCCTAAAAACTGAAATGTTAAATCACCATTTAAAAGGGCTGAGGAGTGACCACTCTTTCAAAATGGTAGATTAACACTTTGAACATGCTGGATCTAACATTATAAAGGTTGAATCTAGCAGGTTAAAAGAAACAATCTGACATTTTGAAAGAGTGGTCACTCCTCGGCCCTTTTAAATTGACATTTAACATTTCAGTTTTTAGAGTGTAGAATTAACCGCGTTTTTGTGGGATGTCCACGAACTTAGACATAATTTATGGAGGTTTCGAGAAACTGGGCCCAGGAAGATAGGAAGGGAGGGGTAGATAGTTAAAATGAGGAACTTTATTTTCATTAACTGTAGCACACCCTGATGATCATCAATTTATGAGTTATCAATTTATGATATGGATTGTTATGGTGGCCCTGAAGGGACATCGCGAATAGACTAAATCGTGAAAAATATGCGATAAAATTCACGATATCGTCAATTTTATCGCATATTTTTCACGAAGAAATTCACGAAATTGACGATATCGTGAACTTTATCGTGAACTTTTCACGATGAAATTGACGATATCGTGAATTTTATCGTGAAAAGTTCACGATATAAAGTTCACGATATCGTCAATTTTATCGTGTACTCTATCGTGTACTCTATCGTGTACTCTCCTGACGGGCGCTTCGTAAACAAAACCAGCCCTAGCTGGGGGAGACAGAGAGAAGGAAAAAAGGGAAAGGGAAAGAGAAGATAAAAGGAAAGAAAGAATAATAAGAAGAAAAGAGGGAAACGGGGGGGGGGGCGAAGGGCTCTTGCCTCCTCCTCACTCCCCCCCCCCCCCGCCAAAAAATAAATAAGGAGAGAGAGAAGGGAAAGGGAAAGGGAAAGAAAATATAAAAGGAAAGAAAGAAGAGGAAGAAGGAAAGAGGGAAACGGGGGAAGGGCGAAAGGCTCTTACCTCCCCCACCCCCCCGCCAAAAAAATAAATAAGAGAGAGAGAGAGAGAGAGAGAAGGGAAAGGGAAAGAAAGAAGAGGAATAAGAGGGAAACAGGGGAAGGGCGAAGGGCTCTTGCCTCCTCCCCCCCCCCCCGCCAAAAATAAATAAGAGAGAGAAGGGAAAGGGAAAGAAATTATAAAAGGAAAGAAAGAAGAGGAAGAAGAAGAAAAGAGGGAAACGGGGGCGAAGGGCTCTTGCATCCCCCCGCCCAAAAAATAAATAAGAGAGAGAGAGAGAGAGAAGGGAAAGGGAAAGAGAATAAAAAAGGAAAGGAAGAAGAATAAGAAGAAAAGAGGGGCTCTTGCCTCCTCCCCCTATCCCGCGCCAACAAATAAATAGGAGAGAGAGAGAGAGATAGAGAGAAGGGAAAGGGAAAGGGAAAGAAAATATAAAAGGAAAAAAAGAAGAAGAAGACGGAAAGAGGGAAACGGGGGAAGGGCGAAAGGCTCTTACCTCCCCCTCCCCCTCCCGCCATAAAGGGAAAGAGAAGGGAGAGGGAAAGAAAATATAAAAGGAAAGAAAGAAGAGGAAAAAGAATAAGAAAAGAGGGAAACAGGGGCGAAGGGCTCTTGCCTCCTTTCTTTTCTTTCTTTTCCTTTCTTTCCTATTCTCCCTCTTTTTCGTTTTTCTCTTTCTTTCTTCTCTTTCCCTTTCCTTCTCTCTCTCTCTCTCTTATTTATTTTTTGGCGGGGGGCGGGGGGACGAGGCAAAAGCCCTTTGCCCCCGTTTCCCTCTTTTCTTCTTCTCTTCTTTCTTTCCTTTTATCTTCTCTTTCCCTTTCCCTTTCCCTTCTCTCTCTCTCTCTCTCTCTGATTTATTTTTTGGCGGGGGGAGGGGGGGGGCAAGAGTCCTTCGCCCTTCCCCCGTTTTCCTCTTTTCTTCTTCTTCCTCTTCTTTCTTTCCTTTTATCTTCTCTTTCCCTTTCCCTTTCCCTTCTCTCTCTCTCTCTGATTTATTTTTTGGCGGGGAGGGGGGGGGGGGGTGAGGAGGAGGCAAGAGCCCTTCGCCCCCCCCCCCCGTTTCCCTCTTTTCTTCTTATTATTCTTTCTTTCCTTTTATCTTCTCTTTCCCTTTCCCTTTTTTCCTTCTCTCTGTCTCCCCCAGCTAGGGCTGGTTTTGTTTACGAAGCGCCCGTCAGGAGAGTACACGATAGAGTACACGATAGAGTACACGATAAAATTGACGATATCGTGAACTTTATATCGTGAACTTTTCACGATAAAATTCACGATATCGTCAATTTCATCGTGAAAAGTTCACGATAAAGTTCACGATATCGTCAATTTCGTGAATTTCTTCGTGAAAAATATGCGATAAAATTGACGATATCGTGAATTTTATCGCATATTTTTCACGATTTAGTCTATTCGCGATGTCCCTTCAGGGCCACCATAGATTGTGCTATAGAATCAGGCATGGCGTACGTCCATATATTGAGGGGGGGGGGTGGTGCACTAATTTTACTTAAAAGGCTGGATGAATTGCGAGAGGGGGGGGGGTGAAGAAGTGGTCATAATCTCCCCTCCTCCTTGAATCGACGCAACTGGCCTAGATCTTTACCCCACTACCCTCTTTTCCTCATCGTTCTATTCATCTTAATGTATAAGTGGTGTTTCCGTTTGAAAGAAGGGTAAAAAAAATGACAGAGAGAGAGAGAGAGAGAGAGAGGGAGAGATATTAATGTTGCAAACATCCGATCTTATTAATATTATCCGATCTTTAATGTTGTCAATCATGAAGTTCTATTCTTCTCTCGAGCAGATGTTATATAGAAGAAGACAGATGCCATAAAGATTGCTAAAGGCTACAAATGACGTCATTCATCGGTTGCCAGAAGTGTGGATGACCCTTATTAGTTCTCATCTTTCTAATATTATAGAGGAACATTTCTCATAGTATAATTATCATGTATATGGCATTCATGCTGAATGTTTAAAGACATATTTTCGAGCAAGAAAATTATAATGAGACAACTGTCCGACATTGGGATACTTGGTAGTCCATTGGCAGATTCAAGGTTTAACTATTGGGGCCCCTGGGAAAGAAAAAAACAATTCGTTGAGCTAATTTCAGAAGAGGCAGGTGAATCAAAATCGTGTTTATAGCATAACTATTCACAAAAATGTGTCGGGTATTTTTAAAATGCTATTTTGGGCTTTCTCCTCCTGACAATACTGGATCAACTCCTGAAAATAATAAAATAATGTCAAGCATTCTAGTATTTCTTGTTAAGACTATGTATCTTTATTTTCTCAAAGCTAGCTGCAGATTTAAAAGAAAAACTTAAATGAGATCATTGCTTGGGATTGGCGCTCTTTGAGACTGTAGAACCGAACTTAAAGGATGAAACCTTCACCAGTTAAGATGAGCATGTTTGTTTTTCTTTATGTGGCTGCAGTGGGTGCATTTGCGACGGGGTCAGCCAAAGCAACAAGAACAAAAAGAGACAAGAAAGGATTGGAATAGGTGTAATTACAGACTTTACAGAATTACAAACTGTCAAAGACAAACTGTCAAAATGAATGTCTAAAAGAATAAACATAAAGTCGGGTTTGTGTATGCGGGCGGGGGGGGGGCACTTCTTGCATGGCATAGCCTGTCCTTTCACAGAATCTTTTAATGCCAGAGGTTACCGCTAAAGGAAAAACATAATATGAACAATATGAAAAAAGTAAACATACACCAGGAGCAAGGCAGAATTGAGGGTGAAATTGCGTAAAGACTTGATTTGATTACAGGTAAAAGTAGAGCTACCCCAGTTTTCGGTTCATTGCTCGGGAAAGGCACCTGCAGTATTGTTGTTGCCATAGTGAGAGCTTTGAAATGCAGCTGGAAAATGATTCGTGTAGGTTTATTACAGGACAGACGGCTTTACAAGCACTCTGTCAACAGATTAAAGCTATTTAATGGCTATCAGACTATAAAATATTTACAATCATAAAAAAACTACATCAGCAAACAACTTTAGGAGACATAAAATTGAATAGAAAAGTAGTTCCAGTAAAAATGATTTTCATAAATAGATAAGTACTGTTGTGAGCAAGTATCACATTTATTTTAAACATTTATTTTCAAGTTTGCAAATCGTCCTTTTAAATAAATATTACATGACAAATGGATAACGAGAAGTAACATAATAATGTACATGCTTTTTATTTTCTCAATATGCCACGATCGTACCATGGACATACTATGTAGTATGTTCATGGTCCTACCTGATGGTACTAGTTGTGAAATTTTGATTTTTCTTTTCAGAGAAAAGATGGAGGGAAAATAAAGGGGTAAGATTGGTGAGCAGAGATCGAGGAAGAGGAGGGAGAGAAACAGAGAGAGAGAGAGAGAGAGAGAGAGACAGAGGCAGAGAGAGGGATACAGAGAGATATAGACAGACAGAGACAGAAATAACTATATTAAAAACATAATTATGAAGACGCGATATTACGATTCCTTTATTGCCGAGATCATCATTGTGCAACAAATTAACGTTCTTGTTTCCACAAAACCAGATGAGTTATTATGTAATATTGTCACGATATGTTTCTTAAAATTCAGCTTTTAACCTTCTACCCTACTAGAAAAATATATAGCACATTTCTTTGTTGAATTCCCTTTACAGCAGCCAATATGACATACAATTATATGATCCTATATACTTTTAACAGCTCGGGAAGTGCGCGTTGCCATCTCACGAGGCCCATTAACATATTATTAATTAAGTTGAAGTGAACAATTATCTTACCATTTGCAAAGATAACAGTTGGTTGCCATGGCAAATACAAAGACGACTCTTAAATGAGCGTAATCAAGTATCGACTATAATGCATCCACACAACTGTACTCTTTTGCTCTACTGATCGTCATTGAGAGATAATTTTGTCTCACAAATAAGAAGAGAAGAGAGGGTCGGAGAAGGGGAGAGGGATAGGGAGGGATGGAGAGAGAGAGAGAGAGAGAGAGAGAGAGAGAGAGAGAGCGCGCGCATGGGGTTGGGATTGTTCGCATAGATGGGAGACAGAGACTGAGAGTGGGGTGAGAAAGACTAAATAAATGGGGGCAGGGTGAGACTATAGAGAGAGGGGGGGGGGGTGGGATGTCTTTTAAAAAGCATCTGCGTATAACCTGGAGAATGGTGAAAATAAAGATGTTTGGATCAATAGGCATGTGCATGTGAAAATTGGCAATACATGATAAAGTTAGACCGATGAGCATTGTGAGAAAGATAATTGCAGACAAAAGAAACCCCAGAGTGCTTTGTAGCCGTATAGTTTAAGGCCTGACTAAGTTGTTGAAACTTTAACCACCATCTCCTATGTAGCATCTTGAAGTTCTTATCTCAATCGCAGTGGGATTATTCTATAGGTTTACTCTCAAGATGGCGCTCTCCAGGTTCATTTTCTAGGTAGGATTGAAAGTTGACCATCCCCAAGAAAAATAATAATAATAATTTTTTTTTAAATGGCCTTACTCCATAGGTCTTGGCAAGGTCCATTGTAGGCCGTCATGTCGAGGAAAAGTCATACATACATGTAGAGGTATCGTGGTCGAGTGGATACGTCGCCGGAATGTCGATCGCAAGGTCCGCGGTTCGAGTCCCGCCGCGGCACTAATGTCCTTTGGCAAGACATTGATCTACATTTGCCACACTCAACCCAGGTGATGTAAATGGGTACCGGGCAGGAATTAATTCCTTGAAATGAAATGCTGGAGCGCTGTATAAACGGCAGCTAGGCTAAAGCCGGGGAAATAATAAATGTGCCTCGGAATAGAATTATCTAGATAGACGGCGCTATAGAAATGCCTATTATTGTTATTATTATTATTATTATACAGATACGAATCCTCAAGCAGTCCTGTCCTCAAGTGAACTGATATGCATCTTATAACCAAAATTACACGAGATGATAAAAAGAAAAACTAGACGGGAGTAGAATCTACAAATGTTCCTACCAGTTTGGTTATCTAATAACCACTTGAACAAGTAAAGGCATCGTCTCCACTTTAATATATCTTCAACACGCCACCCCCTAAAACAGCAAGACTTGACGACTTGAAATCTATTCCGAATTAAACAAAAAAATGAAAGCATATAGGGTCTATATTCAAATGTATACTTATATTTTATTTAAAAACAATTGAAAGTTACAAAAGCACCAAAGCCTATACGTGTCCTAGTCAGTGGCGGATCCAGGGGGGTAAAAAGGGGGCACGTGCCCCCCGGCCAAAAAAAAAATGTGTTAAAATCAGCCCTAAATTCGCCCAAAATTTACTGAAAAACAGGGGCGTGCCCCCCTGCCAATCTCTTTCCCACCGTGTGCCCCCCCGGCAAGAAATTCCTGGATCCGCCCCTGCTAGTAACACCACCCCTGACCCCTCCCCTGACCACTCCACTCTGTCCTCTTTCCTGAGATGAGTAAAGAAGAATCCCTGATTTTCTACTTTGGAGGGGTGGGGCCGGGTGACACACTGACGCTTTCCTTTTTGCTCTTTTTCCGATTCGTTTGTAGATCTATATGGCTAATTTTTTTAGTTAGTCCTTCTTCCTTCTTCAAATCTATATTACGCTTTCTTTTGTTACTCGTCTATATACCTACCAAACTTCCATAATTCTTCAACCATCGTGTTTTTTTTTTTTTTTTTTTTGTGGGGGGTCGGGGGGGGGGGGGGTGGTCAGATCGAGTTTCGAGGTATGATGAGATGTAGTGCCCTCCATATTCATTCTAATTCCAAGTTTATTGTTAGTATATTAGTAGATCTGGGTGTGAGGAAGTATCATAATCACACTAACAAACACTTATAGATCTTAGGGAGGATAAGGATTTGAACGTGTTACTCATTCATTCAGCGGCCACGATTTTACCAGGGACGTCGACGTGCGGCGTTTGAGGGCGACTTGAATCACTTCCGTTCTTTTGTTTACCGCTGTGCAGTGTGCACTACATTTGTAAATGCTTTCAAGAAAGGTGAGAAATTTATCCATTTAACCGAGATTAAAGTCTAAAAAACACATTCATATGTTTTGTTTGTTGTACAATTATCATGTAAACAATATTCGATTTTCGAATTTCATTGTAAATATTGAGGAAATCGTCCGAATATATTCGAATTTACTGTTTTCAGTCCCACATGCTCCCAAATTTGTTGTGATTTTCAATACATCACAGCATTGCAATGATTTCGAGTCGAGTGCGTATTGGATTGCGGATGATAAGTTGTGAAAGCTTTGCTCAAATAAATTTGATATAGATCTAAGCATGCCTATATAAATCATTTGATTTGATCTGAATTTAAGTTCACGTAGAAAACTTAACTTAAAGTCTAGATTTAAATAAGTCTAACATTTATACCCATTTGAAATTCATTTTGTTGCAAAATTTTCAGTCCATTTTCCTGTTTTATTCAAACATGTAAGGGTAATCTCGGTATTTATTCACTTCTGGTTGTTTGCCTTTATAAATAGTGAGGCAAAGCAATACAAATAATCGAAGTCTAATTGTTTGTGACCTCTTTCCAAGCTGTTAATGACGTATATTAGCCAAGCTAGCTAGCTAGACTCTTTTGATTGGCGGCTCAAATGTGCAGGTATTCTGCAGTTCTGTTTTTGTCTAGATCCTATTTTCATTTCTCTAAAGTTAGAATTTAGAGTAAGTCATTTGTTACTGTTAGACTAGCGCTAGCCCGACCAGACTCGCTAAAGCACAACCAATGTCCATATTTATTCAGACAATCAAGGTCTTGATGCATTGATCTGTGATCGTACATGGACCATCCATAACTTTCCTAGGGATGGCTAATGTGATTAAATGGAATAAAGTGTTGTTTTTTGTAATTCATTGTCTTATGATTCCTCTTACATGCAGGTTTTACTGAAGATCTTTAGAAGGTGACAAAGCTTTGATGGTGGCATCTTAATACCCCTTTTTCAGCTGCCGTGATACAACGATCATCATTCTAAGATACCATGCCTCGACCAGTGAGGCAGAATGCCGGTTCCCCTGGCAAGAATGCTGTGACCTGTCCCATATGTGGACGGCACTGCAGCCCCTCGACCATCAATGCCCATCTAGACAAGTGCTTGTCATCCAAGGATGATTCTTCCCCGCCAAGGAAGAGATCGAAGCAGGACTCCTACGCGGAAAGTGAAAATGACGTTGAGACTGAACCGGTACACCAGCCGGGCCAGCTCAATGCAGAGTGGGCCGCGATTCTAAAGAATCAAACCAAGGAGGAGAAGAAAACCCCCAAATCTGAAAAGAAGAAGAAGGAGAAGAAAAAGTCAAAGAAGGATTCCACTCAATCGAGTAGTGGAGATGGACTGAGCACTCCCAAAAAGACCAAGTCTGAAAAGGGGGCCAAATCAGAGAAAAGTAGTGCCAAGAAGGAGAAACGGGAGAAGTCGGTCAAAGGAGAGAAGAAAAAGAAACGCAAAAGGAAACACAAAGATAAGGGTGATGACGACGATGTGTTTGACTTTGATGCTGATGAGATGGAGGGGGCAAAAAAGAAAGTATCGTCGACGGACGGCACCCCTAACAAAGCAACAACTCCTTCCAAGAAAACAACTCTGAACGATAAAAACGCCACTCCTACTCATAAAAAATCCCCTGCTTCACATCAGTCACCTAAAAAGTCATCCATTAAGTCCCCCTTTGTCAGTTTATCGCCAAAACAAGCTAGCCAGTCTTTCTGGGCACGGCAGAATGCACAATCAATGAGTCCAAACTATCAAGCAATGAAATTCAGTGCCCAAACGCCACCGGGCATTGGAAAAGCAACAATCCAGACGCCACCAACGGCAAAGACAAATGCCCAGTCACCGACACCGCAGAGCACAAAGCCCACATTTGGGGCGACGCCCTCTCAGCCACGCCCTGATTTTCGTCCCCTTGCTGAAAGAATGCGGCCTTATACTATGGACACTCTCATAGGTCAGAACAAGGCCCTTGGTGCTACAGGGACACTTCGTCGCCTCCTGGACGTTGGTAACATTCCTTCCATGATCTTCTGGGGACCGCCTGGGTGTGGAAAAGTAAGTGTGGATCTTACTCTAATATAAATTACGGGTAGTTGACATTTTCCTGGAATTAAAATTAGCTATCATGCCTTATGTGACATATATCTCAGCATTGTTGCAGAATTTTCAGTAATTATTCACACTTCTATTTCTATAAGAACTTTGCAATACATTTCATCTCTTGATTATTAAAGTTCCTGATTCTCTTTGGGCAATCTGGCACATTTTCTGGGAAAGACTTTAGGGTACAGGTTAGCATTGCAATTGGGTTTATGGTTAGGGAATTGGTCTAGTGTTAGGTCCAGGGTACTGAAAGGAATCTGGATGGTTTAGGAAATTGACCTTGGAGCAGTTGTTGCCGCAGCTTGTGTTTTAAAGCCCTCCCTCTTTTAAAATCAGTATCAAGACAGTTGTAGTTAATCTTAGTTTCTTAAATAATGATGATCCAATCAAGGCACATGTACAAATGTCCATCTTTCTTTTCATGTTGCAGACTTCACTGGCCAATGTCATAGCGAGACAGGCCAAGGTGAGAAACACTCATCGTTTCATCACGTTCTCGGCGACGACGAGCAACGTGTCGGACGTCAAATCTGCCGTGGAGATTGCACGGAATGAACAACGCATGTACAGGAGGAAGACAATTCTTTTCATCGATGAGATCCATCGATTCAATAAAACTCAACAGGTTAGATAACTTTCAAATTATCATTTTATGATTCCCATAAAACTGATCGTCTAAGAGTTCAGCTGGAGTTTTGGTAATGAAGTTGTATTTTGGTGAAAGATGTCCAATTTTGGACCAGCAAAATGGAATCAATGTAAATAATGCATACCGGTAATGTAGATTTCTGTTCTGACTGTTGAAAACGTTTGGTTCAGAAATAAATGATTTGCATATAAACAGGAATACAAATTTGAAAAAACATAATTTTTTGGGGAAAAAGCATAACTAGCATTGAGCATTAGCAGTTAACAGATACAGCCAATCATGTGTTCAATGTAAAATATAACTTTAATGTACATGATAGTGCTGTGATCTGACACATGTTTCCAGTGACATTATTTCTAGGGTTGAAGTTGAATAATATTTAATATTATTCAACTTCAACAAATTTTGTTGATTTTAGATATTCTTGGAGAAATTATCACAAGGCCATACATCATGATATCATTTTCATATATGTTTGTTGTGTATATTTGGCAGTATGAAACAACTGCAACTTTTTTTATCTTCCATGTTATCCAAAGAATATAATTTATCAACTAGATTTATTATGCTAAATATATTACTCATTGCGTTTGTCTCGCAAGGTGGTCAATAAGGAATCAAACGAATATCACTAGCGATATTATTTTCGATAGATTTATTATCATAACATGTTGAGCTTTGCATGACGGTATCTAAAGTGACCACTCTTCCTTACCCTCAATAGGACACATTTTTGCTGCACGTTGAAAACGGCACCATCATCCTGATCGGAGCAACGACCGAGAACCCCTCGTTCCGGGTGAACAGCGCCCTCCTGAGTCGATGTCGTGTAGTGGTGCTTGAGAAGCTCAGTCCCGAGAGCATCATGCTGATCTTAGAGAGGGCGCTAAAGGAAGGTCAGGTCGGCATTGTTGAGGATCCCCTGGTAGCAGACGCCATGCCAAACTCCGATAAGGAGTGAGTAGACGATGCATTTCTCCTCTTTATCAGTTAAAGCCCCACTGTACTACCTGTAGCTACTTGCTCCCTCTATATAGAAAACAATGCCTAATCGGTGATCATTGGTCCCCATGATCCTCTTTTTCTTATGTTAATTGAGAGCCGAGTCGATGAGATAACCACCTGCTAGTGACCACCCTGGGTGGTCTAATCCCTCCTAGCCAAACTAGTACAGACGGCTGTTAGTTTCAGTAGTTTCAGTTCAATTATCAATCAGCAAACTTTGGGACATTGATCATTATTACAGGTAATTACTAGAAATACATCTCTCGAAGAGTCTTCAGGTGAGGGAAATGTAAGATAATGACTTTTCTTTATGGGGCTATTTCTGGAAAATGCAGAGCATTTATCTAAGACCTGTTGGTCATAAAAGTGAAGCCCATCTCTTGTGATCGTTAACACCTGTTAATGGGTAAGTGCTTTGTCCACACACCATTACAGCACTTCATGACGCTCCTCGTATTTACTCGCCTCACCTACCATCCCAGTATAGCTTCCTGAGTGAGCTGCCAAAGGAATTACCCAACCAAGTACCAAATGCCTGAATGGTGCCAAATTTTCCTTGAGAGCCCACTACTATGCGTTAAATGTTTATTGTCACCCTTTAACCATTCTTTACTATGTATCTTGTAACACTGTTTCATAGGAGCACCACCATTTCTATTGAGAGAGAAGCGCTATGCCTTCTTGCCAACCTGTGCGACGGTGACGCACGCTCAGCACTCAACTCCCTTCAGATGGTCCTGGACGTGGCCAAGGGGTCAACAGGAGGTCAACAGGCTGATGCTTCCAAGGTTCTAAGGTCAAGTGTCATCACCATCGACCAGATCAGAGACAGCTTGCAGAGGTCACATATCAGTTATGACAAATCAGGTGAGTGGATTCTTTTGATATCGGAAAAGCCCTTACTACATACGTGAATAGAAAAGATTTGCACTTCCGCTAATCTGGTATTACTGGTTACTAATTACTGGTATCATTTGATCTTATGGGTAATCATGCAGGTATGAAAAGCACTCCATAGAAATTATTTATATATCTCCAATTATCTAAATACCTCTGAAACTAGTACTTAGCTTAGAAATAAACCATATGTATCTACTTGGACAATGTGTTAGAATTCTTATACAAAAATCAACCCCTCCATCCCATAAGCAGAAGACTATCTGATGGAAAGTAAGTTTTTAAAATTTACCACAGGTTACTTTGCCACCAGCCAGGATTAGTGACATAGTGTAACAAGGGTCTAGCTGTTGTGGGGGACACCAAGGTCATAGGGGGAAGGGGCAGTGCACCAATCTCCCTTGTTAAATAAAATAGGAATTAACGAGGCCACCGATTAGGGTGGGTTAAGAAGGTGTCCTATCACCATCTTTTCATGTACTTTTCCATATGTCCCTTTACTTTTCTCTCCTTTGTCTTTCTTTTCGCACCTTTTAATTAAGTAGGGGCACCCCCGCACCCCCACCCCATCCTTACTTGTTGCTATCCAACTGTTGTTAATCAATGTGATCACTAAATCTCTTTCTCCTATCTGTAGGTGAGGAACACTACAACTGTGCCTCTGCCCTTCAGAAGTCCATACGAGCCTCTGATGCCAACGCTGCGGTCTACTGGCTGGGGCGCATGCTTGTCGGAGGCGAAGACCCCCTCTACATTGCCAGGAGGCTCGTGGTCTGTGCCAGTGAAGATATTGGTAAGAAGTGATTCCTTTAGTTTTAAAAACAACATTGTCACTATTATGTGTGACAAGTTCACAAGCACATATTGGCCCCTTCAACTGCACCTTGCAGTCAAATAAATGTCCTACCCTGCGTGGGTCTTCGAACACGAACCTGGCTTGCTGCTCACGGGGTCGGCAAAAAAAAAACAAAAACAACATTGCAGCAGTGTACACGTGTTATCAGACTGTATGCCTGGACGTGTACACGACTACCTAATTGCATGCTTATGCGCGGACTTATATTCCATATTGCTAGTATCTGCTTAATTGATTTCCTGAGAAGGAGATTCTGTTCAGAAAAAAGTCAACCGTTTTTTTAAAAATCTGTTCAAGAACTTTGAATGTGCATGTAGCTGAAACTGATGAAGTCAATCTCTGCTTTTTCCAATTGATAAATGTACTTTACAGTACAAGTATCTGCCTTATCTCAGAGAGAAGTAGAAGTAATGTCTTCATTATGTAGATTCACTGTTTGTGCCACACACAGCACGATAGGGGTTAAAGATTTGGCTAACGGACGTACTTTCCATGGTATACTCTTCCTTTTTTCTTCCTGACAGGTATGGCTGATTCCCAAGCTCTCGTCCAGGCTACATCAACATATCAAGCCTGTCAAACTATTGGCATGCCAGAATGCGAGGTAAGAACATGTACCATCTGCACCTTTTACAAGCCCTTTGCTTTATTTCAAGGCAGCACTATAACACCAGCCAGCAAGTTGTCTATTAAAGGGATCAGGTAACTTTGCCTCAGATTCTGAAACAATATCCTGGATTTAGCTCATGCTGCAATAATAATTATAAACCTTTAGGTCAGTCAGGAAACCCATGAATGTTATACCGTATTTGCCGGCGTAAAGGCCGCACCCCCGCATAGGCCGCACCCCCAACTTTGACATTTTGTAGAGAAAAAAAAAAAAAAAAAAAAGGGGGAAAAAAAAAAAAAAAGGAAAAAAAAAAAAAACGGACCAAAGAAAATAATTTTAATTTTCCCGTAGAACTCTATTTTTCCTACAAACTAATACCAAAATTATCAATCATTTTATAAATTTACAGGAAGTTTACCTAAAAAATGATCGTAATTTAGCAAATCTTCATCGATTTTAAGGCAGATTAGCACATTCATGGGACACTAGAGGGCGCTTCGCATGCATACAGAAACCTCAATGGCCAACCTATCGCAGGGTGGAAGCATGGTGTAAGGATTTTTTTTTTTTTTTTATGTTATCCGGTCTTCCCCCCTATCGTACCGTCAAATGGAGAAAATAAACAAGCTTTTGTACTGTTATTAGAGATCTACCGAGGTTAGTTTGTCGCTTTAATTAATTAGATGGTCTCAATTATAATTCAGAATTATCTTACTGAAAAGTTAACAACACCGATGATTGCGCGCTGTGCATCTCCGAAGGTGCGTTGGATTTGTTAGCAACTCTCGGCCCCGTAGCTCCCCGACACAGAGTGTGTGAGTAAGGTATGATTTTGGTTATGTACTAACCAAAATCATACCTTACTCACACACTCTGTGGTGGGGAGCTACGGGGCTGAGAGTTGCTAACAAATCCAACGCACCTTCGGAGATTCACAGCGCGCAATCATCGGTGTTCTTAAGGACATTTTTACAACTTTACAAGTACGAGTTTCTGGTCAGTTTCCTTATTTCTTTGGTTGCACAACGATTAAAAAGATAACTTCTTCAAATTTGCTGCTGACGTGGTTCAGAAAAGATTTTGTCCGATGTGTTTCAAGTCAATTTTGTTAATACATTTTGTTGTATGAAGTTGCCTACAAATAATGGACGTGATGTTTTGACCGCTGAATTTTGTTGTTGTTGCGTATACGCCGCACCCCGACTTTTTGATTTTTTCTCACCCGAAAATACTGCGGCCTTTACGCCGGCAAATACGGTAAGCAGATCACCTGTCTGATTATCAAGATATTTATGATTGGAAACAGTCTATTGAGAATAATGAGTATAGTAAAACCAGTCACTCAAAGATTTTTATTTTTTTGAGGCACTTGATGATCATTTTGAGGAGCAATTTTTTTAGGGATCAAATGTTACACCATATCACAGACACTGATAACACGTAGGGCCATGCATCTCATATTTAACATTGTTAAACGATGCCTTGAAAGTTGGTAGAGCATTTGCCTGTGGCTGTCAGAACATAGATCATGGCTTTGGACATAGCCTGCAGATGCAGATGACTGGAACCTTTATTATATGTACCGGTACACATGAAAAAGGGTGAAACTCCAGTGAATTATAACACATCCACTTCCAAACACAGGGAAGAGAAACATTACATTGTTGCGATTATGTTTGTTTTCTTCCCTCCTCCAGGCAAAGTAGATGACAAATGAAACAAATACTGCCTAACATACCATCTGTCTGTAAATACCACACTTTCTGTGTCCCTCGAATAGTGTCTCTCATAGAAAAATGTACTGAAGGAACCTGTACATAAGGACCACCTGCGTATGAAGACCACTCTCATTTCTCCCTTGAGCAGTTTTTATTTACAAATCTCATTGTTATTGATAAAAGCTTCGTCATCATCATCATCATCATCATCATCAACATCATCGTAATCTACATTAGGATCTTTATCATTTTTCTTTTTTATTGTTCTCTAAATTTTCTCTTCTTTTTTGGTTTGTTATAGCTGAACCTTGCCCACTGTGCGATCTACCTTTCAAGGGCGCCCAAGTCGCGCCAGGTGGCCACCGTCTACGCCCGCGTCAAGGACTGCCTCAAGAACCACCAGGGCCCCACCCCTCCCATACCCCTCCACCTGCAGACCCCCGCCACCAAGTACCAGCTGGTTCGTAACACCCTGGGTGGGTGGGGCAAGGGGCGGGTCATGGCAGGGGGGTACGAGGGGCACATGCCAGAGAGCTTAGCAGGACTCGATTTCTTCTCCATGTCAACGTAGAAGCTACGGAGAAGTACTTTTTTAGCGGCGGACGCGCAGGGATGCCATTGACATGTGGTGCTAGAGTTGAGGGAGGTATATGATAGGGTTAAATAAGAGTAGGTTCAGGGCCCCAATTCACAAAACTTGTCATCAGTGACAAATGACAGTTTTTGTTATAAGCTACTGAAATTCTTGCTTCTGATTGGTTTATCAGCAGATTTGTCACTGATTTTTGTCATTTGTCATTGAAAAAAGGCTTTGTGAAACCGGTCCCAGGACATGTTCTATGGAAATTAAGCATGACTACAAGCTTCTTCAAGTTTCTGATTGGAATGTATTTTTGACAATTTTTTTTTTTAAAGGATAGGTGATAATGAATTTTGGCCATTAAGTCATCTACTGAGAGCCAGGAGGGCAGTGACTAATATCTTTTCGCACAGGGTCGATACTCATCTGGCTTTCAGCAGAAGATAATAATTCTTTGCTTTAGATTAGGGGTGTACCAAGCAAGTATTGATAAGAAATAATAATCTGGCTCTTTTAATACTGCATCAAACGGCATGCAAATACTTGTGCTTCAGCATGAGCGTCTGCTCAAGGCAAATAAATCATGTCTTTTTGTGCTTTCCTATTTTAGGAATTGGATTAAAAACTTGTTGACTTCCAAACATGTTGCTTCTCATCCAAAATATCGCACAGCTAGAGATTAAAAAAACAAAAACATGACTGAAATGGTATGTTTGAGTTGGACTTGTGGGCCCTACCCATTAATGTAGAAAGGTCACATATCCATGGATACATTCTGTTATATTGGTAAAAGGGAGGGAGATAATTAATGCTATTCTGGTTATCGGTAGCTGATGTAAAATACCTGAATGGCCTGGTTATAAACCAGGGAATAGTAGGTATAATAGTATCTGTTTGGAGCCAGAAGGATACTCTCTCTCTCTCTCTCTCTCTCTGTTAAGTATATGAGTTAATGCCCGTATGGCTCCAAACAAAAAGATACACACAAAGCCATTCAATTTAAGAAAGGAGACATTGGATAAAAGTGATCCTGGTGGAATTATCCTTGGCATTTCAGGACAAAATTGTCAATAAAACAAAGTGAATTGTTTATACTTTGTTGACTCTAGAAAAAAATGGATATTGAATTATTGGATGAAATACAGCTACACAATTGTCATGAATATTGAGAGAAATATTAATGTTCATTGTGTTCTGGAAAAACAAGTGATCTGGGGGATAAATTATTCACGTTATTTTAGTGCAGAATTTCAGAAATATATGTAATGAATATTGTAATGAGGGGAAAATGATATTCAGGTCACTGAACTTACACCAATATGACGAAAATACAGAGTGAAATTATTAATATCATCATTACTGTTATACCAGTATATATTTTTTGTTGTTGAAGATTGGGCATTGGATTAATTTGAAGTCATCTTAGAGAAAATGTTCTGATTATTTCATGGCAGAACTGATGAGAATAGAGTGTAATGTTGTTTATATTTTGTACATGATGTAGATATATACGATAGCTAGCTTCCCGAAACCTTCCATGCATTTTTCCACCAATCAGTAACCGGCTTTATAGCAAGTATGTCTTCGTGCCAAATATAGCCATATTTTTTGTTGTCTTCTGCTGAACATAGGCTCCGAGTTTTTTAGAAGTATTTGAAAATGTGTAGATGAATTATAATCAATTATAGTGCCAATTTTACTTGTTCCGAATGAACTTTCCCATTTTTGTCTCAAAATGTGAGGCTTTTTTATGATTTTCGCAGCTGAAGAGCTTTCTTTTTAAATGTACATGTTTGTTGATGTCATTGATGAAAGATTGAAGTTTTTTGGTACAGGATAAAGGACCATTGTTGTAATAATTAGAAATATGCTAATTTCCTACCTTTGTATCAAAATATAGTGATGTGCTTTCCTCCTTAGTTATTTATTTCCACCTCAAAGATTATACCGTAAGTCAGTAAATTTTGTTAAACTTTTCCAAACATTGATTGAAAATCCTGATTCGCGCAAAAGGTACCGTTGTGTCAGCTAACTCATATACAGTTTGTAAACCGAAGAGACTGATCATAAAGTATTTCACCCAATAACTGCCTACAAGCACTTTTTTAATACTCAGAACTGCCATTGTTGAGTTGTACGGACTACGGAACAACATTGTGCTTTCGGCTTTGTTCTTTCTCGAAATAGGTCGTCGGGCTATCCAAAGAATTATGAAAAAGGAATCTCAATCCTGTAGTAAATTGATAGCTGTAGTGTATTTTGATAGCATTTGTATCAATTTATACTAAGATTCAATATGTATCAATGCTGGAATATCTCTTTCGAAACCAGTGTTATGTCTGAAAACTTTCATGAGTAAATTGACTTGGATGTAGGAAGTGGGATCTGGTATTGTGGTACATGTATATACAGTTAACAACAGGAATATTCTTACCCCTTGTAAATTTGATGTTTTTTTGTTGTAATACTGCTATGGTGGGTCTGCTTTTCTGACCAACTGGAACCAGTCTGGCCAAACTCTTTGTAAAGATAGCTCTGGTTATGCTGTATAACTTATTCAATTACAAGAGATATGATAATGGGTCAGATAATAATAATAATAACATAATAAAATAGTGGGATTGAAATTTTTGTAATGATGAATGAAAGTAAGTTTATAACAATAACAAAAAGAAATGAAGCTCGAGTACATCAAAAATCAGTTTATTTATACAACATAATTTCACTTAATTTGATATATATTTGAAATTTCAAGGTGATTATTACATCAAGGCATGACAATTGAAGGAAAGCATACTTTGCAATATATGTGACTAATAAACAATCCTGATAGCTGTGCTTTTAATGTAAAAGAAGACAGCATTTTTTAGAAAAGAGAATGAAATATTTCATTCTAAGTTAAAAGCTTACAAGTAAAGTGAATTTTTTTATTATAGATGTGACAGCAATGCAGCATAATATTCTGTACCATTTTAAACATCATTCCTTTTTAAAATGTTCTTTCATCGAAACGGGCGAACCTAAACGAAAACGAGATTTGCCCCTGATAAATATGTCATAACGTGTACATAATAACCCATGCAAGTGAAAAAGCTCTCGATTGCCAACCGCAGTGCTTCATTATTGTAGAATTGTTGCATATTACATAGAGAAATACCACTTACCTGCATGAACAGACATAAATCTTGTTTTCTGAATGTATTTTTACATGCTATGTATAGTGACTCAACTGTAATCTTTTCTATGTGATAGGATAGCTCATGGAATTAAAATACGATGAATCCATATTTGTAAGATGTTTGTTCTTGTGTTGTCTTATGTAGAAGTCTGCAGACATTTATAAATATCGATAGGCTTTAAAACATTCATTTCTGTAAAGAAAATGTCCATGACACATTTTGTTTTCTTCTATCATTTAACCTAACCATGCTTCTATGTCTAAAAGCATTTTCCTATTCAAGGATATTTCATAACGTGACCATGCTCCCCCCCCCCCCAAGCAAAAAGAGCCCTATTCTATTCTAGTTTTGGTCTTGGGGGGGGGGGGGGGTTCCTTCACAAACTATAACTTCAGTTTACACCTTAGGGTAATAATCATGAATAAATTACAATAAATGGTATTTCGCTTTCATTCATTATATTTAGGATATCAAAAATATTTAAAAATTGTACAGAATTGGACCAAATTTTGTAATTATTCAGAAATATACAAGCTAAAGTACTGAAAATGTATACAAATTCACACAGATAATATCAAGGAGTACATGAAGTTGCAATATGCGCAACATGAATGGACGGTAATGAAAAAAAAAGATTTAAGTGCACAAATCAGTGAATAATCACACAATTGAATACGTTCGTGAATACACCTAAACAGTTAGGGTACAGTATATATCGTTTCATATTTTTATGAGCCTTACGAGTGCCTACCAGCAATGGATAAGAAACACAAGCATATGTTTCAAATGTAAATCAAATGGATCGCAACGCTCCAGTGTACTTTATACATATCATAGAATACACAACTTAGTTTAGAATACCTCTTAATCTTTTATCTCTATGTCCTTGCCACCTTGCCACATGAGAAGAACAAAGCTTTTGTGGTACTACATGTATAATTGCTACACTGTAATTATTAGAACACTAAAACAGGTGCGACTTGTGAGAAACAAGAACAATTGTCACATACAACCTATCCATTTACACCAAGTACTGCTCAATGCTTTCATGTCCCACGCGTGGCATTCAACATACAAAAAATCTAGTGCTCCAAAGTACAAACATAGTGTTTGGCTCCAAGACGATGGTACCCATATGTGAAAGGTTCTGAAGGGTAGTGCTGCATATATACAGGTGCAACTTCTTGGTTTTCACAATCTACCATCATCTACATTTCTATTTCCAAACTTTGATTTTAAATAGATACCACCATCTGCAAACTAAAACTAAAACCCCTTAACCGTTGGCATCCATGAGTTTTTCAAACACTGGTCTAAAAATGAGCTGTCTACTTGCTTTCATCCAAATTGAATTTCCATGATTTAACTTTGATTACAACAATAAAATTCATGAGGTAATAAGAAGTGAATTGAATTCTGAAGAAGTAGCCTGGTACACATGTTCCCTTTGGCGATTAACACATCCAAATTTGAAAAAAAAGTTTATCAATACACGTATGCAGTAGCTACCCAAATCCTAACACTTTCATGTGTGCATAAGTTATATATCTTATTATTCCTACACTAAATACAAGTACTTATAAAGCATTATATAGTGGTTAAAAAAGCATTGCATATTAAATAACCCCACACACGTGAAAACACTGCACTACAGTTCAAACTAGAGCAAGCTAAACCCTTTCCATAATAATTAATTATCGATCACACGCACATTATATGAAAATAGATGATTTCTGCATAAGTTTCTGAACACCACAAACATTATATGTGACAAATTATTGCATGAGTACATACATGTATTATAATTTACAAGCTTTCTGTCAAATAGATGTATATAAAACAAAATTTGACACATGATTCTATCAAGCATAATAAATACTCATAAATTCTTGACAAATGTTATCCTGGAAAACATGTATATATCACATGAAAATGACTTTTTGAATAATCCCCTCAAAATCGAACTAAGAAGTGCCAGAACTTTTCATCAGACACATACTGAAGCTTTGCAATAATTCTAAAGTTCGAAACAGTCCAGTCAAGTTCTTCCTGCTTCTGGTAACCATGTAAACCAGTACTACTTGTTGATGGTCGAGTGGTCGGCGACTAAACAGGCTCACCCCCCCCCCCCAGGCAACTCGGGTGAGAAGGGTGCGTAGACCCCCAGCAGGATTAAACAATAAGACCTGTCAATGCAGGGATCCGTTCATGGAGGAACCAACAACAGACATCCATCCATTCCCCTAGGGTAATGGTTGGTGGTATGTCAGGGCAGGCTTGCCGTAACAAAAAAACATTACACTAGCGAAATTATGGTATCCAATCCAATCCAAATATATTTGATATAGCCCCTTTTCCTTGCAGTTACAACGCGCTGCACACACGCTCCACAATCTTTGGGCCACTTAAAAACAAAAGTTAGACATTTCTCAGAGATCAGTCAAGTGGGGGACTAAAAGAAAGCTCTAAGATTGGTCTAAATAAGGCGGCTAAAGACAAGAAGAAGTGGAGGGAGGAATTGTCATCACAACGGGAAAGTCGACCCAGCGGAAGAGGGAAAATGCTGACTTTCATTAATGACGATGATGATGATGAAGACTAGATCCACACACTTCAGAAGGACGACATCAAACTCATAAAAAAATAATATAAAACTCCTTGCTTATGATATTTTTAAAACCACAGTCTATGATGATCTATAAATCTTTGGCATAAAATTTAACAAATGAAGGAATGACACAACACATGAAGCACACATTTTCCATCCACTAAAATGCTACATGCTCTTATCTTAGGGTATATATCTGAAGGTTGATAGGAGGTGGCATAAAAATAAGGACTCTCCCACGTACATGCCTAACGTTCATATACAGAACTCTACGATTGGCAGTTGCTCAGTGTACTAAGAACAAGACTATACTAGAATGCTACATTTCAGAGAAGGAGTGGGTCCATGTATCTCTTGGAGGGAAAACACAGCGAACTAATGTAAAATACACAAAAGGAATGCTCTGACATTGATAAATATACAGTGAAAATGTGATTAATTTCATAATACTGAAATCAAAATGAGAATAATCATATGAATGATGTTGATAAACCTGATGCGTGATGCTAAATAATGGAATGCTAATTAGAGGAATCATGGCAAGTGTGTGTATTCTCTTGCTTAATTTTCTAAATCACAATATAACGATAGAAATTTGAATTATTAGGTGTTTTTTGTTTGTTTTTTTGCAACAGATGCCCACATCCCTACTTTCAGATTATCATCAAAGACCTGCAAGAGAAGAATATGAAAGTGACTTAGATGGTACAGAACCCATAAGACAAAACAGCTACATCGATCATTACATGTCCATATCGATGCCTGAGTACCATGACTCTGAGACAGTTGATAAAACTATGAGAGAATACTTCCCATTTGTCCGTCATATGATTCTCCTAGGTTTGGCTATAGGGAATATTCCGTTCACCAATCAACAAAATAAGACAAGCATTCAGAAGAGTCTTTGGCCAGCCCTTCTAGGAACCATATCTAGCCTGTGAGAAAGCAATTCAATGAAGTTCCTGACAAAATTTGGCCAACTGGTTTAGTACTATTCGCAAGCAGACATGATCTGCTTGCATGCACTGCTGGGACCAGGATCTGATGTTTGAGAAAGTATCCACTGACGGTCCTGCAGTAATACTTAGTTCAGTCCTCACCAGGCCAACATCTGTACGCAGAGGAGACCAGCCTGTTGATCTAGGTGACATTCTTGACTAAATCCAGCACTTTGTTGGTTCATTCACGTTGACACGAGTATGAGAACGGTGGCTGGGCTACGAAGGAGCAGTCACTGACATTCCCACAGCTTAATGGTGTGACAATCAACAGGCCGAGAGAAGATGCAGAGATGACTATAGCCTGTTGTTATCTAGCGACAAAGTTGGCATACTCCAGCAGTTTATTGGTTCACTTATCATGTTAATAAGTGGACGATACCTTCGCTGACTATAGCCTGTTTTTTATCCAGCAACATTCTTGACTTACTCCAGCAGTTTATTGGTTCACTTATCGTGTTAATAAGTGGACAATACCTTCGCTGACTATAGCCTGTTTTTTATCCAGCAACATTCTTGACTTACTCCAGCAGTTTATTGGTTCACTTAATCATGTTAATAAGCTGAGGATACCTTCGCTTGCTCTTCTAAGAAGAGTAGCTGGTCTATGAGGAAGCAATCGCTGACGTTCTTGACGTAATCCCGTAGCTTGCGCATGATCATGGTGTCATCCATGGTCTCCTTCATGTCACCAAACCTGGCTTCCTTCAAGAAGGCATAAGCGGTTTTGAAAGACTCCTTCCCAAACTTCTTCTCGCATTCACTGTAAGATGTCGGGTTTAAGGAAACTTGCTTGGAGAAATAAATCATTATAATAGTAGTAGTAAAAATTTGGACATTTTCTTCAATTAAAAAAAAAAATTCAAGTTCTATCAGGATAAGGCTTTGGAAATACCTCCAGAAATCATTAATTTGGAAATGCAACATACACACGTTCATGATTGGTCAATAAATAATGTGAGCACACAGCTTTTGTAGTTGTGCTACATTTTAAAAGCTGTGCAAATGGTTATCGGGACCTGGGCCCTGTCTTACAAAAAGTTGATATCAATCGTAACTAATTTGTGATTGATATCAATCACAACTATCTACATAAGAGAAGGGAGACTGCAAACTTGCGATTGATTGGAGGACATGCAATTGATTTGGATCAATCGCAACACTTTGTAAGGCAGGGCCAAGGAGTTCATACATTACCAATAATTTGGAGTTGTGAATGTAAGGTGCTATATCAAATATCTTTTGGATTGGATTGGATTGAATGTAATGTGACATTAAATGTGTCATTTTCCCCTTCATATTTGGCCTGATATAAGCTCACGCATGGCTGTTCCATTTGGACAATGATCAGAAACACTAAAATCTTAGATGTGGTCAGTAACAGATGGGCAAAATAGCTTGGACTTGGCCATATAGGAGTTTGATCTGGAGGGCGTTTCACAAAGCCTTTTTCAATGACAAATGACAAAAATCAGTGACAAATCTGCTGGTAACCAATCAGAAGCAAGGATTTCAGTAGCTTATAACAAAATCTTTCATATGTCACTGATGACAAGTTTTGGGAAACGCCCCCTGGTGATAAGTTTTGTCAAGGATACGCTCTGAGATTCTGTATCTTCTTGGCTCTGACGGAAGGTGAGAAGAAGCCCACTGTGTCGTCTGTGATGGTTGCATTTTGATCTGTTATGCATACAAAAATGGTAGTTAGTTTTGTATATACACACAATTTTGTATATTGTTTTTTGGTTCTCTGAGCATCTACTTTCAATCATTACAAGAACTCAAGATTGCTATCAGGGTAATGGGAATATAAGAGAGCGAAAAAAGAGACAATATACAGACAAAGAGGAGAAGAGAGAGAAAGGAAAAAAGAGAGGTGAGAAAAAAATTAGAGGAGAGAAAAAGAGGGGGGGGGGGAATGAGGAGAGAGGGAGGAGAGAGAGAGAGAGAGAGAGAGAGAGAGAGAGAGAGAGATATATATAGACAGAGAGAAAGAAAGACAGAAAGAGAGAGAGAGACAAAGACAAGAGATATATTTCCAATGCTTACCTGATGTTGTTTTTTCCAGCGCATCTTCCATGCAATCCATCAATGCTGAGAAGTCATCTTGACCATCCTGAAATAAGAGTAAAAGAAAGAAAGAAATAATAGAGTGAACCAAGCCTAGTCTGACAAATCTTGTAAGTAGGTGATGTATTTCAGTGGGAAAGAAGTTCAGAGAGTCAACTTAGTACAGTCATCAGGTATATACTCACTCAAATTTTTGATGTAGTCAGTGACATATTGGACAACACAAGTTGATTTGAAAGAATCATTAAGTACTTCCCTGCAATAAATGATTGGATTTCCTTGAATATGATAAAACATTCAACATTCATCCTACCTCTGGTTCTGAGCCTGAATCCGACTCAAAGTCCTCGTGCTGCGAGTAGAACGTCTCTGCTGCATCTGCATCGTCCGGTATCTCGGCTGCGATCTGCTCCAGCTGATTCCTCATCTCGTCCATCGACGTCATCCTCTCCATCTTCTTGATGGAGGGTGTCCTCCGCTCCTCTTCCGCTGGAGGAAGCGGGGACCGCACCACCGCTGCCGACTTGGTGGTGGTCCTCTTTGGAGGCGCGGCGGAGGGCGTGGCCGTCTTCTTAGGGCTGGCACTCTTTGGTTTTCCGTTGGTGGCTGCTTTCGATGATGGAGTTGTCCCGGCCTTGGGGTTAGAGTTCTGTTTGCTGACTGGCTGCTTCTTGACCGGTTGTTTCTTGACCGGTTGTTTCTTGACAGGGGCCTTCTTGTTTGAGGAGGATGGTGGGATACCGGGTGGGGTTGCATTGGCTATGTCGGGGTCATCCAGGTTGATGATTTTCTTCATAGGGGTAATGGGGCGGTCTGCTGATTTCGTCGGTGTTAGTGTGTTGTTGCCAGCTGTATAATCAATAGATAGAGACACATAGGATACATGTGAATGTATTCAATCTTTAAGTCGTTACGCATAATTCACATTGTGATATAACGTCTCTATGTGCTTCCAACGAGCTTTGGATATTATTATCCTGGTTTTAGCTCCAGCAACCATTACAAGCACACAGTGCATTTCAAGGAATAATAGTTGGTAACCCTACCTCTCCTGGGTGGAGGGTGGCAAATGTAGATTAATGTCTTGCTGCACCAGGAATCCAAACCCGTGCCATGTGATTCACTAAATAAAAACACCTCTCCGTCTGTTCATTGGGTGTAAACAAAAAAATATTGTATTGCCCTTTGCGACCGACCCCAAAATCTTGAAAAATGTTAAAAAATTCAAAAATATGTATTAAAGCATTCAAAACTGAGAAAGATCAGCCCAAAGAGGGAGAAGAAAAAAAAAGTATTAAAAAAAAAGATTTCTGACCGACCTACCCATGTTTTGGCACCTAAAGGGCAATACAACATCTTTTTTTGTAGACCTTGTAATATGAACCTACAATGACTCTGCATTGAATATCTATCAACGATGCACTTCCTTATGACCAAGGATATAGCACACTGAAGCATCTACTCAGTGCATAAAGACAGTCTTACAGAACATGAAAAACTGCATGATGAAATGGTTGAACATGACAAAAATGAAGGATGAAATGTTTGAAACAAACAGTCTTGCCATATATGTGCAGTACGTGTACTCTTCATCATGATTGAGTCAATTTCTCATCCATTTAATGATTCCAAAACCTCTCAGTATATACCAACCTCCAACTTACTACATAATCAACCTGTTCCAAAAAGCAGACAGTTTCATTCTCAATCTCCTCGCATGACCAGAATTCAACTGTATCTTTAAAAATAATTGAAAGAATTCTAGATTCAGTTCTTACCTTCTGCATATTGATTTGGCGATGACGCTGGTTTGATCGGCCTGTCGTCACTCGATGCATATCTCGGTGATGGTGTCCTAGCAGGAGCTATAGAATAAGAAAATAATAATAATAATAATAATTTTTGTTTTATGCTGAAATTTATACTAATCAAATTGAATTTGAGTACAAGGGATTATTTATCATTACTCAAAAATGACAGAATGATAGAATTTGAAAGGGAAAGAACAAGAAAAACAATTTGTTTCCTTTTTTTCCCGAAGAATTCTCTTATCTTTACATCATGGCTATTCAGATTTCTTTTCGCACAGTTTTTCATACTGTATCTTAGCGTAGCCTTTTCTATGCTTAGAAAGCCAATTCATTATTAAGAAAGGAGAATTTATATCATGACACCATGACTGCTTGATAATAATATTTAGAGGAAACTTGAATCGACAAGCTGCACTTCCTCACAAAAGCATCAAGTATCCAAAACCTTTCCTAAAGACCCGTTCACACAGAGGGGACGCATGGGGGACGCACGGCCGGTGCATTGAAAATCAGGAAAAGTAGTGAGCCCAACTTTTTTCAAGATTTGGGAGAAGCTAGCGAGCTGACACCGAATGCATAGCGTGTTGCTAGTGCGCTGCGCGTATACAGGTTGTGTGCTCCACGTATGTCTGGCGTTGGTCCAGCGCACTTGACGAACGAGTAACGAATGATGACGCACTGGCCAAAATTGCAAATTTCCAATGTGCTGGCCGTGCGTCCCTCATGCATCCCCTATGTGTGACTGGGCCTTAATCTAGGAATATAAAATCATTGGCCAGAAAAGATTGATGGAAACCCGGCATGGTATTAGTACAAAGTATGCTTTACAGTCATCTTAAGTGGGACTGCACTACTTGTAGCTACTTGCACCCTCTATACAGCCAACAACGCCTAAGCGGTACCCGTTGGTCCCCCATTGTCCCTTTTTTCTTATGTTAATTGAGAGCTGATCTGATGAGATAACCACCTGCCAGTGACCATGCAGGGAGGTCTAATCCAAACTAGAGAAGATAGGCTTTAAGATATCCTTAAAAAGAAAAACCGCATACATGTGCATACCTTCTCTGACTGTACCGAGATCCTCCCTCTCCCAATACCCGTCTTCACCCTGGTAGGCTGGGGTGCCGTCCTCGTAGTACACACTGATGTTGGGGGCCTGAGGGGGCATTGAACCTTTGAATGCTGGATCCATGTACACCTGAGGGTTGTCACGCACCCATGGAGGCATAGGCTGTGATGACATACAAACATGGAGGATGATACAGTCAAATATGCTTTAGTGACAACCTATCTTCAAAGACCACCTGTCTTCAAAGACCACCTGTCTTCAAAGACCACCTGTCTACAAAGACCACTTTTTGTGTATCCCTTGGGCGGTCGCTATAGACAGATTTGACTGTACATGTATTCAAAACTATGTTAGTAACCATAAAAGGGCTGGTTTGCCAGGACACATTCTTATAGATTTATTTGATTCCATCCTCAGCTTTTGTGGCTTTATGTTCTCTAGTTTTCAAAAATGTTATGATACCAAATAATACCAGTAATTACAGTAGCCAGGCTGAAGCCAGGTGTAGGAATACGATTGCTAGGCCCTCGGGAAGAAAAGCATTAATAATGATAAGGCTACCAACAGTAACTATGACCACATTATCAACATCATTATTATACATGGCCAGAACAAATAATTCCCATGCATATATTTTACATGTTGTCGCTATGAAGCCCAGATCTCCGCCTCCTCGGAATTTGATTCTTCAAATGCAAACAATGGAAGCAATTAAACAGTAGGCATTTTTTGTTTAAATCTTTTTTTTTTTTAATAATAAAAAAATAACAAGCACATGTTCACGCAATATTTAACATATCAACAAAGAATAGAAGTTTTTCTTAAAAATAGGAAGATGTTTTCCTTGAAAAGGAAACTGCAGTCTCACCTCTCCCCTTCCTCCTTGCCAAGCTGGTCTTTTCTGTGTACCCAACGTCTCTCTTATTATGTCTTTGCGTATCAGGTTCTGATGTAAGTTATTCCTTGCATGCATGCTGAAGAAAAGAAGAGTTCCAATGGTTAAAGTAAGAATGAACAAAGATGCTTGCAGGAATTTAGCAGTGAAAATTTTTTTAGTAAAACATTATGCCTCCGCCATAGGGTGATTTTACAAACCAAAACAAAAGCAATTTTTAGAAATCAAGTTTGATTTTAATCCATGAATAGGTTCTCAGAATATAGTGATTATGTTTACATACATAATGAGCCCTGTGACCTTTGAACTTGGATCTTGTGACCCCCAAATCTATCAGTTCATTAACTCTGCAACATACATACATGTTTTGAGTTTGATAGTAATGTTTAATGATAACGTGATCACAAGCTATATTTTTGCACAACATTGACCTTTGATGCCAAAATCTAATCAGTTCATTGGCTCTGCAAGATTCAGAAATGACCCAAGTTTGGCGGGAATCCATAGATTGGTTCTTGAGATAATGCGATCACGAAAACGGGACGGACAACCCCAAAAAATAATGCCTCCAGCTACTTTGTTGCGGAGGAATAAAAATGCTGCAATGGTAGTGACAAGAATTAGCAAATCCACTTTTCATTAATTACCTTAATTTCATTGCTTCTTGATCAGCTTTCTGCTGCTTCCTACGAAGCATCTTCTCTTTGGGGGTCAATCCCTGATAAGGATCTTTCTGCCCTTGCTGGGGCAACGGATAAGTCATCTCTGCTTCTCCTCCATACTCCTCCTCCTCCCCCTGCTTCTGCTCCTGCTCCTTCATCCGTAGTGACTCGTTCTGGAGGTCCTCATAGTGCGTCTTCTCCCGGTACATCTGGGCTATCTCCTGTGTGTCTTGGCTTAGCTTCTTGGAGTCCTCCTCCTGTTGGTCGCGGTACTCGGCCAACCTGTTCTTCATTTTCTGTTATTTAAAATAGAGATAAGGGACACAAAAAAGGAGAACTTTGCTTTATTCAAGCACAATTTTTCCAAGTATAATACTTAAAGCCCATCTGTACTAGTTTGGCCAGGGGGAATAAGGCCTCCCTGGAAGGTCACTGACAGGTGGTTATCTCATCATATAAGCTCTCAACACAGGAAAAAGAGGGTCATCGGGGACCAACAGGCACCGATTAGGCATTGTTTGCTACATAGGGGGCGCAAGTAGCTATAAGTTTTACAGTTGGGCTTTAAAACAATAATCTAATCAATACCTGGTCTGGTAGAGCAATATAAAACTTTATTTCTATGTACATGTATACATTAAAGTACAGGATATCTATCAAAAACCATTGCACTCTTGACCAACATTTCAAAATATATCATATACTGCATAGTAAAGCAAATGAATAACACATTGAAATAATAACATTAAACAGATACTTACCTCTATATGTCTTGTAACAAATGCAATCTTGGTAACTTCAGCTGCTGATGGTCTTTTGGAAGGATCTCTGTTAAGCATTCTAAAATGACAAAAACAAAGACACAACATCATTAAGTATCAAATTAATCATCATCTGACACATGGAACTAAAGGAGAAACATTGAAATATGACAATGGTTGCATTATTATTTAGCAGTGTGTTTGATCAAGATTATTGATCACGCTTGGTGCTGCTGCCCATTGATAGAGTCAAGATAGATGTATCTCTTCGCCAGTACAGAATTAGACTAATTAACAAGTCAAACATCATCCATTGTCTTGCCTGCACCCTACAATTTGCATTTTGGAATGAATACCACCGAACTGAATGTCTATGCCAAGTTTGATAGCACTCTGCCAATTAGGACTGGTCATTTCTCCATACAGGCCAAGCAACTGGCCACAGTACATCAGGCATCTGCACCAAAACGCTATACTCTTAAACCCTCCTTTTCAGCATACTCAAATCAATACTGAATAACTATCTATTTATAGCACAAGTATCAAAATGTCAAAATGTGATATTCTTGAGACAAAACCTTTGCAATACATGTTTGAACACATTAATCTTAAAAGCCATGTACTTACACACTAAGTATTTCTTGGATGTTCTTGTCATATTGGTTAGGTATTTCAGGGGTTTTCCCTTCCACAATCTTGTACATAACCCCCATCAAGGACTGCCCTTCAAAGGCGTGTTGTAAGGCACACAATTCATATAAAATACATGCAATTGACCTGTATGAAAAAAAGGAAAACAGAGAAAACACACAGAACACAATAAGCATTTGTCTAATAAAATAATTAACAATGGAAATTTATAGTGTTCATTAAACCAAAACATTTACATTTTCTGTGCTTGAAATGAAGGCTGAGAAAGTTAATACTGTAGTTAATAATAATAATGAACTGGTTCATTGGTTGTAGTGTATGAAAATGAAGGCCCCTTCATATAGACCGCGGGCCGAGGTGCATTTTCTTTTCATCTCGTGCCTCAAATTTGTATCTAGCTGTATTTTGGTCAACATGTTTAAAATATTTATTACAGTCACATCTGAAACTCGTCAGTAACAAAACTTGCACATTTTCTGAAAATATCAAAAAACAAAAAACAAATTTGAGACAATTTTTCACTTTCTACGGTAAGAATGACCAATCACAATACGTTGCTGATAGCATGATGTGTGGAGTGACTGGCTTTTGGCCAATCATATTCTTTGTTTTATGCGCACGCCTATGCGACTTTTACTGTGCACTGCGACTTTCACTGTGTACTATGGCGACTTCTGAGTCGTTTGATGCCAGTGAGACGGACAATTCTGAGGCTGGTGAATCCGCTTTCTGTTCCATACATGTCATCGATACTCAGAGCAAGATTATACCATTTAGTGATAAAAGCTATCAAAAGTGTAAGGAGTGTGCAGCTAAGTGGGTAATCGTGGAAGAGAGTTTAGAAAGTGAAGTTGCAGAGAAGTTGCAAGAACACGTACACGAAAGTGAAGGTGTGGGACAAGTCGGTCTTCAGTCATCGACAACAAGCAGGTAAGTTATCACCTAATATATTGGTATAGATCTAGATATCTAGGCCTGCATGAAATGAAAAGTGTTCACATTTTCCCCGAAATAAAAATTGCACTTGAAAAAAGAGCAGAAATTACAAATTTGGTCTAGAGTAGTAGAGAACAGACTAGATCTAGACCTCTCATCTACTATGTCTATGGTCCTGGATTACAGGATAGATTTTCTAGGTCTAGATCTACTACTACTAGACCCTGTCCCTACTACTACTGTCTAGACCCTCTACTTTTTTTCGTCTACAGATAAATTATAAAATAGTCTAATTCTTGACTCTTGCTTGTGTCAAGAAATTAAGCCATTTACATAGGCCTAACTACTTAAACTAGGTCCAGCAGTTCTTGTATTTTAGCAGATTGAACTTTAATAGAAATTATTTATTAGTCTACATCTCTCACATTTTCTTTTACTAGGGAGCACCATACTCGGCTTCGAGGATATCATGCTGAATGTTACCGACACTTTTGCAACGTAACGACAATCAGTAGAGCATTGACAAGACTTCAGAAGAAGAGAGGTAATAAACAATGATTAAATGCTGCTAAAATAATTTAAACAGTACAGTACAAAGACAAAGAAGAGAAGGAGAGTGTTTGATCTGTGCGTGTGTGAGGCAGTGCAAAAGAAGACACCGGTAGGTGCAATTGTGCAATAATTGTTCTGCATCTACACATTTAGATCTACTGGCGATTTCAAGTTCAGTGTCAAAAGCCACAACACTGAACTTGAAATGCGGCTGGTGTTGGAATTGACCTCGGAAAATATGTTGTTGAATGTTGTCTGCTGAACCGAGTATCATGGTTCGCTTTGACGATTTATTTGTTATTTCCCTATTCCCCAACACAAATCGCCTAGAGATTGGGAAATTTGTGATTTGAAGTTCGGTGTTGGTGTTGGTGATCTTAAGATCATGAACCAAATGATAACGTCACAGCAAAGTTAAGCGAAATCCAATTTACAGTCAAAATGTTTTACAAATCATCAGAGCTATATATGTGTCTATTTTCTAAAGATTAATAACATTTTCTCTTTTGATTTGAAAATACGATTTTAGATTTTACATCCTGTTTGATGAAATTTGAATGCCATTTCTCACTGATTTCACTTTCGTTGTATAGCCTTTTCGCTTGAAATCGTGAGTGGATCACATAAAAGGCGTGACATCACTCATAGACCGCGGGCCGAGGTGCATTTTCTTTTCATCTCGTGCCTCAAATTTGTATCTAGCTGTATTTTGGTCAACATGTTTAAAAATATTTATTACAGTCACATCTGAAACTCGTCAGTAACAAAACTTGCACATTTTCTGAAAATATCAAAAAACAAAAAACAAATTTGAGACAATTTTTCACTTTCTACGGTAAGAATGACCAATCACAATACGTTGCTGATAGCATGATGTGTGGAGTGACTGGCTTTTGGCCAATCATATTCTTTGTTTTATGCGCACGCCTATGCGACTTTTACTGTGCACTGCGACTTTCACTGTGTACTATGGCGACTTCTGAGTCGTTTGATGCCAGTGAGACGGACAATTCTGAGGCTGGTGAATCCGCTTTCTGTTCCATACATGTCATCGATACTCAGAGCAAGATTATACCATTTAGTGATAAAAGCTATCAAAAGTGTAAGGAGTGTGCAGCTAAGTGGGTAATCGTGGAAGAGAGTTTAGAAAGTGAAGTTGCAGAGAAGTTGCAAGAACACGTACACGAAAGTGAAGGTGTGGGACAAGTCGGTCTTCAGTCATCGACAACAAGCAGGTAAGTTATCACCTAATATATTGGTATAGATCTAGATATCTAGGCCTGCATGAAATGAAAAGTGTTCACATTTTCCCCGAAATAAAAATTGCACTTGAAAAAAGAGCAGAAATTACAAATTTGGTCTAGAGTAGTAGAGAACAGACTAGATCTAGACCTCTCATCTACTATGTCTATGGTCCTGGATTACAGGATAGATTTTCTAGGTCTAGATCTACTACTACTAGACCCTGTCCCTACTACTACTGTCTAGACCCTCTACTTTTTTTCGTCTACAGATAAATTATAAAATAGTCTAATTCTTGACTCTTGCTTGTGTCAAGAAATTAAGCCATTTACATAGGCCTAACTACTTAAACTAGGTCCAGCAGTTCTTGTATTTTAGCAGATTGAACTTTAATAGAAATTATTTATTAGTCTACATCTCTCACATTTTCTTTTACTAGGGAGCACCATACTCGGCTTCGAGGATATCATGCTGAATGTTACCGACACTTTTGCAACGTAACGACAATCAGTAGAGCATTGACAAGACTTCAGAAGAAGAGAGGTAATAAACAATGATTAAATGCTGCTAAAATAATTTAAACAGTACAGTACAAAGACAAAGAAGAGAAGGAGAGTGTTTGATCTGTGCGTGTGTGAGGCAGTGCAAAAGAAGACACCGGTAGGTGCAATTGTGCAATAATTGTTCTGCATCTACACATTTAGATCTACTGGCGATTTCAAGTTCAGTGTCAAAAGCCACAACACTGAACTTGAAATGCGGCTGGTGTTGGAATTGACCTCGGAAAATATGTTGTTGAATGTTGTCTGCTGAACCGAGTATCATGGTTCGCTTTGACGATTTATTTGTTATTTCCCTATTCCCCAACACAAATCGCCTAGAGATTGGGAAATTTGTGATTTGAAGTTCGGTGTTGGTGTTGGTGATCTTAAGATCATGAACCAAATGATAACGTCACAGCAAAGTTAAGCGAAATCCAATTTACAGTCAAAATGTTTTACAAATCATCAGAGCTATATATGTGTCTATTTTCTAAAGATTAATAACATTTTCTCTTTTGATTTGAAAATACGATTTTAGATTTTACATCCTGTTTGATGAAATTTGAATGCCATTTCTCACTGATTTCACTTTCGTTGTATAGCCTTTTCGCTTGAAATCGTGAGTGGATCACATAAAAGGCGTGACATCACTCAGTATTGAGCTATTTCTCAAGTACAGTCAGTGTTGGAGCTTGGTTCAGCAGCTTGATCCACACTTTCAACACCAACACCACATTGAGTTATATATTCAGAAAATCAGAATGATTTTGATAAAATTGGTTTTAATCAGTATTTTTTCCCCTGTCTGTTCCTTTCTTCCTTCTCTTTTTCTTGTTAAACCCACAGATGCTGAGAAGACATCTACAGAAGATCCAGAGGAAGTGTCAGCAAGTGAGGATGCCCCTGCACCCAAGAGACTGCTGCGGTCGAGAGTATCCCATGAAAATCAACCCTCTACCAGCCATGACTTTGATAAGCCGCATGTATTGCCAGTCCATTGCATTATCTGCAAAGGAGCTAAGTATATCCGCGAACAGTCTTCTGGTAAACGGAAGGTAGAAAAATTAATTCTTTGTGAAAGAAAAGATGGGGGGCATCTGTTAGAGGCCGCTTTATTAAAGCAAGATGAACAATTGCTTTTACACATACGTGGGAAAGATCTTGTTGCAATAGAAGTAAGGTACCATAAATCGTGCTATTACAGGTATACAAAAGTTGTGAAGAGATGTAATACTTATAAACAGGATACTCAGCAAACAGTAATATATGATAAGTCATACTCTAGTTTCTGCAAAAAGGTAATTGAGGAAAGGATAATGAAAAATAAGGAGATCCTTAGGCTGACTAAGCTAAGAAATTCAAATTTTCCTATTGTCAGAAATCTGTAGGTTTATTATTCCTGATTTGCTAATTTGAAGAAAACCTGTTGTCTCACTTCTCCATTGCAGTAAAATATACATGCACATGTATATTGTGATGACAAGAGTTTGTAGCATTGTAACATCAATACGCCAATACCTATATGATAGTTATCCTTCCATGCAAAAACAGGGTAAAGATATGAATATACCAATTTCTGTTCAAACACAGTTGTTTGGGACAACTAAGGTCACACTTGTATGATGTTGTATTTTACTGTTCATGTGATTTATATGAAAACTTTAGAGATTGATGAGGCTTAAAAATTTATAACCACTTTGAATATATAGTCATTTACAGTATTTGTGAGGTAAATGTATATACTTCCAGCAAAATGTTTTTGATGCCCAAGTCTAGTAGTGGTTTATTGACTGCACTGCACATTCAATTGTTTATGGTACATAGTCATTTAGACAAACATAACATGAATCCATTGTTACCATGTTTCACTCAGGTGTACATGTACATGTAAATGGGTACCCATCTAACCAGAGCAGTACATATTTTGTTGCTAGGTATTACTACATGCAGGTAAAGAGAAGTGTCATAAAGCATAACAAGTGCTCTATAAACAGGAACCAATATTTTATTTTGAAAATTCCTGATACATGTTGAGTAATGGTCATTCCCTTTGTCATTCTGGAAAGTATTTGTTCTTCATGTATTTTTTTTTCATCATGACTTGACACTGAAAGTTGTTTCTCAATATGTTAATGTAAGGGAAGAAAATACTTGTAGATGTCGGGAGATAAATGTGTTTTTTGCCTCTATTCACTGCTAAATAAATACATTGTACCATTGTAGGTATAGATTTGAACTGGACATGTAAGTATTTTGTTCCATTGTGAAAAAATATTCTAATTGTGCACTATCGGAGGATTGAGATTAAGTAGTTCACAATTTTGTAAATACCATGATTAGTAATTGAAATGTATTCACGTTTAAGTTTATGTTTTATGCTGTACAAATGTGGGTATCTGGCAATTCTTGTTTTTGTCATCAACGTAATGGAGGGAAAATATTGTTAAAAATATAATTAAATCATCAAATCATCAAAGGCAAGTAGCAAGGAAGTTGATTTATGTCTGGTTTCCATGCCTTGTATGAATCAATGATGGATTTTCTCCCTCTAACAGTACACAATGATATTGAACATTTGAAAGTCATTGTATGAATTAATTCTCTGTATTGCTAGTACAGTAGACTTATACTTGTTCAAAATCTGTTGGGGCAGTTTAATAGATTTGGTATTAAGGAATGAGTTTGATCATTGTTATGAAAAAAACAAAAACAAAACTGCCTGGAAATTTCCTTTAAGAGCCAGAAAAGTGTACCTCATCATGAATACAATTTATTTTTCTTACAATGAATCTACTTCATACTATGCATTACGTCTACTGCCCCCCCCCCACCCCATTGTCAAAACTTCCTGTGATTTTGCAATGTATTTGAGATACATGTAGTTAAAAGATGATTAAAAATATTGATTGAATATGGAAATTTTGGCTTATCTATCTTGACACCTGTTCAAATTGTGTTTTAATGTAAATTAATTTATTGGATTGTTTGTGTGTGTGTGTATGCACTGTATATATATATATATATAGAGAGAGAGAGAGAGAGAGAGAGAGAGAGAGAGGGGGGGGCAGACATACAGCCAGAGAGAGAGAGAGGGTGAAGTTTTCAGTATAAGTGTGGGGGGTGCTATATTTGTGATGGGATACCGAAGGATGGTTCAAGTTGTGTAGTAAGTGATGAATACTGGTAGTCAAAATGCATTGAAACCATGATTATACTCATTAAAAGATGTGCATCCTCATGTGCACACATTGATATCCCCCCAAACAAATAAAAACAAAAATGAATAAATACATAAATAAAAGTACCACAGTCTACCAAAGTCCCCATTATCTCCTGACCCCCCCCCCCCCCTCTTTTCCACTTCTCTCCCCTCTCTATTAATCTCTCTCTTTATGTATCTCTATTTATTTTCAAGATTGTTTTTGTTTGTTGTTTAACCAAAGGGGGAAGTCCATCCTGAATAGAAGCAGAAAAAAGTTACATTGTGGAGTTGTCGAGTTGTGTTTCATTAATCACACCTTCAAAAATTGATAACTTGCTTACTTTCAAAACTTGCTGAAAACTTTCACTGTCGTCTTCCTTTCATTTTTCTGACTTTATTTAAACTAAAATATTTGTTAGGATGGACTTAACCTTTAAATAAAGAAAAATATAACACCAACCATTCCAAGACAGACTTGGGTGTTATTCCCTGGGTGAAACAAAACCTCCAAGTCCAATAAAATCCTGTGGAACCCATTAGCACAACACAGATCTCAAGATTTGAACACAAGAGGGCGCTGTAACTTTTTTAAATTAGCATAATTAATTAATGTGCAACTTATTGCACTGACGAGTTATCAATTGTTATTCAATGATTTTTGTTCTATTGAGTAACAAAAATTTAGGTATATACAAGAGTTGAGGCACGAAAATGAAAAATAAGCCACATATTTGATCTATGGCCCGCGGTCTATCAGTATTGAGCTATTTCTCAAGTACAGTCAGTGTTGGAGCTTGGTTCAGCAGCTTGATCCACACTTTCAACACCAACACCACATTGAGTTATATATTCAGAAAATCAGAATGATTTTGATAAAATTGGTTTTAATCAGTATTTTTTCCCCTGTCTGTTCCTTTCTTCCTTCTCTTTTTCTTGTTAAACCCACAGATGCTGAGAAGACATCTACAGAAGATCCAGAGGAAGTGTCAGCAAGTGAGGATGCCCCTGCACCCAAGAGACTGCTGCGGTCGAGAGTATCCCATGAAAATCAACCCTCTACCAGCCATGACTTTGATAAGCCGCATGTATTGCCAGTCCATTGCATTATCTGCAAAGGAGCTAAGTATATCCGCGAACAGTCTTCTGGTAAACGGAAGGTAGAAAAATTAATTCTTTGTGAAAGAAAAGATGGGGGGCATCTGTTAGAGGCCGCTTTATTAAAGCAAGATGAACAATTGCTTTTACACATACGTGGGAAAGATCTTGTTGCAATAGAAGTAAGGTACCATAAATCGTGCTATTACAGGTATACAAAAGTTGTGAAGAGATGTAATACTTATAAACAGGATACTCAGCAAACAGTAATATATGATAAGTCATACTCTAGTTTCTGCAAAAAGGTAATTGAGGAAAGGATAATGAAAAATAAGGAGATCCTTAGGCTGACTAAGCTAAGAAATTCAAATTTTCCTATTGTCAGAAATCTGTAGGTTTATTATTCCTGATTTGCTAATTTGAAGAAAACCTGTTGTCTCACTTCTCCATTGCAGTAAAATATACATGCACATGTATATTGTGATGACAAGAGTTTGTAGCATTGTAACATCAATACGCCAATACCTATATGATAGTTATCCTTCCATGCAAAAACAGGGTAAAGATATGAATATACCAATTTCTGTTCAAACACAGTTGTTTGGGACAACTAAGGTCACACTTGTATGATGTTGTATTTTACTGTTCATGTGATTTATATGAAAACTTTAGAGATTGATGAGGCTTAAAAATTTATAACCACTTTGAATATATAGTCATTTACAGTATTTGTGAGGTAAATGTATATACTTCCAGCAAAATGTTTTTGATGCCCAAGTCTAGTAGTGGTTTATTGACTGCACTGCACATTCAATTGTTTATGGTACATAGTCATTTAGACAAACATAACATGAATCCATTGTTACCATGTTTCACTCAGGTGTACATGTACATGTAAATGGGTACCCATCTAACCAGAGCAGTACATATTTTGTTGCTAGGTATTACTACATGCAGGTAAAGAGAAGTGTCATAAAGCATAACAAGTGCTCTATAAACAGGAACCAATATTTTATTTTGAAAATTCCTGATACATGTTGAGTAATGGTCATTCCCTTTGTCATTCTGGAAAGTATTTGTTCTTCATGTATTTTTTTTTCATCATGACTTGACACTGAAAGTTGTTTCTCAATATGTTAATGTAAGGGAAGAAAATACTTGTAGATGTCGGGAGATAAATGTGTTTTTTGCCTCTATTCACTGCTAAATAAATACATTGTACCATTGTAGGTATAGATTTGAACTGGACATGTAAGTATTTTGTTCCATTGTGAAAAAATATTCTAATTGTGCACTATCGGAGGATTGAGATTAAGTAGTTCACAATTTTGTAAATACCATGATTAGTAATTGAAATGTATTCACGTTTAAGTTTATGTTTTATGCTGTACAAATGTGGGTATCTGGCAATTCTTGTTTTTGTCATCAACGTAATGGAGGGAAAATATTGTTAAAAATATAATTAAATCATCAAATCATCAAAGGCAAGTAGCAAGGAAGTTGATTTATGTCTGGTTTCCATGCCTTGTATGAATCAATGATGGATTTTCTCCCTCTAACAGTACACAATGATATTGAACATTTGAAAGTCATTGTATGAATTAATTCTCTGTATTGCTAGTACAGTAGACTTATACTTGTTCAAAATCTGTTGGGGCAGTTTAATAGATTTGGTATTAAGGAATGAGTTTGATCATTGTTATGAAAAAAACAAAAACAAAACTGCCTGGAAATTTCCTTTAAGAGCCAGAAAAGTGTACCTCATCATGAATACAATTTATTTTTCTTACAATGAATCTACTTCATACTATGCATTACGTCTACTGCCCCCCCCCCCCACCCCATTGTCAAAACTTCCTGTGATTTTGCAATGTATTTGAGATACATGTAGTTAAAAGATGATTAAAAATATTGATTGAATATGGAAATTTTGGCTTATCTATCTTGACACCTGTTCAAATTGTGTTTTAATGTAAATTAATTTATTGGATTGTTTGTGTGTGTGTGTATGCACTGTATATATATATATATAGAGAGAGAGAGAGAGAGAGAGAGAGAGAGAGAGGGGGGGGCAGACATACAGCCAGAGAGAGAGAGAGGGTGAAGTTTTCAGTATAAGTGTGGGGGGTGCTATATTTGTGATGGGATACCGAAGGATGGTTCAAGTTGTGTAGTAAGTGATGAATACTGGTAGTCAAAATGCATTGAAACCATGATTATACTCATTAAAAGATGTGCATCCTCATGTGCACACATTGATATCCCCCCAAACAAATAAAAACAAAAATGAATAAATACATAAATAAAAGTACCACAGTCTACCAAAGTCCCCATTATCTCCTGACCCCCCCCCCCCCTCTTTTCCACTTCTCTCCCCTCTCTATTAATCTCTCTCTTTATGTATCTCTATTTATTTTCAAGATTGTTTTTGTTTGTTGTTTAACCAAAGGGGGAAGTCCATCCTGAATAGAAGCAGAAAAAAGTTACATTGTGGAGTTGTCGAGTTGTGTTTCATTAATCACACCTTCAAAAATTGATAACTTGCTTACTTTCAAAACTTGCTGAAAACTTTCACTGTCGTCTTCCTTTCATTTTTCTGACTTTATTTAAACTAAAATATTTGTTAGGATGGACTTAACCTTTAAATAAAGAAAAATATAACACCAACCATTCCAAGACAGACTTGGGTGTTATTCCCTGGGTGAAACAAAACCTCCAAGTCCAATAAAATCCTGTGGAACCCATTAGCACAACACAGATCTCAAGATTTGAACACAAGAGGGCGCTGTAACTTTTTTAAATTAGCATAATTAATTAATGTGCAACTTATTGCACTGACGAGTTATCAATTGTTATTCAATGATTTTTGTTCTATTGAGTAACAAAAATTTAGGTATATACAAGAGTTGAGGCACGAAAATGAAAAATAAGCCACATATTTGATCTATGGCCCGCGGTCTATCAGTATTGAGCTATTTCTCAAGTACAGTCAGTGTTGGAGCTTGGTTCAGCAGCTTGATCCACACTTTCAACACCAACACCACATTGAGTTATATATTCAGAAAATCAGAATGATTTTGATAAAATTGGTTTTAATCAGTATTTTTTCCCCTGTCTGTTCCTTTCTTCCTTCTCTTTTTCTTGTTAAACCCACAGATGCTGAGAAGACATCTACAGAAGATCCAGAGGAAGTGTCAGCAAGTGAGGATGCCCCTGCACCCAAGAGACTGCTGCGGTCGAGAGTATCCCATGAAAATCAACCCTCTACCAGCCATGACTTTGATAAGCCGCATGTATTGCCAGTCCATTGCATTATCTGCAAAGGAGCTAAGTATATCCGCGAACAGTCTTCTGGTAAACGGAAGGTAGAAAAATTAATTCTTTGTGAAAGAAAAGATGGGGGGCATCTGTTAGAGGCCGCTTTATTAAAGCAAGATGAACAATTGCTTTTACACATACGTGGGAAAGATCTTGTTGCAATAGAAGTAAGGTACCATAAATCGTGCTATTACAGGTATACAAAAGTTGTGAAGAGATGTAATACTTATAAACAGGATACTCAGCAAACAGTAATATATGATAAGTCATACTCTAGTTTCTGCAAAAAGGTAATTGAGGAAAGGATAATGAAAAATAAGGAGATCCTTAGGCTGACTAAGCTAAGAAATTCAAATTTTCCTATTGTCAGAAATCTGTAGGTTTATTATTCCTGATTTGCTAATTTGAAGAAAACCTGTTGTCTCACTTCTCCATTGCAGTAAAATATACATGCACATGTATATTGTGATGACAAGAGTTTGTAGCATTGTAACATCAATACGCCAATACCTATATGATAGTTATCCTTCCATGCAAAAACAGGGTAAAGATATGAATATACCAATTTCTGTTCAAACACAGTTGTTTGGGACAACTAAGGTCACACTTGTATGATGTTGTATTTTACTGTTCATGTGATTTATATGAAAACTTTAGAGATTGATGAGGCTTAAAAATTTATAACCACTTTGAATATATAGTCATTTACAGTATTTGTGAGGTAAATGTATATACTTCCAGCAAAATGTTTTTGATGCCCAAGTCTAGTAGTGGTTTATTGACTGCACTGCACATTCAATTGTTTATGGTACATAGTCATTTAGACAAACATAACATGAATCCATTGTTACCATGTTTCACTCAGGTGTACATGTACATGTAAATGGGTACCCATCTAACCAGAGCAGTACATATTTTGTTGCTAGGTATTACTACATGCAGGTAAAGAGAAGTGTCATAAAGCATAACAAGTGCTCTATAAACAGGAACCAATATTTTATTTTGAAAATTCCTGATACATGTTGAGTAATGGTCATTCCCTTTGTCATTCTGGAAAGTATTTGTTCTTCATGTATTTTTTTTTCATCATGACTTGACACTGAAAGTTGTTTCTCAATATGTTAATGTAAGGGAAGAAAATACTTGTAGATGTCGGGAGATAAATGTGTTTTTTGCCTCTATTCACTGCTAAATAAATACATTGTACCATTGTAGGTATAGATTTGAACTGGACATGTAAGTATTTTGTTCCATTGTGAAAAAATATTCTAATTGTGCACTATCGGAGGATTGAGATTAAGTAGTTCACAATTTTGTAAATACCATGATTAGTAATTGAAATGTATTCACGTTTAAGTTTATGTTTTATGCTGTACAAATGTGGGTATCTGGCAATTCTTGTTTTTGTCATCAACGTAATGGAGGGAAAATATTGTTAAAAATATAATTAAATCATCAAATCATCAAAGGCAAGTAGCAAGGAAGTTGATTTATGTCTGGTTTCCATGCCTTGTATGAATCAATGATGGATTTTCTCCCTCTAACAGTACACAATGATATTGAACATTTGAAAGTCATTGTATGAATTAATTCTCTGTATTGCTAGTACAGTAGACTTATACTTGTTCAAAATCTGTTGGGGCAGTTTAATAGATTTGGTATTAAGGAATGAGTTTGATCATTGTTATGAAAAAAACAAAAACAAAACTGCCTGGAAATTTCCTTTAAGAGCCAGAAAAGTGTACCTCATCATGAATACAATTTATTTTTCTTACAATGAATCTACTTCATACTATGCATTACGTCTACTGCCCCCCCCCCCCCCACCCCATTGTCAAAACTTCCTGTGATTTTGCAATGTATTTGAGATACATGTAGTTAAAAGATGATTAAAAATATTGATTGAATATGGAAATTTTGGCTTATCTATCTTGACACCTGTTCAAATTGTGTTTTAATGTAAATTAATTTATTGGATTGTTTGTGTGTGTGTGTATGCACTGTATATATATATATATAGAGAGAGAGAGAGAGAGAGAGAGAGAGAGAGAGGGGGGGGGGGCAGACATACAGCCAGAGAGAGAGAGAGGGTGAAGTTTTCAGTATAAGTGTGGGGGGTGCTATATTTGTGATGGGATACCGAAGGATGGTTCAAGTTGTGTAGTAAGTGATGAATACTGGTAGTCAAAATGCATTGAAACCATGATTATACTCATTAAAAGATGTGCATCCTCATGTGCACACATTGATATCCCCCCAAACAAATAAAAACAAAAATGAATAAATACATAAATAAAAGTACCACAGTCTACCAAAGTCCCCATTATCTCCTGACCCCCCCCCCCCTCTTTTCCACTTCTCTCCCCTCTCTATTAATCTCTCTCTTTATGTATCTCTATTTATTTTCAAGATTGTTTTTGTTTGTTGTTTAACCAAAGGGGGAAGTCCATCCTGAATAGAAGCAGAAAAAAGTTACATTGTGGAGTTGTCGAGTTGTGTTTCATTAATCACACCTTCAAAAATTGATAACTTGCTTACTTTCAAAACTTGCTGAAAACTTTCACTGTCGTCTTCCTTTCATTTTTCTGACTTTATTTAAACTAAAATATTTGTTAGGATGGACTTAACCTTTAAATAAAGAAAAATATAACACCAACCATTCCAAGACAGACTTGGGTGTTATTCCCTGGGTGAAACAAAACCTCCAAGTCCAATAAAATCCTGTGGAACCCATTAGCACAACACAGATCTCAAGATTTGAACACAAGAGGGCGCTGTAACTTTTTTAAATTAGCATAATTAATTAATGTGCAACTTATTGCACTGACGAGTTATCAATTGTTATTCAATGATTTTTGTTCTATTGAGTAACAAAAATTTAGGTATATACAAGAGTTGAGGCACGAAAATGAAAAATAAGCCACATATTTGATCTATGGCCCGCGGTCTAATAGTTGTTGCTCTTCAAACATCACATTTGGTTATTTAGCAACCAAAATTTCCATCCCATAAAAGGTGATTTTAATACCAATTTCATTAATCATTTACATCCCCCTACTATATAACAGAAGGTCTGGTAAAGCACAAACCTGAATACATCAATACAGGACATCCATTCTTACCAGGCGTCAGATTAAGTCTTGTATCACTCGTACTTCAAGAACTTCAAGCTCATGTAGACGGTATCCCAGTGAAGCAACACAAACACATCATTGCAATACACTGCCATTAAATAGGGAGCATAACACCAACACCTTCCCATCAACACATTATCAGACATGTTAACTCAATTAGTAAGATGGCTCAGTGAACCTTAACAAAAGCACTAACCCCCCATTGAATATGGAGCAGAACACCAACACCTTACCATCAACACATTATCAGACACCTTAACTCAAGTAGTAAAGTGGCACAGTGAACCTAGCACAAGCACTTACACCACCATTGAATATGGATCATAGCACCAACACCTTCACATCAACACATTATCGGACACGTTAACGCAAGTAGTAAGGTGGCACAGTGAACCTAACACAAACACCAACACTAACACTAATACTAACACTGACTGCTACAAATAAATCTTACCAGACGTCAGATTTGCTGTTGTATCCCTCGTGCTTGAGAACCTCTGGGCTCATGTAGTAAGGCGTCCCAGTGAATGTGCTGGCCATGTCGGTGGTCCCCATCAGCACCCTTGAGATTCCAAAGTCACCAATCTTGATCATGTTCTTCTTCAGGAAGATGTTTCTGGTCTTCAGATCTCTATGTAGTACTCTCCTACAGGTAAGAATAAGGATTTGATTTTTGTTTCTTACGCCATAATTTGTTCAAAGTGTTTGACATTTGGTAGCAAATGCCAACCTTGACATAAATTTACACATATAATCAACCAGGGGAAAGATATTTCTTTGTTGTTGGTGTTGTTGTTGTATATATTGGGCAAATGCAAATACGGTCAAACCTGTCTATAGCGACCGCCCAAGGGAAACACAAAAAGTGGTCTTTGTAGACAGCTTCATTTTCATTTAGTACATGTTTCAATGAATTCCGTTTTCGTCAGAAACAAAAATGTGGTCTTTGTAGACAGATGGTCATTAAAGCAGGTTTGACTGTATTAGCCACTTCAGGTATCACCAGATACCTGTTATCAGCAGTACCTGTATTACGAGAGTCATAAACAGACCAATTAAATTGGTTTGCTGCTGCTCAGATGATGTTAAATACCAGGTACCTCTGTTTAATTCAGAAGAAAAGTAACAAAGCACAGAAATACACACATGATTATTCAGATTTTATTCAGAAGCATAAAAAAAAGTAAGCAGTTTATTATTATTTTACAAAAGAGATAGATACAGCTCGATCAAGTGCACGTTCAATTTCGCCAATATGATTCTAAAATTTAAGCATTTTAAATAAAATATAAAAAGAAGAATTCATCCTACCTTTTATGCATGTGTTGTACAGCTAAAGCTAGCTGAACAAACCAATCCATGATGACATTCTGATCAAATTTCTTCCCTGCTTTCTTCCATGCTGTAATCTTATCATCCAAGTCTCCTCCCTAAATAACAAACAAATTGAAATTATTTTTCTGAAAATAATTAACACATTCTAACGTCAATAATAATGTTGTTTTTTCTTAAAAGCACTATTTCAAGTCAATGGACAAAATGGTAAATGTACATTTGTAGAACTTTTGAAAAGAGCCAATTTACTTTTAACAAAAAAGACGTAAAAAATTAAAGTTTTAATAGATCCGTTCCATCTGCTTGTAAACTTAACTACTTTGTGAATAAAGATGACGAGCATGTTACATCATGTATTTTTCAGCAAAACCAACATAAAAGGCAATTTATTGATATATATGATAACTTCAAAATAATTCTATCCTTGTCATCTTTTTCAAACATTGCTTGAAAATAGTGTGTTCCTGCTGCCCTACTCGTACAAAAGAACTCTATCCAAAATGCAGAAATAATTGTCATTTCCTGTGACAAAGATGAACATGACTATGAGATGGTTTAATTGCTACCAATGATGATTTCAAGCGGATCACAGGCTCCGAAATCTTCTTTGGCAAAACCACGTCCTTCATTTTAAAGCCTATCTGCACTAGTTTGGCCAGGAGGGATTAGACCTCCCTACACGGTCACTGACAGGTGGTTATCTCATCAACTCAGCTCTCAATTAACATTAGAAAAAGGGGATCATGGGGGACCAACAGGCACCAATTAGGCATTGTTTGTTATATAGAGGGTGCAAGTAGCTATAAGTAGTGCAGTCCCGCTTTAATTATAAAGAATTTGAAATGAAACCTTACCTCACAGTATTCTGTGATAATACAGAAGAACTCTCCATCAAGGAAGCTATCGTAGAATTTGACAATGTTTGGATGATGGAGCTTGGAGAGGAGCTTGGCTTCGTGCATGGCGTCTACCGTTTCATCTGGTGCCAAGTCTCCACAGGAGATCTCTTTTAATACTTTCCTGAAGATTGAAAGGAACGGGACGGAAAAGGAGAGTAGAGATTGAAAGAAGCATAGACATATAAAATGAGAGAGAAACACAGAGAAAGAGAAATACAGACAAGAGACGGATGGAGACCAATGAACATAAATTGAGAGACAGGTAGAAAGAGAAAAAAGAAATAAAGAGAGAGAGAGAGAGAGAGAAAAAAAAATGGGTGATTATTCATGATATCACCTCAATCTTTTTTAATTACATGAACTATGATTTTCTATCAAACATTTTAACGGATATATTGTATAGATTCTATTATTTAAGATTCCATATGAATTTGGTTGCAGTCTGTTTCATCATCCAAAATGTGCAGCTCAAGATTATGCATACCTTGAGGTTGAAATCATTTGCTACTTCTGGCCTTTCTTATTGACCTAACCAGGGTACTGCACTAACTGTCCTTTGGCAAGACATCAATCTACATTTGCCTCACTCATCCCAGGATGGTGACGTAAATGGGGACCTGGTAGGAATTAATTCCTTGAAACGCTAGAGCACCGCAATGGTAGCCATGCTAAAGCCGGAGTAGTAATTTAAGAGCGCCATGATGAGTGTCAAGTTTTACAGACATGAACACTATACAAGAACCCACTATTTATTATGAAAAAGGTACATGTATAGCCCTAAATGTTCATTTTGTGAATAGAAAATGTCCACTTACCATTCTTCTTCGCCTTTGTCAGGATTGGCCTTCATGTCAAACACCAGGAACGCTGTGCCAAAGTTACCACTACCAAGTTTCTTCTCTACTCGATAGCGATTGGCAAGGATCCTATGGTCACTCTTGTCCTCCTTCGGTTTCTTGACCCCTCTTGCTGGCGGCATGATGAAGGCTGGTTACTACTGGTCAAGTGATACCTACAGGTATCATAAAGGTACCTGTTAGGGTTAGTGAAATAAAATTTAAAATGTTAAATCTACATTGACATTGTTGGGCATTTCAAGTGCATAATTCGAATTTTATTGCATATTGGTGACTTTTTATTTTCAATTTGTTTTCATATTTTAAAATGTTGAAATTATCCTCTTTCATGAACATTATCATAAAGACAACTTATATTGTCATACATATGGCAGATTTTTTTTCAAGACAAATGCACACAATACATTATTACAGGGAATGAAGAAGAATTACACACAAAACTCGCGCATACGCAATGCGCTCTTCTGTTCGCTCAAGCCCGACTGATGTCATTTTTCATTCATAAAAGTGCTAGCGTCACGATGCTCATAGTTGATTGGGTGTTTACTCATTTCATTTGCATATTTTCCCACAATGTTAAACCTATGAGTGCGATGATTTCTGCCTGCGACTTCTCGAATACGTTGATATCAAACTCGTTATATTTCCATCCCGACTTCGATTTTTGAACAATTTTTTTCACCATCGGTATCATCGATATTTCTAGGTATATATATTTCAAATATAGATATAGATATTTCAAAATCGTATGGTGGTTCTTTGTTTCGGTAAGTCATATTTTTTGATGATTTCGTCAGAAGTTTTTGTAAAGGATATGTATGTGTAGGTTGAAGTGTGTGTAAAGCTACGTGCAAATTGTAATTGAGCGACATAAGTGTGTAGAGAGCGACATCGTTGAAACCATATACACTGAATGTGTTTTTGGTCGCCAATTTTCGCTAGGTGTTTGAGTTTAGTGCAGGGCCCCGCTCCCACAACACGGCCGCTACAATACACTGCGCACAGTGTAGCGAATCGCCCATGCCTCGCAGCTAGCAGACAAGCGAGGGTCGCGCGATCAGCCAATCAGCAGCGCGTATTTCCGTTCACTGAGGTGGATAGGGGATTCTTCTACGTGCAGGGCTGTCAATTTTGGGAAACTGCTTCGCCTTCGAGGGAGATCGTATGCAATTCTTTGTTTGCTCAAAGCGGGGGGGGGGGGGGGGGGGGGGGGGGGGGGGGGGGGGGGGGTAGTGAGCATTAAAAATAATTTGTTTTTGTTTTTTTAACTCAACACCCCTCCCCCTGCCCCCTTGAGCAAAAAAGAATTGCATATTGGTACGCTGGTTCATTTTACATGTTTGCAGTTTGGTGGGAGGTTTTTTTAATAAACTGGGAAGTGGGAGATTCTAGTTTCTACATCATTGGCGGGAGAGCGGGAGGAAGGGCAAGAGCGTGGTGGCGGAAGTCTCCCGATACAAGCTGGTGGATGGGACGGCAGGCCGCAGGAGAATGAACGTGGTGGCATGAGACTCTGTCCAAACATTTTAAACTTTAGATCTCAATTTGATGTCCACGCATATGTCACCATTCACCAATACAGACAAACTGACATGATAATAATGCATTTTGCTTGCTTTGTGCATGTTGTATAATCTACTTTAAGTAGGCCTAGATCTATACTCTAAAGAAGACAACAATCTATCACATGCATATGCACACCACACAAACAATTAACAGTCAACCAAATAACACACATGCCAAAATTGAAGGTTGAACATGTTGTTGGGGAATTTATCAACCGAGCCCGAGGCTAGACACTTTCATGGTCTTTCAAAAAGTATTACCTAGAACAAATGAAATGTCAAAACCAGGTCTGCAGGATGTTTCAGTTCTGTAATCAAGCCTGTCATCAGCTAACCATCCAGCAAAATATCAGTCATCCTCAATTTTTCGGGTTGTCAGTCAGTTTCATGTAGCTGTGTGGGCTGCCATGTTTACCAAGCTATTTCCGCGCGTGCGGTGAAGAAGCTGTGGCGCGCGGTAGTGCGTTGTTTGACTTTGTCGTATGTTTTATGTTGTGGATCAACGCGCACACATGGATATAATTGATAGTGATATCGCCAGTCTCGGTATTTCTGCTGCCGCGCCGCAGCACCGATCTACCCGGTTGTCGAGTACGAGTGGGCTAGCCTCCCGCTAAGTAGCTTGCTGTTCCCGCTGCGCTTGAGGATTTCCATGGCTTGAGCTGGGAGTGTGCAGTGGTGGTGCAATATAGTGGAGGGTGAGTCAGCCTCGGCCTCGGTGACAAAATTGCCCAGAAGGCCAGAACTACCAAGAACTATAGAAAATGATGGCACCTGCTGACAATTTGAGACTAGCATAACGCTGATTAACGCAGATTCAGGGTATGTCACGACTAAGTGATAATTTTATGGTGGCTAATTTCAAAAAGAGTGCAGTGCAGTGTGATGTGATATAGTCTAGATCTATGAGTCAGTTACCAATTCAATCAGTGCAGCTATGGTCTGGAGTATGGATGTTAATATTTGATACCAAATAATGTTCAAAATACAAAAGTTAAATGCCATATTAGAAACGTGTTGTTTGACGATTTGAATTAATGGGGTTATGGGAGTATACTTTGATGACTTCATTGAAATAAAGCCAGACCAAAATGCTTTGCTCTGGTCTTTGGGAAACTGCTTTTAGGGAGGTTGTACGCAAATTTTTGTTTTGCTCAACGGAAGTGACGTAGACTAAGCGGGGGGGGGGGGGGGGGGGGGGGGGGGGGTGGGGGGGGGGGGTAAGAGCGGGAGGACTGGCGTGCTGCGGGAATCTCCCGCTACAAGCTATTGGGACGGCGGGAGAATGAGAGTGGTGGCGTGAGACTCCTTCCAAATGCGGGAGGGTTGACAGCCCTGCATAATCTGTTCTTATAATATAGACTAGATCTAAGATTTATTTTGATATTCTGTTGCATTATTGGGAATTTATAGGCAGGAAAAATGCTTTCCGGTCAACCGTCAAGATTTCTACAGTATAATTCACAAAGCTACTAATGTGATGGAATTTAAAGTAAAGTTTGATTTGTTTCTGTTGATGAGAATATCATTCCTCATTTCAATCGATGATATTGGCAATAAACAAGTGAGAATTTCCTTCTTTTGTGTTGACACAAAACCACAACAAACAGAAGTATTGATGCAAAGGAATTCAATCGATCGATGAACAGGCTCTGTCCTACCAACATCGATGGATTAAAGTAAGTAAAGTAAAGTAAAGTAGATACCAATCACAGGTTAACTTTGTATTTTAGGAGAACCTACATGTATACTAAGTACAAATCTATATATTAATTCTAAATTATTGATAAAACCTGTAATTATAATAGAGTCAAAAATATTTGTAGTAAACCGAATGTAACATAACTAACTTTCTTTTTCCCCCTCTCAGTTGACGTTTGCGCATACTACTTCTGTTGCCTTTGGTGCACACACGGACCTAAACATGGGTGTCAGGGGCCTGACTACTCTGGTAGAGAATCACTCCAAGAAACTCTTCAAGGAAATCACCCTCCAGGACACCAAGCTTGTCATAGATGGCTTCGGACTCCTGTGGTACCTGCTTTCCCAAACTCACAATGAAGACCGTATGTCACATGGTGGGGAGTACGAGCTGCTTCGATCCAAGATCCAGGACTTCTTCCAGAACCTCCTCAAGTGCAACTGCACCCCTTATGTGGTCTTTGACGGGAGCTTTGACTTAGATGATAAGAAGCATAGAACCATGCTGTCTAGGTTTAAGGATAAGATCAGGATGGCCGGAGAGGCCCTTCGTGGAGGAGACGGTCTCTTGATGCCTCCTCTGAGTATCCTCATAATGAAGCAGATTTTGACCGAGATGAATGTGGGCTTTGCCTTCAGTCAGTTTGAAGCAGACAGAGAGATAGCCGTTCTTGCTAACCATTGGCGCTGTCCGGTCCTAGGAAAAGACAGCGACTTCTTGGTAATGGACATCATTGGAGGCTACCTTCCTTTGACATCGCTCAAGTGGAAAGCTGTTCAGAAATCCAGAGGAGGAAAATGTTACATTGTGGGTCAGATATATCAAGTCAACACCTTCTGTAACTTCTTCCATGTGAAGAAGGAACTGCTGCCTCTCTTTGCCACGCTGGGTGGAAATGACTATGTTGATCCTGACCTCCTGAACTCATTTTTGTCTAGCCAGGTGAATGGCAAGTGTGGTGGCAGTGGCAGTAGACGTCAGATGGAGTTGGAGCACCTCCTTGGCTGGCTGAGTGAACAAAAATCAAGTGCCAGTGCTTTGAAAGAGGTGTGGAAATCTCTTCCAAATAAGAAGGGTTTGGAAAGCTTGTTTGAAGCTTCGATGGAAATGTACAGGACCAGACATGACTCTAGCAGCCTTCTGCCTTACTTCGAAGGACAAGGACTTCCAAAAGACTTCCAATCAAAGTCCCAACTGTGCTCTGTCATAGGGACACCAGTTTGGGTGGCTAAAGCTCACCAGGCAGGTTCATTTGGGAACCTACTGATCAATATTCTGAGCAAGAGTTACTGTTTCTCTAGTGTCCAAGTGGAAAATCCAAGACAGCCTAGTGCATGGCTGCCATCAGAGTTTTTGTTTTCAGTGGTATCTGGTATTGTGCTTGCTGGCAAGTTACATGTACATGTACAAGGGAATAATTCTAAAGGAACAAATACCAGTACCTGCAATGTGTACATTAGAAACGGGGATAGCTTCAAGAAAAAGAAGGTTTCAACATTGCACATGTTGGAGGGGTACGGGGCGCTTCCTGCATTGGCCGCGATTCCATCACTCCCAGAGACAGACAGGCAAAAACTGTTGCTTTGGGTTCTTGCACCAAGTCTTACAACAAGCATGGACCTTATCTCATTCCCTGCTGACTTCCAGCTAGCTCTTCTTGTGATGCTACACTGGATGAACTCTGAACATGCCCACTACAACGAGCTCCACGTCATTGCGTTGCTTGTAGGATGGGTCTACCTCTACACCCAAAGACAGCACAAGAGATGCAAAGATGGAGGACAGTCTGCACTCCAAGATCAGGGCACAGGCTCGCCCGGTTCAGAGGAATCTAGGACTGAATCCAAAGCGTTGCATACCAGCCTTAGCCACCACCAAGGACATTTAAGAAAGAGGAAACCTGATCCCGTTGTTTCTCACAGCTTCTCTCAATGGCAGCAGTGCCTCGTCTATGGCATCCACTTCAACGAACTGCTTCAATGTCCAATGCCGAACTGCCCCGATGCCTCTGTACTCTTCAATGGCCTTGTCATGCACAGCCTGTACACGGCGCTTCGCGAAGCATCAGGGAAGGAACCCCTCCAGAGGTGGGCAGCAGGGATGTTCTTCAAAGGCGCTCCCGTGCCATGTCGGCTCTTTATTTCCATGCATGACTTCATCACTTCCAAGGCCAGGAAGGATGGTCAGAAGAAGGCTCCCAAAGGCCCCGCTGAGCAGAAACAACCCAACCAATCATCCAGGAAGTCCAGGTCAAGAGGTGGTCGGAAGCAGAAGAGACAGCAACAACAGCAGAAGGCAAGGCCAAGGAACGAGGATCTAGTCAGTGAAGAGTCAGACTCTGACCAAGGCTGGAGTGCAAACAACAGATTTGCTGTACTCCAATAACATTGAATAGGTTTGCGAAATTTGGTCATCCTTTAATGCCACACAAAGTTATGCCAAAAAACTCGCTGTTTAAAGTGAATGTAGGCAATTGTAGATCTCTGTTGTAAGTTTGGATCAACTTTCTTGTTGAAAGTAGAAATGTGCAATCAAGTAGGTACCTTGGATATTCTGTTTGTTTGTTCATTTGATTTTCCTTTTTTTTCCTTTTTTCTTTTTTTTAAATAAATTTTATCTGTCCCTTTTTTCCTCTTAACCATTTGACCATTCATATTTTAATACAGAGATCATCATTATTGCTAGGGAAATATATTTTGTATTGCTACTGCACAGCATTTCCTTGTTTTGTAATAATGAGAAGAATGGATTGGCTATGGATATTAGATACATTTCCATGAATATGGTTTCGTATGTTTCAAGCAAGCACCGGCATAGACTATTCCTAATGCTGTCTTCCAAGTTCTTTGAAGAACTGTCTAGCTATCCTGTGTTTATACACTTGACTTTATCCCTGATCTGCCATTAATTTTTTTTGTTTTAATGTGAAAAGCTCTTTTACACTTGTTTTGATTATGTTACTCGTTTGCCAACATGTATTTGTATACCGTACATTAGTTGATACTAGTTTGAAGATGTGAGTCATCTTTTACTACTCTGCTTTGTTTTCCCCAACTATAGTTCCTGATGAGACAGCATATACACGTAATGTGAATGACCTCCATGTAAATGTACATGTTCTGTACATGTAGCCAGTGAAAAAAATACACGGGGGCTCAGGGCGAAATAGCCCCGAAATGCCCAAAAGAGCCCCCGAAAATCAGAAAAGAGCCCCTTTAATTTGCATAGACTTCAATGCAAAACAAATTTTAGAATGTTATTTTCATGCAGGCAAGGTTGAAAAGTAGCCCCGAAAAATAAATATTAATTTTTTCCCTGCATGTAGCTATGATACATGTTCGGACTATTATTAAGTCCAGTGGTTACTTTCACTACCTATTACATAATTTACATTTCTGTTAAAGTCTTTTGACTCAATTAGTTCCGTTCCTGTTATTATCTGGTAAATCATTTATTTTACCATAACCAAAACCCATAATTAAGATACTGCTTTGTTGCTGCTGTGTCCGATAGGCACACACATTTTTTTTTTTTTTTTAATGTTTAACTTAGTGTTTCTGGGTTATTTTGGTGCCTTTTTATAGTTATCTGCATTTTGTTTTTGTTTTTAATGTTACACTTAGTGTTTTCTGGGTTATTTTGGTGCCTAATTTATATTTTATATTACCCTCCCATTGATATTTGAATGTTGATTTAAATACTACCTGTATTTACATTATATGTTAAATTTGTATTGATATTATTTGTTGTCTCACCTTTTACTTCCAAGTTGGCTATTGCAATCTAAAATGAGGTAAAGTGGACATGTTAATCATCATAAAGTGGACATTATATGGACAGTATGAATAACGACATTTCGTTGTTTTTTCGGTGCAAGAAACACAAACACAAACCAATGATGTTGTTTGTTTTTATACTATTTCCTAAAGAATTTTTCAAATTCACATAAGTGCATCTATAAATCCTATATCAGGAATATAAAAACTGTTCTTGCCATCATATTATGCATATATTCTTATATTCTAATAATCAGAAGAAGAGCAATTTTTCTCATTGATACATGTATGTACATGAATGTTATGCACATAATGGAGATTTGTATATCATTCAAAGTGATCAAGGAAATATGGAATGGGGTAATGCTCTCACATTTGGTAATATTCATCTATCTATGTTTTTAATACAAGCGTACAATTGTACTTTAAGGTCAAATGGTAAATGTGTTGGAAAATGTAGATGAACAAAATCATCACATTATATCCCTGCTTGTTATGTGCTACATACACAATAGGAAAAGACAGACTCCAGGAATTATAAATGTTATTAAGTGAAACTTTGTATAAAATCACAGAAAGAAAAAATTTGAAATTGCTTAAATGTTTATGCTAAAGATTACTTAGAGAAGTGAAATATCCCATGTTAACCTTTATAAAAGAAAGAGAAAAAAAATCATATTGTCTGAAATTAAGTATAAGGTCATGGCCATTACAAGCTTCTCATGACTTTTTTCCCCATGAACATCTATCACTTTCTTTTATTTGCAGATAGTTTTTGGTCCTGAATGTATGCATTATATTGTCTTTCAACTGATTATAGTAGAGATAGTAAAGTTAAAACAAAAAGAGATTATATTGACATGAAATGTTTAAATTGTTTTTTAAAAGTTCTATTTATGTACCCTTTGTAATATAAAGTATGAACAAGTATGCAATATAATAACCATATGCTATATTCATATCAATTTTAAATGAATGTGTCATACTATTGTTATTATTTTGTCAAATGCTTTAAACACTGATTTTGGAATAAGTTATAGAACTACATATAATCATCCCTCCCCCCCCCCATAAAAAAATGAAGCGTTCAAATAATTCATTGAAAATAATTGGATATTCTTTTACAATATTTATGGATTGCTCCGATTCATCTCATCAGTAACTCATAATTTTTACATGGGAGTGTTTCAGTTGGAACCTGTTACATCGGGGAATTTTAAAATTGATCCCCATCAGTATTTTACATCGATGTCATCTCAGTTTCCAGCATCAAAGCTCAATAGGTAGTCTACTTTCTGATACCTTGGTCACGCTGACAAAACCACCCCAGTCCCACCACTTACTAAACAAAACGTTACATTACTCCCAGTGGCAAAGAATTCTTGAATATTGAATTTGTTGCACCAAACAGCTTCATTGATAGCTGTGCAGGATGAAATGAAGGCAATAGTGTGTGAGTGTGTGCAAGAAAAAGAAGCCAGACATTGTGAAGGCTAAGAGTCGGTTTGGCAGTGGGAATGAGATTTGAAACGCCATCTTCATGTATTTATGAGTAGTATCATTCACCATCAACAAATGCTAGTTTACACAATTGTAGGTCGATTTAAAATCATTAGATGTATAGACATTGTTGTATTTCATGGTGTATTTATTGCATATATCATTATACAAATACATACAAAAGATTGTAGGCTAGTATCCCAGTGCACATATTCAGAGTTAAACAAAAAGAATATAACTCAACATTCATGTTCTTCGAGACTGCTGGGTTACACTACATGAGCTTTGTAGTGTAGAGATTTTCATTTTTAACTGACTCATCAAAATCTAAAAGAATAATCCATTATTTCCACTATTAAAGCTCATTTATAGAAGAGACCTACTATTTGTCAAATTCCACATTTAAATTAAATTCCTTTCTTTTTCTGTTCAGTGAGTGAGAACTTTAGTGACTCTAATCATAACTTCTGACACTTCACATAAATGGGTGATAATCTTAGTCAAAATCAGTAATACATTTAAGTGCATTTATTTCTTACAAGTAAATGAGCACAGAATATGACGAATGGGTGCTGGACATATTGATAATGGCAAGACTCTAGATTCTGGAAGGTTAAACAAGGGACAAGTTTACAAAAATGTTAGTTATGTGTACTAGAAAGGAACATTTTCCTTACTAAAAACATGTATGTACATAATTAGCACCCTTTATGTTTTTCCTACCTGTACATAGACCAAGTTGAGAGCCAGAAGGGCATTTAGTCAATAGGTAAAATATAAAGAAGTTGATACCCCTATCCAGAGCCATTGCTTGGGAGAGTTTGACCGACCAAGGACCCGTTTCACAAAGCCTTTTTTCAATGACAAAAGACTAAAATCAGTGACAAATCTGCCGATAACCAATCAGAAGCAAGGATTTCAGTAGCTTATAACAACAACTGTCATTTGTCACTGATGACAAGTTTTGTGAAACACCCGACCTGGTTCAAGTTCTGCACAATATGGCAAATACATGTACTGCTTTGTTAGGCAAGCACAAAAGGCATACGCCATGTTGTGACCAAGTGAAACCAACTTGGCCAAACTCTCCGTCTATGGGTGTAGATGGCTCTGTCCATATCGTTCTGGCTCTCTACATATATTTCTAGAACTACTTCCTTTTGTCAATCCTGTATATCACTATTTGAAACAATGTAACATGGAAATACATGTATGATTTGTCTGGCTCTGTCCATATTGTCTACGGTAGTACAGAGGTCTGGCTCTCAAAATATTATATCTCAAGAAGACTACTTCATTTTGTTGATTCTCTATATCATTAATTGAAACAATGTAACATGGAAATACATGTATGATTTGACTGCTGAAAGCCAGAAAGGCATTGACATGTATCATTTCACAGAGACAAATGGAACTAATGCCCTTATGACTCTCATGGGCCCATCAATTACAACCCATCACAAGAGTGGATCGGTAAGGTTAAAGTACATGAAACAATAGCACATTTGGAATCCTGCAACAACATTCATTGTTTCTATTTTTTCCTGAATGACTCCTACAGATACACTATTGTACATGTATATTAAACAAAATGAAGTGCATGACCACATATATGATTGTGTGTGCTTGCATAGCATATCATGTTATCCATACAGGTTACCACATCCAAGGTTCATTCCTTCTTTTGGCTTCCCTTTCCTGTCAAAATTAGTCTAAATTGTAGAGACATAATTAGTCATCATTAAAACCTATTGATACCACAGCCATTCAAAGACGTTTGCTTTCTCTCAAATTTGTATATAACCAGAAAACTTTCCCCAGTTATAAACACACAGAAGGTCTGCATTCTGGTGAATTAAGTGCGAACTCGTTCACTACACATAAGAAGTGGTTTATTATGTGTAATGCTTCAGTGACTTCTTTCCACCTCCATAGACTTTACACGTACGTGAGTGTGTATGTGTACATACTCAATGGGAGGTGGCTTATTTCACAAGATTATAGTACAATGTAGAACTAAAATAATTAGATGAGTGCATGTTTATCATATGAGTACATACATACATAGGTATACAATATAATACATAAATAATATTATCTACACAATATTGATATACTGGTTATTCATTAAACCATGCAACTGTACTGCATTCTAAGATTGTTTAAATCTGTTTAATGTTCTGTAGTCCCGCTACATTCCAATGTCTGAGTACAAAATAGTTTGGTCCATGTACAACTATAGATATTAGACATAACTAAAAATTGGAAAGAATTTTCTTTCGTTGGTAATCGATTCAAAATGAAAGAATTAACATTTTAATTCAGCATAGCAATTCAAATTCTCAAATATTACAATACACAAGTGATGAATGCATAATGATACATTTTCTAACTTGATGAAAAACTTATGTTCATGCTCTATGTATCAGCAGATAGGGTAACCTCATATAATACCAAACACCCCTTTCTATAAATTATCAATTTCAACAAATCTACAATTATAAAATATTACAATGTGCTTACATAATCAAATAAATAACATTCTTTCATACCTGTAAAAAAATTTGCTAGTCATACATAGTAGTAGCCGCTGTAATTCTATTTCTTCGTCACATTAATATTACATTTTATAATCAATTACACTCGCTGCACGTGTTCAGTTACATCACTGGTTGATAACCATCCCTTCACCCGAGTTGATTACATATCATAATCACAGTCAATCACCCTGTAATAATAAGTTACTAAACATGCTTCATCATCATAATCTACAATATGCGTATCAAAGTATATATCAACGTTTCACTGTGTTTGCTTCAGTTGCTTGCAGCGTTATGTGCAGAGATATGTAAACCCTTCGTTCGGAATGAGTGAACTAGCTTGAGCTAGCCTTGCAGCAGGGGATTGGATCTGAATCTGAATCTGAATTAGGACTACATCAAACTTTGCAGATCGAAGTATGCTTTGACACCATTATTATTAAATTACCCTTGTGGGGGGTATTTAATTTAGGTTTTTCTCATTCTTAATTCACCATGCTTATTTTGAGCACAAAGCAAGTTATATTATAGCAAGAAGCATGGTTGCTGTGGTCTTTTTTTATGATGATTGTTTTACTGCTAAGAAAGCATGTACATGCTTGTAAGTAAACAACAAGGGACCAACAGATTTAAGTCCTCTCCGACGGACTTGGTAATGAGGATTAATGCTTTATCAAATGGCATCAGCGCATTGACTTTGTTTAGAACCCAGAACCTTCCTGTTACAAGACCGCTGCTCTACCACTGAGCCTGTGCGCCTCCTGTATTTGACAACACATCATAGCTAAAGTTATCAAATGTTGGATAAAATTTGTTGATAGAATAATACCATCGCACTCTTGTATAGCACTTGTACCCACTATGCATTGGCTCATCGTGGCACTCCAATATCAAAAATAAAAATATGTGAAAGATTTGTAACAATACTACTACTTTCAGCAAGATCCAATTGAAACATCATGGGCAAATGATATCTGTGTTTCAGCACCTAAGAAAAAGAATTTAGACGCAAAGTTTGCTTCACATTTCTGTTTCTGTTAACACACAGATAAGTAAGTACCGGTAAGTTTCAGTGGCTACGTTGCACAAAGCTACTTTTTTTTTTTTTATTCTCTGCCTGCCTTCATTTCCAGGTAAAATGTTGTTACTTTGCCATAGTGATTTTTTGTAGGAATAACTGAGTCAAATAGAGTACCCAAGCTGTGACATCATAAAAATCATTTTTTTGAATTTTCTCAATTTTTCTTCATTTTCCGAAAGAGGATAAAAAAATAACGTCCAAATGTTGAAAACCAATTGAATATGTTAAGTATTGGCTGAGATATGACTATCTGAATAAAAAGATTTCCTATTGGAACACAGTGTTATAGTGCTCTGGTTCCTAATGTTATGAACCAGATCAATATATAACACTGAGTTCCCATAGGAAATCTTTTTAATCAGATGGTCATATCTCAGCCAATACTTAACATATTCAATTGGTTTTCAACATTTGGACGTTATTTTTTTATCCTCTTTCGGAAAATGAAGAAAAAATTGAGAAATTCCAAAAAATAGTTTTTTTTATGATGTCACACTTCACCACTCTATAAACGAGGCTTTATACAGGCTGATTTATATCTGTTCGTAGTAGAAGTTGTAGTCTGTGGGAGGGGGCGGTATGATGGGAGCGGCGGCTGGGATGGGGATGTTGACCATGTCCAGGAGACGGATCTTCATCTCCATTCCCAGGAGGGCCTCCAGGTCAGCCTCCTTCTGCTTGCTGAACATGGGCTTGCCGAGGAGCACGTTCAGACCGTCCGTCCACATGTCAAACTGGGTGGGGATCGAGAGGAGAGTGAAAATATGACAGTACATACAGATGAAAAACAGAGAAGCACCTTTGCCGTATACTTTCCGTAAGAGCCATCTGTAGTTCACGTCTTGGCAAATGTGTCTAACGGACGAAAACGCTAGGGTAGTGTCGGAAGTGTAGTGCATATTTGAACAATTAAACACAGTCCCAGGAGAGAGCCGAAGTTTGACCAAATGGAAAGGTTGGAGGGAAGATATTGATAGGATGATATGAAGATGATGATTGTTATGGTGAAAATGATGATGATGTAAAGTTGTGGTAAAGAGATTTAAACACTGGACTGGTGATGCGAAGGTCATGGGTTCAATCCCTGACATGGAACTTATGTCCTTTGGCGAGGCATTTTATCTACATTACTTCTCTCCACCCAGGTATTAAATGGCTACTTGGTAAATGCGATCATTAATGTGGTTGGATTGGCACGCAAACACTTACACAATTTGAAGAAACTAAATATTCATGATGAGGCTGATGATACCAAAAGAAAATCATACAATGATGATAGTAATAGTTGTGATAGTGATACTGATAGTGACAATGGTGAAAGGATGGTAGTGATGACAGCCCTCACAAATAATCTGATTTTTTCAGCCTTGCTAGAGATTTGATTATCAAAGATTGTTTTACCTGACTGCTAAGAAAGCATGTATATGCTTGTAAGTAAACAACCAGGGGGCCTACGGCTGTAATTCCTCTCCAAGGGACTTGGTAATGAGGAGTAATGCCTTACCATAGGGCGCAATCGCATTCATTTGTTTTCGAAATTTGAAATCTCCAATGATAATAGAAAATATGAATGATTTGAATCAACATTTCATGCCTTTTTAAATAACTTATACAAAATATTTTCAAGGATGCTAACGGCTTTCCATAATTGTGAAGTCAAACTTAAAGATAAGTTCAACTTAGGATCTTTGTGAAACACTCCCAGGTGTACTTACAATTTCTTGTGTGCGAGCGATGAAGTCTAGATGATGGTCTGGATGATGTAAGATGGAGAAGGCTAGACTTCCATCAACCTGCAAAGGGTACAAACATTACATTTAGAGAACTCTGCACAAGAAGCTAATGAAAAATACTCCAACTTAAGTTGCAAGAGCAAGATGGTGAATCAAGCTACATCGATATTAAAAAGAAATGTCTAAATCTTACCATTTCTTTTCTAGATATATTACAATTCATGTTAATTACCCTTCATCTCTTCCATCTTTAATCCTATCTTAAATATTTGTTTTTATAACAACCACAAGATGCTCCTATTACCACAAAATCTGGCTGTTTCAAATTGTGAGTTTACTAGCATATGATTAAATATAGGTACAATACTTCATTGTATTGTCTGGGCAAAAGAAAAAATACTAAGGAGACCATAAACATGAAGAGACGGCCATGATTCATTATTAAAGGCTGGAATCTCTCTTGCAATCACTATTGATCACTTACTCGGACATTGCGGACATGCTGGCAGTCCTTCCCTGTCTGGACCTCCTGAATATCAGCCACAGCAACTGAAAAAAGAAAGAAAGGAGAATAAAAATATTATCAACCTGTGTCTCTGTCTTCAAGCAATGGCTCTGCATCTATTGAGTTTTCCTTTTACCTCTATAATTTACTCAACAGTTTGAAGGGATTGGGTAACTTTGTGTCAGATTCTGAAATAAAATCCTGGATTTAGCACATGCTGCAATGAAAATTATAAACCTTTAGGTTAGTCAGGAACCCCATGACTTTGACAAGCCGATCGCCCGTCTGATTATCAAGATATTTATGATTAAAAATTGAAATTTCATTTTGCATTTTCCTAAAGGTTTTCATAACACTACAGTCTATTGAAAATTGAGAATGGTAAAACTGGTCACTCAAAGATTTTTACTTTTTTGAGGCACTTCATGATCATTTTGAAGCGCAATTTTTTAAGGGCTTCAATATTACACCATATCACAGACACTGATAACACGTATGGCCGTGAATCTCAGATTTAACATTGTTAAACGATGCCTTTAATGAGCAGTAACCAACTTCACCTATCAATTAAACAATGTCATCATTGTTATATCTATTAATAACCATACAGACAGAGGCCAAAATACCATTTGACAATAAATCTGACGATAAAAGATAAAGTGACTTTCAATGGAAACTCATACATTCTAGGTCAATTCTACCCTAAAGATAACATAATCTAAAACGAAAGGCACTAGTAACAATAAAAATAATTGATAAACACAACTTTTCAAGACTGCTTCAGTATCATTTGCTGACTTTGTTCGAGTAGTGCAAAATATCTTTCCTTTAAAGCCTCACTGTCTACTTGTAGCTACTTACGCCCTCTATATAGGAAACAATGCCTAAGCGGTGCCTGTTGGTCACCCATGATCCTTTTTCCTTTGTTAATTGAGAGCTGATTTGATGAAATAACCACCTGCCAGTGACCTTGCAGGGAGGTCTAATCCCTCCCGGCCAAACTAGTGCAGACAGGATTTAAGATCCATGAAAGACTTACTCTTATTGGTGAGAGTTTCATAGCTTGGTGGTGATTGGTGGCTCTCTATGTCTCCATGGTGGATCATCTTATGGTTGGGCGAGAGACGACAGAACCAGAACCGATCTGAAGTAAAGAAACAAAGACATTAGTAGTTGGTAGGCTTCACCCCAGTCATGTCAGTGGCAGATCTGGAAAAGGGATGGCATAGTCACTACCATACTACGGTAGAAGTATCCCAGTTCCAATACCGAAAACTCACCCGATTTTACTTCAAGTTGCAGTTGAAGGCACTGATTTAATAATGATAATAATAGTAAACAATGCTGTTTTTAAAACCAAAGATGACAGACTACTTTTCCTACGAGTCCAAACAAAAATCCGGACATTTGGTCCCAGTTTCTGAGTGGTGAGTTGACAGTGATTGAGCTTTGACATTTTTACCCACAGTAGCATCTTGCTTGCCAGGACTTGGGAACCTAAACTATGTGATATCTTAATTCTTTTGTTTTCCCCTTGATATTCTTTTTCTCTTTCTGAAAGATGTGAGAAAATTCCCCCCCCCCCCCTTGTCAGGGATTATTTTAAAGACTTGTGCCCCCCCCCCTGTGTTTAAAGATGAACCTTGTCAGAGGAATTTCCCCTCTGTATCTTTTCTTTCTTCCAGAAGTCCCACCCCCCCCCCCCCAATCCACTCCCATGCTTTGTATTAACACTAAGCAGTGCTATACATTGCTGAGAACCCTGCCGTCTGTCTCTCACCTTGTGCACGTCCCCTTTGGTTGTAGCGGTTGAACATGGTGCCTTCCACCAGGAACCTCAGTCTCTGTTGCTTGATTAGATCTATCATATCAGGCTTGATCTGGTTCCTCAGGTCTCTGAAATTTACAAAACAAAGAAACATAATTTTTCTCAATTATAAATGTTATTGAATGTACCCAAATGTACTCTTGACATTTGCTTCTGCGACAACTGCTCCGGGCTTTATTTCCTCAGAGGTATAGGGTAAGGATTATGGTTACAATTGGGTTCAGATTAGATTGAGGATTAGGATTAGGGCTAGGAATAGTATCAGGTACAGAGATGAGGATATGAATGGGAAATAATGTGGGAAAGTGACAACAGAGCTAATGTCTGAGGAGCACATGTGGTATGCAACCCAGGGAGAATCAGTTTGGACAAGGCCTAAACAAAAAGATGTTGTACTGCCCTTACTTTTTTCTTTTTTTTACTTCTTCTTTGGGCGGATATTTCTCAGTTTTGAATGCTTTAATACATTTTTTGTTTTAAAAAAACAGTAAAAGAAAAAAACTTTTTAAAAAGTCAACCGTAGATTTCAAGATTTTTGGGTCGGTCGCAAAGGGCAGTACAACATCCTTTTTTTTTAGGCCCAACATCAGGTCAGGTAAAAGTGACCAGATAGTTTTCTCTTGGAATGTATCGTAGATTATAGATCAAAAGATATAACTTCTTTCATTTATTCATAAGCCACCTCAGAGATACCACTGCAAATGACCCCCAAATATCCACAGATCTTTTACACATGGAGACGTCTCATTTTGTGCATTTTAGAATAATCATGGCCAAAGTGATAGAGGTGCTTCATGAATACCTTTTGTTTGCCCTCTTGTAAAGAATACTTGCACATGCGTATCACAAAATGTACCCCGCTAGCATAAATGGATAACAATTACAAAACTGTCATGAATGTCCCCATTTCATTGTGTTTTAAATTCTCCCCTCTAAATCATGTCTTTCTCTACTGCTACTGTTTTTCTTCTACATTACTTTTTTTTCCAGGAACCTATATTATACAAGCACTGCTTTTTAATAGGTTCCTCACATTCTACTTAATCTATTATAAAAATTGAGAATCATTGAGATGTACTCATTTATACTACAATTGTATTGTATAATTTTAGATTTGATATGTATGTCTATATTTTCTGTAAATTGCGGAACAATAAAAAAAAAATGAAAAATTAAACTTGAACATGTATCCAGCAGTTGTCTCAATACGTTCTACATTTTTGGACAAATGACCTGTATCTGCCATGCGCAAATAGTGTCTCGGAAGCGGCCTATTGCCAAAGCCATCTTTCCAAGAACTCTCTGACTTACACTACGGGCCTAGCTTGAGACGTGCCCTCTTCCTTGTTGTCCCTCTCCTGGTGCCTGAGCTTGAGGATCTCGCTGTAGTTGAAGTGCTGGAGCTTGTTCCAGTAGTTCTCCATGGTGGTTGGCTTGTACTGCTCCTTCACCTTCAGGGCTCGCTTGATCTGGTCCTGGACGACCGTCATCACCTTAATAATAATAATAATAATAACAATAATATAATATGTCCTGTTTGTTCACCCAGGGTAGCCTCATCAGTATTCATACTGTTCTCCCCAAGGCCCCTGCAATCATATTATTATCCCGGCTTTAACCGAGCTACCATTAAAAGGTGCTCAAGCATTCAAGGAATTTCTTCCTACCGGGTACCCATTTACCTCACCTGGGTGGAGTATGGCAAATGAAGATTAATGTCTTGCCAAAGGACATTAGTGGAAGGGTTACGGAAAGATGTACTTAATATATTCGACTGGAAGTATTGGTAATATTGACATCAGTATTACTGTAGAGGTATTGACAGAAATTATATTATTTGGTGGAATGGTAGTACAGGTACCAGTCATGGTTTATGGTTCTAATAGCACTAATGTCCTTTGGCAAGACATTAATCTACATTTGCCACTCTCCACCCAGGTATAGTAAACTGGTACCTGGTAGGAGTTTGCTCCTTGAATGTCTTTAGCCCCTTAGGGCAGCTTGGCTAAAGCCAGGGTTGTAGTACCACTTCTTAGGTGCCTTGAGCATCCCCTGGGATGGATACGATAAGATCCGACTTGTTGAAAACTAAAGTTGCGTTGGACAGCAACGTTTTTTATGCAAGTGTTGATGACTCTCGTACCTTTGGGAAATCTTCGAGGGAGGCTCTCATCTCTCTCCATGTCTTGTTGAAGAGCTTGATGCACTGACAGAAGAATTCCTCAAAGGAGTTATCGCAGGAGAAGAACATTGGATAGTACTCAGCTCCAGTCTCATTGGCTGTTAAAAAAAAAAATACAATTACAAAATCATCTAGCTATCTGCTGAAGTGAAAAGGATGATTTTTTTTTACATTAGCACATATCCTTAACTCTACAAAAGCCATGTTATATTGATGTTACAATCAAACCTGCTTTAGTGATCACCTGTCTACAAAGACCATATTTTTTCTTTGCCTTGAAATTTTGTCTCATTGAAACATGTACGTAAGGAACCTGTCTACAGAGACCACTTTTTGTTTCCCTTGAAAATTGTTTCTCATTGAAACATATACTAAAGGAACCAGTCTACAAAGACCACTTTTTGTGTTTCCCTTGGGCGGTTGCTATAGACAGGTTCGACTGTATCTAATGAAGCAGGGAGGATTTCCTGCACCCCTGAAGATCTCACCTATTGACTACTTAAAATACCTGAAACTTTGCAAATACACAATCTTATAGCTAAAAGGACCATGAAGTCTTACATCAGCATGTCAGAAAATTTTGAATTATCGCTAATTAATTATTCCTCTATGTACAAAACTGCATTGCATACAATACAGGTAATTTCAATTTTTGCAACCAAGCTGTGCTGCTATATCGAATTCTGCACAGTAAAGGAAGGTTTAAATCTCATGACTTAGGGATCGATAGATGTACATGATCCTAATCTATAAAGTCATGAAAGTTCAGAGCATAACAAAAATTCTCAATGGTACTGCAGTACATGAGGTGAATTCTGCCCCCTGGACCCTTTAGTGTTAAGCAGATAGCCCCACTCATGCACATTCCAATCATAACTTTGAAGCTGTAACAATTATTTTAGGACTTACGTGATTCTCCAACTCTGAGTATCTCACAAAGCATTTTGGTAAGAGCGATGCTGGATCTGGCAAAGGGGCATTCATGCTCGTCAGCTCGAGAGCAGTTCTCTAAGACAACCTGAAATAGAGTTAAAAAATTGATATCAAAATTAAAAGATGGCTGCTTGGCACCAAATTATTCAACATCAATTTAAATTTGCCGCTCTACATCCAGGTGTACCAAATAAGTGTCTGGTGTAGAGAAATTCCTTGAATGCTGTAAGCACAAAATCAGTAGCCATACTAAAGCCACTGTAATATTGAGACTGCTTTGATCACTCTGCTATACAAGAAGCCGACATAATCACCCCTATCATAAACAAAACAGAATCTTAAGATGCACTACACATTCCACCAGCGACAACTGGTCCATGGCTACTTTCTAACACTAACCGACTTCCTGACTTCAGCTCTGGACCTGCTACTATACACCAACCTAATTTGAACCTTAAACCTAACATAAATCCCAATAACAAATCTAATCCCAACCCTACACCTAACATAAACCCCAATCACAAACCCAAAACTAAAACCTGTATCCGCAACCATCACCAGACAATGTCATCTACCATGAAACAGAAGGATGTTATCTCGTATCCTTCTACACGGAGCTAAAGCCCTTCTGGCTCGGCCCTCAGCAGACATGTGTGAATTCAAAAGCTACTAGACCCAACCTGATACTGCACCTACTATATAAAACTCAATCACAACTGTAACCTTAAAGATGAAGTTGAGTTCTGGTCATGCGATTGCATTGTGAAAGAAACGGTGTGGAACCGACCAGAAAAGGTTGATCATCTAGCATATAAGAATTTGTGTGTATTGCAAGGTTCTGGAATCATCAAAATGATAAGAAATTTGGCCAAGTCTTGGTAAAGTTAAAAAACACTTGCACAGAAAGATGTATATGGGACTACACGAACACGTGGCGTAAAAAGCCGGCCCCCTCCCCCGATTTTTACGATGTTACATGCATATTTAGAATATGAAGGCATTTGAAGAGCCATGCTTTTCAGGGAACATGTCTTAACTGATGTTCTTCCACACTTGCATAATAAGAATGAGTAATGCTCACAAATTATTTTTCACCTCTTCCCAGAACTCAACCTTCTCTTTAACTCCACATCTTTAAAACTTTGACAATATAAAGCCAAGCGCATGTGTCGGATCATCAATTCTTACCCTTGTGTAATCCTCATTGTGCACATTGGCAAAGTGTGTGGTGCACTCAAGGGCTAGTAGACCTGGAGGGACCTCCATGAAGTCCTTGATAGGATGTTCAGCATTCTGATGAGAGAGAGAGATATACCACTTGTTACTCATAAAAATTACAGTGTTCATTAAACAACTCTCAATTATTTCATTAAGTGTTTGTATTTATCCGAATAAACTTACTTATGGATGTATTTTCATTCTAAAAAGTGAGTTGTTGAATACCAAGTGAAAGATAAATTTGGATTAAACCTAATACACACATATTTCAAGTAAAACTGAAACCCTATATTACATGTTAATACACATGAAAGTTCATAAATACTGAAAGGTTTATATGCATTATGCAAGAAAAGACATGAAGTAGAATTTAGACAACTGGACTCAACATGACCAATGACATTATTATTATTCATTTAGCAATCACTCAATTAGAAGTACAAAGTAAATAGCATAAAGCACAATTGAAATATAATCAATAATTACAGGTAATAGGAATTAAGAGCACATTTCTATCTCATTTCCTCAGGATGCTGGGGCAGAAAAAAAAAGAAAAAGAAATTTCCATGACCAAAAGGCCTTCCAACCCTTCCTGGGGGAATGTAGTATAAAATGTCCACAAACGAGTCAATCAGCTGTACACACAATGGCATACAGAGGAAAAGTGTATCTTCAATAGAAAATGTAAGGCCTTACCTGAAAGCCCAGTCTCTTGTAATCATTAGCTGGACCCCTTGTTGAGTCCATATCATGACCAAAGGCATGTGATCTCAGCTCCTCAATGAATTCTCTGTGTTTCTGTGGGAAGTAAATCCAAGTTTAATTTCAAACTAAGACTGAAAAGAGGGAGATGTACATCTATATGTAGAAATTAAGTGATGTAATACTACAGATAAAAAGATGCAGTATGGCAAAGAGGAATCCACTGGGAAACTTAAACGGGAAGAAATAAAAACTGAGAACGAGAGAGAAAGAGAGACAGAGAAAGGAGAGAAAGAGAGTCAGGCAGACAGACAGAGACAGAGAGACAAAACAGGAAGAGAGACAAAGAGAGGAAGACAGATAGACAGACAGAGAGGGTGAATGAGGGGCAGGGGAAAATGAGATACTGAGGATGGACATGCAAATATAGGGATAAATAAATAAAGAAAGACTAAAAATAATCCTAAAAAAAAGGGACAGAGAGAACAGTTAAGATAAAAAGAGGACCTAGGATAGGGGAAGAGAAACTGAAAGGAGATTTACAAACACATGCAGACAAAAGGACAGACAAACAAATATGTAGAAAGAGACAGAAACAAGGTGAGTGGCAGAAGCAGACATACAATAAACCTGAAAACTATTAATAAAGCCAGAGAAAGAAAAAGAAAGAAAACATTGTTGCTATTATCCTCATTCACATCCATCATATAATGTAATGTGAATTTTATCAAGGTCACAAAAAATTTATAGACTTTGAACAGAACCCATATCTAAAGGATGTCTCAAGGATGTTGCTTACAACGCTACTTGTGTCAATTGGGGTCATTCTGCGCTTCTCCAGAAGGTTAAAGGTCAGCTGCTGGAAGACGTAAAGCTGGTGCGTCATCTCTGTTCCAATGTTCTGAGAGCGGATGATTTTCTAAGAAAAATACAAAACAAATTATCTTGTTAAACAAGAGAAAGGCAAAAAAAAAAGAGGAACAGAGAGTAAAGAAAGAGTTAGAGCGACACAAATTTAAAACAGAAAGTTAAATGGAAACATTAACCTTACAATATCTAATGTATATATATAGACAAATTTGATTAACATTAGTGAATTTCAAAATAACAACACAAGTATGTACTTTGTAGATGTATCAGATAATGGAATATTGTATGAGAAGGCTAAAACAGCCAACATGCTGAAATTCTGTTTATACAAGTAATTCTATGACAGTTGATAAATCAAAGACATACTATTTATCAGTATACCTGGGTACTCATTTTGTACACTTCAAAGGAATAAGAGAAGAGGAATCAAAACATAGGTAACATAAAGAATGTCTCACCTCCATTATGACGACACGGATGTTTCTTGCTGACAGGGCTTCTTCAAATCTCTGTAACAGAAAGCAAATGATTATTTATAAGTGATTTAGTTTCTAACAAGTGTTCTGAAAAAATATTTAAACATTTCTATTTCAAAGTCATTTCCTTCACGAGAGGATAAAAACTATTACAATCTCAAATGATGGTTACAAATAAATTGCCAGAATTCTGTGTTTGGGATTTGTTTTCATAAAAATTGTGAAGGTGAATTTATAAACCATCTTTTCAGAGCCAAAAGAGTATTAACTCAATTTATACAGACTTAACGTCCTGGCTCCAAACAGATGATATCACTTCAAACACAAAACAGAGGCATAACAGATATGGTTTTGTAACCATAAGATGAAATATGAAGAGCACAGCAAAGATAAGAATAAATCTGAATATACCTCATCAAAAAAAGTTGTTCATTATGAAAGACAAGGTAAACTGAAAGTAAATGTTGCTAATGAGGAAGTTCAGCATTGGGGTCTCCAACAAACATTTACATAAGATTGCTCAAGAGATTGTACATGAGAACTGATTGTCTGCTTTCGTGTGTCGTACTGACCTTTTTCCTATCCTCTGGAGCTTTGAGACAGAGAGCATTCATCAGGGCAAGACAGTTCTGCTGGATACCAGGGTTTTGACTTCAAGAAAAGGAAAACAAGAGAAAGAATAATAAGACAACTGATGGGAGGGAATGGTGATGTTGGTAGCAACACCAATGGAGATAATGATGACAGTTGTGGTAATGAGGAAGATGATTTCATCAGGGCAAGACAGTTCTGTTGGAAACCAGGGTTTTGAGAAAAAGAGACAAGGAATAGTAAGACAACTGTTGGAAGGGAATGGTGATGTTGGTAGCAAAACAATGGAGATAATGATGATGACGATGATGATGATGGTGACGATGTTGGTAATGAGGATGAGGATGATTTCATAAGGACAAGACAGTTCTGCTGAATACCACGGTTTTTTACTTCAAATAAAGGACAACGCGAGAATGACTAATAAAACGACTGATGGAAGGGAATGGTGATGTATGTAGATAAGTTAACGATGATGGTGATGGTGGCGATGACTAAAAAATAGGGATGATAGTCAAGAAGATAATGGTGGTTATGATAATAAATTACTGACCTCCCTTATCTCATATCTAGGGTACACATTTCAGAATAATGAAAATGTAAAATTTCATAAGTGAGACCTGGGCACCATCTTATAAACGGTTGCAATTAATCACAACTTCTTTGTGATTGATATCAATTGGAACTACGTAATACATACGAGGTGGGAGACTGCAAACTAGCAATTGATTAGAGGGCTTGCAATTGATTTGGCTCAATTGCAACTCTTTATAAGATGGGGCCCTGAGTGCTGCAATTCTCTGTAAATTGAAAACATCAAATAAACCTATATTGGGTATCTTTCCCATTTACAAAACATATGCCATACAAAGTCCCATATTCACCGTAGAACAGAAAATATTTGGGTACTTACACATTTTCCAAATGCTGAGTCATGTTGTGGAAAGTGATCTCATTGGCGATCACATTGTACAGCTTGGTACTGAAAAAAGAAAAATACAAATGATAATGATCACTCATGATATAATATTGGATATTTCTGAAGTGCACATCCACCTCGCAAGGTGCTCAAGGCTCTCCAATATTACCCCAGCTCGACTAGGCTACCGATTTTGGTGCTTACAGCATCCAAGGAATTCCTTCGTAGCGGTACCCATTTCACACCCGAGTGGAGAGAAGTGCAACAGAGGGACTGGAACCATGAACCATGCGATCCACGGTCCACAGCCTTATTCACTAGACCACAACACATCTATACATGTCATCCACTGGAAAAAATCAAATATGTTGGAACACGAAAGTGATTGTAAAATCAACTTTTAAAAGTAGCTTCACATATTTATACGTCGGGAAAGCAAGGATCCTATTTATTTATTGAAATTTTTTTGTTGTGAACTTCTCCATAATACATATGTTTACAAGATTGATTAATAACAGGTAGGAATGAGGTTTGTAAACTGAGAGAAGAATTTGAATGTTGTCATCATCTTAATCATGAATCACTTGCTCTATGTGAAAAGACTTGCTTGAACTAGCCTGAAATTCTATCAAATACACTTACAGGCTCATAATATGGGTGATTTTAAAGATAAACATAGTAATAATAATAACTTGATTGATATAATAATAATAATAATCCGGTTTTTTATATAGCGCTCAATACACCGATCCAACGATGTACCTATGTACCGATGTGCCTTTTCCAGAGGAGAGGATACACTTAGTCAATCAACAAATGAAGAAGAATTGTAGAGGTATTTTTTCAGATATTTTCTGAAGAAGTCAAATGAAGTATATTTCTTAGAAATGAATGAAGTTTATTCTGTAAGCGTGTGGCAACTGATCATGTACAGGGGAAATACTCTTTAACCTCACCTGTTTAGAATGCTGCTTTCAAGGATATTCAAGGCTCTCTCTGTGACTTGGAAATCCAAACCACTTGATCTGTTTACAAACGATGCAATCTGTATTACAAAAAATAAAACAAAATTTGGAGAATATTGAGAATTAACAACTTATTCAGTAGTTTTCAGGCTCATCATGGCCTTGGATTAGGCAACTAGATATTGGTGATCAACGTATTGAGTGAGTGGATGGTTTCCCTTTTACTGACTCCTTGTTTATTGATTGTCCATATCTAATGAATATATTATATCATTGTTTCCCAAGATATTGGATAATAACATATAATAACATAGTAGGCCCTCTGCACATTCTGCTGGTAAAAGCTTCTGCTAAAATCTGCAGGTACTCTTATCTCCTGCGTAAGGTGATCGTTGAAAGTATGAGAAGAGTAAAATAGAAGACTTTGTAAGTGAACCATTATAAATGTCACTGCCATGGCCATTGTCATTTACATTGTATTTGCCTTTATCACTGGCATTGTATTAGTCAATGTCATAGGCGTTGTCATCATTGCAAAATTATATATTGTCTGTTAAAGCCCCCCCGAAAGTGTTGTGAGCCCCAAAAAATTTGATGGCAAAATTTCACTTAAATTGTATCTTAATTTGATGTCATATAAGACACAATTCTGCAAGGATTTTCAAAGCAAATGTGTTTTTAGTCAAGTATTGATGAAAGAATACAAAACGTAGGCATTCTGCGTACAACAGAAAACCCAAATTATGTATTCTTTTGTCAATTTGGTCTTCAGGGGAGTCTTGAGGGGAGGGGGGGGGGGGAATCTTTGCAGTGTCTTAAATGGCAGCCTCTTTCACATTATGAAACAATTTAAGTGATTTTTTTTGCTATCAAAGTTTTGGCGAAGTAGGGGCTCCCATCGCTAAAGAGGGGCTTTAAGAGCTAAACAATTCTGTGTAAAAGCGTATGAACTAATGACACACTTCTGACTCTAAACAGGACGATATGAACTACCATACCTTTTTGACATAGTTTGCAGAAAGTGAATCCCATGAGATGACATTGTGATCCATCAGCTCGATAAAAGACTTGAGTGTGAGTGATAGAGGCTCTCCATTCCTGCAGCAGAAACACAAGTTGAAACATAAATTGGATATCAGTATGGTCCGACTGACGGAACAGTGTGAAAGTTGTTCTATACCTCGGTCACACCTTCAAACCAGCTCTAACGCGACCGATTCTTGGCCACTCCTCGTGATATATATTCAGTGTTCAGTCTGTTGTCTGCCAGGGGGGCGTTTCACAAAACTTGTCATCAGTGACAGATGACAGTTTTTGTTGTAAGCTACTGAAATCCTTGCTTCTGATTGGTTATCAGTAGATTTGTCACTGATTTTTGTCATTTTTCATTGATTAAATGCTTTGTCCCTGATGTTAGCCTTGTGAATCTGACTGAGGTATCAGTCACAAAATGAAAAGGTGTCCATAAAAAAGATGATATTCAAACCTCGATCATTACGATTTCATATTTGGGACTGACTGACTGTTCATATCAAATGCTACAATGCCTTGTTCGTTTTGCTTACTACTCAGCAAATTACACATTTCCTTTCAAAATTGCTCTGCAGATGCTACTTCAATACACACATAAACAATTGGTTAGGAGTTTGCCGGACTCTTTTAAAATGAAGGATCATCTTCAATCGAACAAACAAATATCTTTAAAGCCTGTTCGCACTAGTTAGGCCAGGAGGGATTAAACCTCCCTGCAAGGTCACTGACATGTGGTTATCTCATCAAATCAGCTCTCACTTAACATAAGAATACGGAGATCGTGGGGGACCAACGGGTGCCGCTTAGGCATTGTTTGCTATACAGAGGGCGCAAGTAGCTACAAGTAGCGCAGTGGGGCTTTAAAGAAACTTTGAAAGACCTACTGGCTTCCTTCCTCCACCATCTTGACGAGAAGTTCTATTCCATGGTTGGAGATGAAATCTTGTGCAAAGGTCAGGTCGGTGGAAGCTGTAGAGAGCCTGATCAGGGCAAGACGAATATCATCCGGGACACTGGATTGAAGTTTGTTGTAGATGTCCAGGGCTGATTTGTTCTACATGATTTGACAAAATATATAATATAATAATTAATTCATAATTGGATTTACAAGGAGCTGTCTCTTAGACTATCAACTTAAGAGGAGGTGTACAGGTAAGTTTTCAGTTGTTTTTTGTAGAAATCAAGTGAAGTACTGTTTCTTAAGAACGAGGGGAATTTGTTCCAGAGACGTGGGGCTAAGGACTGAAAGGAAATTTATTAAAAACTAATGATATTGTAGTGAATGACATATCCAATATTTAGGCAATCTGATGATGTCATATATTTTGTAGCCTGAGAGTATATATCAGGTTCTTTTCATTTGTGTTGTAAAATTCAGGCTAAAGATGTAGTATTAAACTCGGAAACATGTCCTGTTCATATAAAAGCAATGTGTCTTCTGTTGTTTTTATCTAAAACTGTTAAACATGTCACCCTTTATGAAATTACATGTAAATTGGAGTATTACACTTCTGATTGATCAATCATATCTTTCATAATGTGTTCAAAATAAAATTTCTATTTTTGGAGAACATACAAAAGGTTGAATTGTGCAAAAACACTTCTTAAAGGGACTTTGTAACATTGTTCAGATGAGAGATAGTGGTGCTAAGGTAGTGACTTCAATGCTAGATGTACAATTAAAGATAATCTGAAAATTTGAGTGAAAACGGATCATTATTCATGGTACAAATTGGGAAAAACTGATCTGATCGATTCCTTAATTCTCCCAATTATATTATTCTACTTCTATTCTGCTACTGTCAGAGCCTGTTCAGCATCAAGACAAGGACAATTTAATTACATTTTAGGTGAATGTAAATCGTCACAAAGCAATAAAATGGCTCTACATTCCATTCCAGACAGTTTTTTTGATTTTCCTCTTGGGAAGTGTTGACAGATTTTTATAGCCTGTTTTATGTATTTTTCTCATGGAAAAACGGTTGGGAAAATTCAAAAATGGTTGGGAGAATTTACTGTTAATCACTGTTAGAGGGTGCCTCACATCGACGCCTTCAAAGGAAACCATAGATATCTTTGTGGTTTGAGAATTTGTTCAGGATTTTTTGCATGTCAGAGGGTTAGTATAGTAGAAGGAATATAGTAAGTAACATTTTATACAAAAATTAAGCAATTTTTTTCATCGACCTTCAACAATGTTACCGAGTCACTTTAAAGAGGATGGAATCACCTTCGAAAAAACTGTGTTTTAAGATACAGAAATTCAAAGCGCACATTGCTCATGTTGTTTTGATTTGCCTCTGCATTTTTTAAAGGTGATTACATACTCTCGCTGTGAATGAGTACGAGTAAATAAACTAAAATAACACTCCTTACAGGTGATTCGGTGAGCTTGAGCATGTCTCCATTGGTAAGATCCTTTCTGTTTTCCTCTGTGATGTACTTCTCTCCCTCTGCATACTGAAGTGCGTACTCTGTGGCGACACTTGTGTTGATGCTATAATCTGTACACACCTCCTCCACAATCTCATTCAAGGGTTTACTCTGCAAAAAAAGTATGAGAAAATATTCCATTTATTATTTGTGTATTTATTCATGTTTTATTGATTACGATTGATAAAACAGTTTAGAGTAGTCCGATTCAGTTAAAAGAAACTGCTTTCCAACAGAGCCCTCCACATAAAACAAACAAAAACATAAAACATAAAAACAAAACATAACATTCATAATACATATCATGTACCAGTACACCTACATGAAAAGAAACAAGATGAAAATAACCTTGATTAAAGTCTCTAAGCTAATAGCGGCCTACAAGATGTAAAGTAAAATTCATTGAATTGGTGAAAATATTTTTTCTTGGAGTAACAAAAAAATGTTCAGTAATCATTTCCACTATGAATCCTGCCAGCTTTTCTTTCTGGCCCCAGGGTTACGAACCCATGAAAATACTTGATTTTCATGATGTTTTGATTTTGATTTTAATAGGGGCCTGAGATACACCAATGCCTGTATTTGTTTAACTTAATAACCAATATCAAAGACACACTTCATTCCAAATCTATTGTGACTGCTAAACATAGCAGTATTCAGAGATATAGTTCTGACATGCGCATACATGCATACATAAGTGCGGTCATTGATAAAACAAATCATATAACTCTAATTGTTCCTGGTCGTTCATTCCATGGAATAGTTTCCTCTGTGGGAGGGAATGACCAACCAATCAGGGGAGTGTTTCACAAAGACTAAGATTGAGTTAAGTTGGACTTGAACTATGGCAGGCTTTTCATGCCCCTACAAAAAGTAAGCTCCTGTAACCATTCCTGGCATTGGTTTCTCAAGGGATGTACAAATCGTGATCATAAATCTACAGAATTTACATTTTTTTTATAGATCATTATTGAAGGAAATAATAATATCTAAAGATCATAATTCAGAGATCAATGGTGAGAGCAACCAGTGGCATGAATGGCCTGCCATAGTTCAAGTCCAACTTAAGACTATCTTAATCTTTGTGTAACACCCCCAGGAGATACTTCTTGTGACATGACTCTCTCTCTCTACTAGCTATGCTACTGCTAAGGCTTTCTCTAGAGGTATACTGTATTTACCTGATCGAGACAATAGAGCTTCCCTCCCTTGCCAGCCATCACAATGGCCAGACGGATAATGTTTGGGTCTGTCCTCTGCGTGGGGTCAATCAGGGTCAGGTGCACCTGCTGCTGCAATGGGGTTGCCATTTTAAAGGTCTGTAGTGATCTCAGCCCTCAAACTAGACAATAAATAAAAATGAAATGCACACAAAATAGAAATATTATATACGGTACTCTCTGAACTAGAAGATTTAAAAAGGTCAAATAAAGAAAACTACATACCATGAAGTAAAAGATAAGATATTCTTGATGGACTTTGCCTTCCTGAACATCTGACATCAAATTGAAAAATGTACATATTTCTGAAAAGCCCAATTATGTAGTTTATATTACATGTAGTTCTTCCCTTTGCTAGCAACAAAGGAATAGGCTGATAATTTCCTTTTGATATCTAGATAAGAACATATTTTTCTTGAAGTATTAAATGTAACATTCATTTTGCAAATGGTTCCCTTTGATGGATCTCTTGGATTCTCTGATATAAATGTTGCAGAGCAGGCAAACTATATCATGAAAAGCAGACAAACACATCTTGCAAGACATCTAATGAAACTGATACTAACAATATTGGCCAACAATAAGATATGTCATTGACTTTATTACATCTTTGGGCATGGACAAAAAAGGGGAAAATGAATTATGTGTTAAGCCCTGTTACATGTAAATTTATGTAACCTTCTTTAAATGCATAGGTACGTTACGTATAGAACTCTTCCGACAAGAAAATGTATTTCACAGACTGTGCCATGTCAATCAAATGATCAAACATGGCTAGCATCATACATGTATTTCAAGAAAAAACTTCTGGAAATGTCTGATTTTTATCTAATTTGATGTTCTTACTTCTTAGAACTTATTTTCTAATAGTAATACGAATAGCCTTCATTCGTTCATTCATGTACATTTAACACAAAAAATAAGTTAAAATAAGTATTACATTTTAGAAATCAGATAAACTGTTAAGTGTACAAAAACTACAATACAATAGACCAGTTCACGGTTAGCACATTACTGCAATGACCCCGAATATCCACAGATCTTCGAAACATGAAGAGGTCCCACTTTGTACATTTTGAAATAATCACTCCTACAGCGATGGAGGTGCTATATAAATATCCTTTGTTTCCCCTTTTCAAAGAATCCTTTTCGAAGAATACTTCCACCTGTGTATCATGGAGTGCACTGAATGTGCATGAATGAATAATGTTACATAACTTTCATGAGCACTTATCCAGTATTTCGTCTCCGTGTATTTCAAAATTTGTTCTGCAATGACCTTTATCTGCTCATGCTCAGACTGCAACCGTGAACTGGCTTATTAAAGCCAAGGAAAGAATATATACTTTAGTTTAAAATGACTAAATATCACAGAAAGCGAAAGTGACTTTCTGGGACGGGCATCGTTTCAGGCATAAGAGCAACTTCACCGACATCCCCTTGAGACATGAGAAATTTAATACATCATTTCACAGGGTTGTCGGCGAACTTGTACTAGTCTAGTCTCTAGACTAATGACGGTTTCGTGAAAAGTTGCCCCGACATCAAATTTTATTGGCGATTGTGATGCAATTCTCCGGCCTCCTGATTTGTTGGAATCCTGCCTTACAAGTTAGATCTACTGACATAGAAAATTAGACTATTGCTGTTCTTAATTTTTTTTTAACCCAACAAGTTGTTGTTTCAAAGAATTGCATATGCGTCAGGTTCACCCTCAATTCAGCCCTTGCTTGGCCTTGCTTGGCTTGGCCTCGCGCATCGACTGATGACTCCTCTGCGCTCCGCGGAATTGCGGAATCATTCACTTCAAGACAATACACCAATATACACATGTGGGTCCACTATATCTCTTTTGCCAGACCCACCTAATTTTGTTTTAAGGTTGCCGTCGGGCTGTTACTTTCCAAAAGACAAACAAAGACAAAAGTACATACATGACTAAATTATAATATCATTAGTACCATAAATCAAGAAAGTTACCGAAATATTTCGACGAACGGTTCGATTAAGTTGACGAAAAAAAACACGGAAGTCCGAGTAAAAGTAAAGTTCGTCGATCTCGCTCAAGATTCCAAACAAACTCGTCCCTAGCTATTTATATATCGAGTTTCGAGTCCACAAACGGACTCGATTCGTACGGCAGTACGTTCGGCACTAATAAATTTGCTCATTACAAAATATAAAGTATATAATTACAATTGAAGAAGGGGGCCTTAATTCATCTCGTATCCAAACCAACCCCTCTGGTATGTGTAATTCCATTAAAACTGAGGGAATGTGATACGTTCAAGGAAAAACTCAAAAAGTTGGAACCGCGCCCTTGGATCAAAGCTTTAATTTCTCTAAAACGCATTTCTAAAATATTGTTGCAAAATAATGTTATCTGGACTTTGACAAATCATTACGTTTGATAATGGTGTGAACCATATATCAATATGGTCATCCTATTTCAATGTTTCTTTCTTTACTCTTTTTTTTTTTTACTCCTCTATATATTTCCTTATCTCTCTCCTTTTGCCTTCTTATCTCTTACCTATCTCATTCCGTCACTTTACTCTAATTTCTTTCTTGTAATTCTCTCTCGTCTTCTTTCTCCCAGCTCACTTTTTTAATAATCAAACTTCCTTTTTATCTTAATCTACTTTTCCCCTCCCCTCTTATCTTGTATTGTTCTTCCTCTCTGCTCACTTCCTTAATGTTTACAATTTCATTTTCACTCTCTCTCTCCCTCTCACTCTCACTTCCTGTCTCGTATTCACCAACTCTCTGCTCACTTCCTTATTTCTTTTTTAAATTCCCTCCTTATACGGTGGGCACAATTAATTCTCATCTTATTCTCACAAACTATAGCTTCATTCGCACAGTATTCCTTGGAGTATAACTTTAACTTCCTATCCACAGACAAATGACAAGCCCCTGGTGACACGTTCTTCCGCATAGCCGGATGCTTCAAATTGATTTGTCCAATTACCATTTAATTGGCCAACTAATCACCAAGGGGTTTAAGCCCAATTACAATTAAGCATTTTTTCCATATATCATTTAGTCTAAAAGTTCAATTTGGTCCAGTGTCATTTTGTCTAATAAACCATTTTGGTCTAATTACTTTTTTGATTTAACATAATAGCTGCATTAGATTTATTGTTATCAACAGGGCCTATATATTGTTATAGGCCCCTAATATTATTATCATTATCCTCATCATTATCCTCATCATCATCATCAATTACAATCACTGCTTTTTTTTTTTCCTTAGAAATTAAGAAATTCTTGTAATAATTTTATTATGTGCAAAGTTTATTTGTATAGTTTCTTGAAAAAGTGAATTATGTATGAAATCAAATGTAATATCTTTGTTTACCTTTCTGTTGGAAATGAAATAAATATGAATATAATATATGAATCATAATCATCATCATTAATATTGTTATTATTATTATCATTTCCACCTTATCACTATTTATCTTTTTATTTAATTTTTGTTATACAAGTTTCGAATATTACACAGTAGTAAAGATCATAGCAGAGCTACTGTTGAATAATTAATCACTACATTAGACACAAAAAACATTTTAAAGACTCAGTACATGATGATTTATCTGAATTTTTATTGCAACTCAATATGAATCATGAAATTCTTGACGATCGAAAGGGATCAAGGCTGTCAAAAATATAAAAACAATTCAATTTAAAATCATGGAACTAAAATCAATGCTACCACAGGATAGGTTCACTTTCTAGGATTAAATGAAAGCAATTTTGCACTTTTATCATAAATCACATGATAGGTAAAAAGATCAAGGTAATTACATTTGGGTATGCATACTTTAATTGGGAAACGAATGTGGTGGAAGTGCATGTAATCTAGGCATATATAAAATGGGTGGGGTAGCAATTGGCACTCCACACCTTCCTTTCTGCCAAAATATTAATTTTGAGCAAAATTTTAGTGAGTCTCAGCCACACATTTTTTTTTTCTCTGTAAGAAATTTGAAAAGCAGTATGTAATAATTGTTGTGGAAAAAAATAAAACAGTGTATGAGAAGCTATAAGACCAATTTGGGTGCTCAAAACAATTTTGGCTTACAATTTATATGCTGTTTTCTCCTGGTTTAGTGTTATTTTTTGGGAAAGGCGCAACAAATGGTACTGTTTAAACAATTTGTATCATTTCTTATCCACCGCAGCAGCACTACGCTCAACTATAGATTTTCAAGGTCACTATACGTTCACTCCTCGACATACTGAAAGTCTTGCAAGGACGTCAGCAATTTGCTTGCCCCCTTTTCTGGGCCTTCTCCTGGCAGTAGCAGTGGGCTGCACCCCTATCTTCCTTGTCCCTGCCAGATTCAACCTTTTCACAGCAAGCTTCCTTGCAGATGCACCTCTCGTTGAGTCTTTGGCAAACGCGAACATGCCAGATGCTAGATTGCTGTCTGCGTGTATGCTTTTACACTGCTTCAGCATTGCCTCCACAGCCGGTACAAATGTTTCTGGGCAAGTGTCCATTTTCTCCATGACCCTATCAAAGAATTCAGTCTTAAACCGTTCTTTGACCTCATCTGTTAAAAAATAAACAAACCAAAACACAGAATGTAAGCGGATGTAATAAACGTAAGGATTGTATGGTTAAGCTAACTCTCAAACCCAACATAGATTAAAATTTAGTACCTAAATTTCATGTCATTTTACTAGCAAATACTCAAGGTTGGAGCAAATCATGAGAGAAAACTAGATGGATTCTTAACTGCGCAGAACTGAATTAATGCATGCATCCACCCTTGTCAGACATGGAATACATGTTATACAGCGTTTATAAAAAAAGTATACCCAACTTTGATGGCTCCTACTTAAAAATTCACAATGCCTGTGAACTTGAAATTCATTTAATAGTAAATTATTCTGACTGATCCCTAATTAAAATTAAATAGTATACAAATAGGAAGAAAAAAACACGCCCAAGCCATCCTGAAAATACATTATCTTCCTTTATGGTGTAATAGGGAAAAAATAGGTTTGACGCACTGTTATCATCAATGTAATTTCTTCCAAAACTTTGAAAATGTATTGTGATCACTGTCTCTCCCATATGCATTAATCAATGAGCCAAGTTATAATTATTGCGAGAACAAGAGAACTAAAAAAAGGACAAACAGATGGACGACAAGGATGGATGAGCAGACAACCCCAAAACATAATGCTTTTGGTGGGCAGATCGAGGCATAATAAAAAAATACTCAATCAAAACCAAAGTTACCGATTCGTGAATATGCTGTCACATGGGAGGTCGAGGGGGAAGAAGGTTCTCCTAGATTATAGTCTTCCTCGAAGTCCTGGATGATGTCTGATAGTTCTGCAACTTCTGCTTGGGTTTCTTGGATGGCATCCTCATAGGCTGAATCACTTTGTAGTCCAGCAAACCAGCCTGACTCAGGAGCATCATGACCTACCAACAATTTATAAAAAATAAAAATAAATTTAAAAAATTTAAAAATTATAATTGATCATACAAATTTGAATTATATTTGCTCAAACAAATAGATAAAAATAATGCAAATTTGAGTAAAGATGAGAAAAGACCTCTTCATAAGTTAGAAACTGATATAACTTAATTGTGTATATTCTTTTAAAAAAAATATAATATTGAGCTGCACACAAGCACAACCGAGCTGGACTGATACTTACTTTATAGACTATATTTAATGATCATGGTTTTATTGAGAATAAAAGAACAACAATGCATCGCGGCCTACAAGGCCGAATTGGACAATGTTTTATAAATGCAAAATACAATATATAAAAACATTCATTAAATGACATCAAATTAATGAACTGAACTTGAATGAGTAAATTGTTAAAAATAATATTTAACTTTAAAATTCTTATTTCTTATTATTATTTGATCTCTTTAACTCATTTTTATATAAAAGGGAGATAAAGAAAAGTGAAGAAGTACATGATGGAGGTGTAGAGTAAAGAAAGCATAGAAAAGAGGATGGTAAGATTAAGAAGAGGATGAAGAGGGAGAAGAAGAAGAAGAAGATTGAAGTGGGGATAGTAAGATGATAGACAGGGGTACTGCGAATAGTAACACTATCATGATGTATCGATATCACAATTCAAGCATTACACATTATCAAACTACTAATGATAAAGGCGAAGTTATGTAGAAAATAAATACTTATATGAAAAATTGTACGAATTAAAAAATTTACTCTAGGTAATAGCTACTCTAAGGAAAAGTTTATAATGTTTCAACCAGACTATAAAAAGGAGAACAATTAGAAGAAGCAAAAGCAGAAGGAGAAAGAGGGGAAAGAGGATTGAGAAGGAAGGATAAGGGAAAGATGAAGAGGGGAGATGGGAAAGTAGAAGTGGTAGAGGAAGAGGAGACAACTGTGACATTGGCCATGGAAGATAATTTCAGTCATTTAAACAATTAAAAATAAATGGTTAACACCGATTTTTAACTTCAGTAATTCTATTTTACAGATACAAAGATAAGACCCCAGTATAAATATATATAAAATTGGTATACCATATGTGTATAAATATTTAAAAATATCTGCATAAAAACTTGATTTCATACAGTAATTGAAACCATATAGTTTGCCTTCAAGTATTGCACTTATGGGATTACATCACAATAGTGGTAGTATTACAAAATAAATAAAACATTCTTGTTAGCTAGAATTGTATGCATATAAGTGATGGTATTGGGCTGTTTTTCACTCTGTTTGTACCGCAACGTAGTTCAGGTAATTTCTTAGTATGTCTAAGGACTCTTTTCTGAGTAATCTGGGGTAAGATTTTCTTTAATTGGTTCCTGTAAATACTTTTTCCAATGACTATATGTGATACCTTAATTTAATCAGGTACATGTCAGGTACAATTCACTTACAAGCTCGGCAACCAGGAGTCCTACGGCCAACCTGTCCTATGGCCCATGAGTCATATACCTCAAGCGTCAAGTAATTACCCACGAGTCATAACTCAAGAGTCCACAGACTTGACAGTGGGCAAACCCTCCAAGCTCGACGCTTTGGGCATAATTGACAGCTCGATGTTGAGAATAATTACATAGTGTTGATCTTTTGGGCTTGTTTTATTTAGCATCAAGCTCATGCTCTGTATGACTTGCGGGTGTCAAGCTCATGGAACTTTTTTGTACATGTCTATAGCTTGTGGGCTGTGAATGTTCAGGTCGTGTGATATGACCCCATTCAATTAGTTCATTTTATTATAATTACATGGGCCATCCCACAGGGATTCCTGCAAAGTATGGCATATCAGAAGCAAATAAACTAATAATCGATGGAAAACAGCTCAGTTCTTCTAAGTTTCTTTTGATAAAATCATTAAAAAGTTTACATCTACAATTTGTACTTTTAGTAACAACTTATGTCTGTTGTATACCTGTAGCAATTCTGTATAACAGGATTTTGGTGGCAACATCGATCGGCAGGGGTACAAAGTTCATGGATGTGACACAGTGGTGCTTGACAGCAGCCTGATGCTTACAAGACCCACCAGTCCTGCCTGCATGGCACGTGCAGCATCCCACTTGGGTGTCAACGTGGTACTCCACGCTATGGCTCACAACCTCAAACTCCATTTCAGATATCTGCATTATTAATATTGGGAAATGAGTAAAATAGCAATATGAATGAAATCTACTGAAAGCTTTAATGAAGCAAAAAGAGAGATTAATGCAAGCAATAAAAGTGATATTTTGGGGTACACGCCAAGAACTTGAGACCCATGAGTCCTCTGGGCCCGGCTGCCCATGAGTCATAACTTACAGGTGATACGGCCCACAAGATCATCTTGCAAATAAGGCCCATAAAGCTTGACTCTGTAAATTTCCGTAGTGTCAAGCCCGTGCGTATAAACTACACAATGTTGAGCTCATTGTCCTATGTTGTGAGCTGTATGACTGTGAAGCTTGTGGGATATGGCCCCTATTTCTTTTCCTGGTAAACTGTAGTTTGTTGTGTAATACTACAGTATAGACGGTTACCCCCCCCCCCCCCCCCCCCCCACAACAAAAAAAAAAATACAAAATGAAATGACATGAAAAATAAAAAATAATAATAATAGATAATAAAAACTGAATTGGTTTTCAAAAGTTTGCTGTACTTCATATTCATAAACAAATTTATTATTTTCCCTTGTACAAAAAAGGTACCATATGGTACCCACAGAACTTGACCAAATTACCTTCCAAACCATGTAAATACCATGATAGTACCATGGTTTTGATCACAGTAATTTAGTCAAGTACCATCGGGTACAATGGTATTTGTTCTTACAAGGGCTTATTTTGTACCAATGATATTTTTAGAAGTGTACCTTGGTGATGTCTTGATCGGTAATGTCACCGGGTTTGACCGCACTTCTGCTAGAGAGCACATGATCCACCCGCCCGTTAGCAACATCAAGAATTCTTCTCTCATAGTAATCCTGCAGATTATTAGAAAGCAAGTCTGCAAGTTGGGCAACATTGACGGCCTTTGTCCTTGCCAAGATCCGGTCTTTCAGGACACGCATTGCTGCCTCGCCATAATTGTTCGTGGTGTTGCCCCGAAGTGGCAAATCTGTCCTATATGAGCACGCCCATTCATGTCTCCTTGAGTAAGTACTGGCCAGATAGTCCCTGTAAGACCTAGGATTGGAAAAGACAAAATATTAGAAAAAAAATGAGATTTAGATGATGACGTTGTAATCTAGACCATGTTGCTAAACAGCTTTTACATTTCAGATACACTTGCCTAATTTGTTTTAATGCACACAATGAGGCAAACTAACTTTATGATATGAACAAGAACAATAACAATCAAAATAATAATTATTAAAATGTAAAGAAAACATACGGTATATGAAAATCACTCACTGGTTAAGGGTTGGATCAAACATACTGGAGTGAAAAAGGGCATCAGTCTCTTCAGGAGTTGAGGCGAAAATAATTCTCTTCATTTGGGCAAGGTAGTTTGGCCTATCGGCAAGCGGGATCTGGTTTGGACTGCTCCAAAGCCACCTCCATGTGGCCTTTAAAAGGTGGAAGGAACACAACAGCTGCTTGCTTTGTGGAAAGAGATCTTTCAAGGCCCGTCGCTCAGCCATACAGTCATCTGTAATGAAGATCTGCGGGCCGACGGCACCCCTTCCACCAAAGCATCCTGCTGGCAAGATGGTCTGCAGTAGCTGTAGGGCAGCTGTAATTGTAGCCTGTGTTTCTGATGGTGTAATAAGAACTCCAAGAGGTAGCCCGCCAACACACGAGTGCGTGAGTAGCATGAACACTTTGCAGTTATCACGATCCATATTGCTGGACGCATCCATGAAACACAGCTTGCTCGAAGATGTGTGCATTGTATGCACACGTTGCATTAAAGGTGTGCAGATGGCTACAATGACCTGGTTGTCGGCAACCTCCACTGCTATCTTCCCATCTCTTGCATTATACTGATCTGCAAATGCTTTCAAACTGGTCAGCATATCTTGATCGCCACTGGCAACACCATAAATAGCTTTGAAATTCTTCCGATACAATCTAAAGAAAGTAAAATGATACATACAAAACTCAAAAAGTAAGAAAAGCCTCAGTTTTTTTTAAAATCAAGAAGTGGACTTATCGAGAGGCAAAATGGTATATTCTTTTATCGAAAAGTATTTTCCTCATTTGGTGGATTTCATGATGATTAAAACACTGTTAAAACAGTTTTCAGAATACCGATTTATAATCGTTTTTAGCTAGAGGTGTTATTTAAGTCGGTGGCCTATAACTGAAGTTAAAACGAAACTTACAGCACAGTTTAAACGGTGTTCAGGATACCACCCATGGACAATGAATTATCATTTTCTTTACCCTCACCATGCAAATAGACTTCAAATGACAATAAGTTACAGCATTCATTTAAATCCTTTCAGCAGGATTGCAAGTTAGTCTTAATATTAATTGTTGGTATAAAGCAGCATTTTAAACCAATCCTAGCTTATTTAGCAATTTAAACAGAAGACTTCACTCAGACCAAAAATTTTAACATACCAAACGCCGGATCCACCCTCTTCTCCTGCCACTTCATTAATATACTCTCATTCCTTTAAAGGCATTGTTAAATCTGAGATGCATGGCCCTTCGCTTCAAAATGATCATGAAGTGCCTCAAAAAAGTAAAAATATTTGAGTGAGCAGTTTTACCATACTCATTTTCCCAAATAAACTGTAGTGTTATGAAAACCGTTAGGAAAACGCAAAATTCTTTTTGATTTCCAATCATAAATATCTTTATAATCAGAAAGGCGATCAGCTTTTAAAAGTCATAGGGTTCCTGAACGACCTAAAGGTTTATAATTATCATTTCAGCATGAGCTAAATCCAGGATTTTGTTTCAGAATCAGAGACAAAGTTACACAATCCCTTTAAAAGGTGCAAATTCAACTCCTCACCTGCTGCAGTACTGCACATCGGGACAAATAGATCGATCACCAGCCACCTTGTAGTATTGGTCCCCATACTCCAACTTCAGTTCACACTTGAGGGCCTCGAGTGCGGCAGTGGGACCATATTTCTCGTAGAACAGTGTGGTCAGTTTTTCCTCTGTTGCCTTTGATACATCTCGATGTCTCAGAGTTGCTGCACAGTGGATGTTGTGATTGTGGTCATACCTAAATTGTAACATGGTTGGAAACTGAGGGAGATGTTTGTCTGTCATGTTTCTGTTGGAAAACAAAATGAAATAAAATTAGACATGCTTTCATTCCCAGGTTTACATAGAAACCTTTAATACAAAATCTGCAGACTTTTATACAAAATATGCAGAAAATTGATTCAAAATTACAAGGAGTGATATCATTTAATAGTCCCTGGGTTTTAGTGTAGGAGTTTTAGGCAAGAATGCAATCGTATCAAAACAAAGATACTTCAGGTGTCGTAAACCGGTGTTAAACACACACATGTTCTTGGTATGATAACCTCCAAGAAGACACGGACTGCTGTATGAATTCCAAAACTGCATGTCCTCATTACAGTTTCTGTTCATGTTGTGACCACTATATCATTTATTTTTGATTATCATTAGAATTATAAAGTATTTGTTACTTGGAGATCCTGTTTTCTGCAGTCATGGTAGTCTTCACAGTGATGGTGAATTTGGTCGGGCACTTTGTATCTTTACTCGGGGTTTTCCTATTTTCATTGCTGCCTGTTGACGCTCGTATATTGTGTTGACATTTGTAAGATTTCTGTGTCCAGGGATAAGGATAAAAATAAACATATTTATTTTAGGAGCTAAGGGTATACCTGGCCACAGCATTCACACAGGGGAACAGTGGTTTGGTGAGATGTGGATATTTAAGTGAAATGTTGCCCTCCATAGTTGAAGATAGAAAACACTAAAATAATCAACAAATTCTTGGAAATATTTGCTTTTTACATGTACGGCGATTCTTTTCCATTCTATTCCCCCAATCATGCCAATTGGATCTAAATTATAAATCTGGATCAAGTGAATTTAAAAATAAATAAATAAATAAATAAAAAATACATAAAAATCTGAGCACTGCTCTTGCTCCTCTGTCCCCCATATTGGACAGAGATATTCCTTGGCAAAGCTCTGATTTATTATTGTTCATTTCTTTCCACATAATCAATTCAACATAATTATTTTAATCAAATAGAAAGTAACAATGGATGAGTGCTACATATTCAAATACCAACACTATTCAAAGAATTAAAATCACCTTTAAGAGTGTACAACAACTATTCATAATTAAATCAACTAATGTTATGGGGAATTAGAATGTAGTTAAAATGTGTACCGGTACATAATGGACAGGAATTTTATTTTTAAAAAAAGAATCAACTTTTGATGGGAATGTCAAGCATGATGAGGGGGGAGATTTTGCTGTTTATGAAATCATTCTGATAGTGAAATAATTCTTTCTGGTAAATTGTAGTATTTGACCTCATTTGACTTCATTTGACTGTTGACCTTCAATAACATCCCTGTCCGGCTTCTACCATCCAAGTGACCAAGGGGCAAATCGTTGCAAAGTTATTCAAGTTCCATCAACCTTGTACAGAAGGAAGAACAGATGTCATTCCACAATAAAATACAATTATTTTTTTTATAGAGGGGGGGGGGGGGGGGGGGGGGGGAAGACAAAGAAAAATATTGAAATGATACTACCCTATTCCCTTCTGAAGAAAAAAATGATTGCAATAGCAAATGTTAATAGATGCTGGCTTACTTTGAACCGAACATATCTGTGAGTGTTGATGTAGGTCCTCAGAACCCGCCAAGTGCAGTACGAGGATTCCTCAAATTCCTTCACCCACTGCTTAGCAACAGCTTCATCACTTATGTTTACCCTAACAACACCTGTAAAGGCTAAGGTGGGTCCAGGACGTTCATCCATGGTGCAAACATGGTAGTCATACCCCCTGGGTAGAATCTCCTGGAGGATAAAGACAAAAAGAAGAAATTACATGTAAAAATGTGTGGAGTAATTAACTCTCATTAATTGCTCTAATTGTTCTAGTTACTGGTACGTCACTCATTACAGGAACTGTAAACCTCTTCATGTTTGATACCGATCATAATTTTTCAACTTCCATCACTTAACCATGTTTGACACTACCGGTACTCATAATTTTTCAACTTCCATCACTTAACCATAATTTAATTATCAAATATACAACTTTTCCTTAGATTGAATATTAGAAATAATTAAAAGGCCTACCGAGGAAAGACACAAAAATTGCGGCAATTCTAAAGTTTTTAACACATACCTAAGTAACAATCAATAAGAGATTTCTCATATTAGCCTACAATAAACAAGTTTTCAACTTATAGACCCATTTGGCTGGGTGCTTTTTTATGGTAATTTCTTACTGGGGAGCTTCAAGTACGCCTAACAAAAGATAATTTATGTACTGACATAGCAACATACCTGAATTGAATATTCATTGGAGGTCTACTTCTGAGTTTGGAAGCTCCCCTCCCCCTTTCCCCTCCTGTTTTGGCCGACATGAGATCCAGGAAAAAATATTCATGACCAACGATCAATATTTACTATTCTTCCAAGATTTATTCCATGCCTACCGGTAACTGTTTAGAATTTAGAAACAGGGAAATCATAATCAAACAGCTTCTGCTTTACTTCCAGTAAGTTCACTAAAAATTCAAAGTCTTGACCAAGTTATTATTTAAAGTTTCTGTTGAGCCATACAATACAAATCAGAAATAAACTGTATTATCTTGCATCAAAATAAAAAATGTAATTTATTTTAAAATGGTCGAGAGATCAGAAATATTTCAACTTTTTTAAGGTTGCTCTGAAAAAGTACTAGGTCTATTTGGGAGTACTATTTGGGAGTTGATCCAGGAACAAGACGTGAAACAATCTAACGTTACACAGGCCTAAATACTAACTTGAATGTATTGTTAGGCCTACCGTATGTTAGTGTTAGATCCAACATAGGGTGTCTCAGGGAAAAATTAATATTTATTTTTCGGGGGCTACTTTTCAACCTTGCCTGCATGAAAATAACATTCTAAAATATGTTTTGCATTGAACTCTATGCAAGTTTAAGGGGGCTCTTTTCTGATTTTCGGGGGCTCTTTTGGGCATTTTGGGGCTATTTCGCCCTGAGCCCCCGTGTATTTTTTTCACTGGGGTGTCTGGAGAAAGAAAAAAAACTTGCTCATTTCACAATAGACTAACTAACAGTTAATTACAGTAGACTAACTAATAGTTAATTACATTCTAAATTGAATTTTCTTTCTGGATTTTGGAAAATAACAACCTTCAAACAGAAATATGATTTTTTTTTTTTTTTTTGGGGGGGGGGGGTGAAATATTCCATTTATTTACTGCAAAATTAGAAACTGAAATCGGACAGTTTTCCAGCTTTTTCCCGCCATAGATCTAGGCTATTTAGGCCTAGACCTAGTTAAGAAATGGCACATACAATTCAAAATTTGACTTTGAGCTTACTTCTGACGCCGGGCCGAGGTCCAATTATTTAGATCAAGAAAGGTCTACATCTACGACTTTAGTCAACTTTATACTCAATGTCAAAAACTTGTCCTTTTAGGTTACATAACCAGATGGTAAATATTTCAATCTTTCTGATGGTGTGATTTTTTTATAGGTTTGAATATCGGATCACAGTGCAAAATTGAGAAAAAGTGACAACATTCGAGTATAAAACAGAAACTTCAGTTTCCCATTGGAAATGCATGGGGAAATGGCAATCTGTCATCTGAATATAGATCTACACATCTTATAAGGGTTTGCAATTTATGTCATATTTTTATTTCTAGTGAGCCCAGGCTAAAGTAAAAACTTGGGCGTGTTTTTTTTTCAGTGCGACTTCAGAATTCAGCATGTGCAGATTCAGACACCCTAAGTCCAGGGAGCTCCGCCCCCACGCCTTCGGCGGCGGAGCTCCCTGGACTCTAGTCTTGATCTGAGTTACCCTAACACAGCTTTTTAGTGAAAACAGTCTAAAGTAAAGTTAAGCCGAAAATCCTTACTATACCTGCAAATTTGATGACATTACACCATTGGCTGCCACACCATCACAAACACATTCAGAATTCATGTTGAATTAGGGTCCTACCACTCGTCTAGATTAAGCCAAACATTTCGAGGGATGGCGTGCATGGAACAAAATTACAAAAGCCAGACTTCGAACTCTAACTCAAAATGTGCGGTGGCTCTCCGATGGCGTCGAGGCTCTTTTTTTAGCCTAAGGTAGCCATCCTAGTGCTGCATTTGATTGGCTCAATATAGGATTGGAAGAGGGAGAGAAAAAGAGAGAGGATTTCCGTAAACGAATCGTAACTTGTCCAAAATCAGGCCCGCGCTAGATCAACGTTTTTTTTTAAATGCGGGGGGGGGGGGGGGGGGGGCGGGGGCCTATAAATTATTTACCATCAAGTAGAGTGGAAGGAACGTAAATTGGCGTGAGCCCTCGGAAGCTAAGGGGTTTAACCATGCCCAGGGGTGGCAGCTAGAGCGTGAGTAGCCAGCAGTGGTGGGGGGGGGGGGGGGGGGCACCAACACAAAAGGGCACTTTCTGGGGAATAGGGACACCTACAAAGGGAAACCACAAATATACATATTTTGGACATGGTATATACCCCCTACATAGTTATTACATTATCAGGGATTATTTTAAAGTTTGTTTCTCTCTTTACCGTGATGGTCCAAAATTCTGCTTAAAGCCTCGGTCACAATGCCATTACGAATTGCTACGAACGCCGTAGGAACCATTTTCAGACAATGAAAATTCGGAAAATGGCACCCATTGGAAAGGATAGAGGACGTGTCACTGAATAAGAGGGGCACTTATCAGAGATAAAATTATGAAAAGGGGCACTCATTATTAAATTAAAGGAGCACCTCTCAAATTGTAATAAGGGCACTCACCGGAAATGACAAGAGGCACTTAAAATTGTGAAAATAAAAGGGACGATACACCTCTCAGATTTGAAAAGAATTAGTTGTAAAAGGTGAAGGGGCACTTATCAGGTGGTAAGGGTTATTTCTTGTATCTGAAAGGAGCATTTACCCGAGATGAATAGAGGCAATCGTGACAATAGAAAGGGGCACTTATAACAAAGGAAAATGGACACTTGTCGAAAGAAAAGGGGCACCTATGTCATTTTAATAGAAGTATAAATTATATCAGATTCTTATTTAGAAAAATGGGGCTTTTATTAGGACAAGGGGCACGTGTCAAAATAAAAGAGGGCAATAATTATTATGAAAGATGACAAGGAGCACTCATCAAAGATGAAAAGGGGTTACCGTTCTCCCCTCGAATCAGTATTTTCACAGAATCAATTTCTTTATATTTGATTAGCTTAATTAAATCTATATTTCTTTTGCAAATGTGAACAAATAAAAGAAAATGACAGAAAGAGAGAGAAAACAAAAATTGGCAATTAGCAAGTTGAAAAGAGCAAGTCGTAAAGTTTCAGTCAATTTAGGTCCAGTTATTTTGTTTGATTTAATGGCCTGTTTTAATTTTGTTTGATTAATTTTTTCTCAATCCTCAGCGATCCCTTAGAATTTCGTAGGGCAAGTCCACTCCAAAATAAAAATCAGACAAACCAATCAAAAAAGTTTGAGCAAAATCGAATAACTAATAAGAAAGTTATGATTTGTTAATGACATGAAAACTTTGAAAATCACAAGACAATTTCCTTGAAACTTCCTTTAAATGAGGAATTCTCCGTGTAAGTTGGAAGAAAAAAAAAATCCTTGAAATGAGGGCCTTTCCATGTTTACCACGACAACTACATGTGTTATATTAACCGATTGTTTGGGTCCAACCAATGAGCGACGCGTAATGCTAGATTGCTCATGAATATTCATATCCCAATGTTGTATCCGTGCCTTGGAAACCAATGTGTATACCCGGAAGTCAGTCGCATTGCTTTGTATACAAAGGTATACACAGCATGCAATTCGCATGCAATACGGCCGCAGAATTCAGTAGTACAGTATTGAAACTGGTGGAGTGAAGACTGATATTTTGATAGGGAAGACTGGAGTACGATCTGCATTTTCGTTAAAACATTGCTCTAATTGCGGCTAAAAATGGAGTCAGAACAGTCGACAAGAAAGTCTCTCAAAGAGTATCCTGGTTTGATGGAAAATGGTCACCCTCTCGCTGCAAAATCATCGTTTTGTTACGTTCCTACGACAAGAAATGATCCTGCCGATATGAATGCCTTCAACAGTAAAGTGGCGGTGAGTAGACCACGCAGTAAGGGGCGGCGAGCACGCAGCTGCAGTTTGGCTTTCGGATGAATTGGCGCCGGTGGTATAAATATTACCTTAACGAAAGGCAATATGAACACCAACATGTAATCTGACTTACAAGTATACAAATTGTTTACACAATTAAATGTTGATATTAATATTTATCTAATAATATAATAAGTAGCAAGGACAAAGTAAAAAGAAGAATAAAAAGGAGGAGGTCGAGGGAAGATAGGACTCTACTAGACCGAAAGCTTCAGTCTCTATACCGTCGGTTGTTCCACTGAGACTACGTCTGGCTCCACTAGACCTCCGGTTATAGAGACTGAACGATCGCCTATGCCAGCCTATGTTGAAGATATCACGGCTAGATTTTAGCCGTTAGGCCCCTCCCACAAACATGACAAACTTGCCACGGCCGTATTGTTATTATGCCCCCAAAATCCCCCAAAATGTCATTTTAGTTTTACCTCGTGCATATCCAATTTTACATTAGGCCTAGGCTATAATACATCGGTTCCACTTACTAACTTGATTGAAATAATCCGTTTAATGGTCCCTTTTAAGGAAATTATGGGTCAAAATCGACATCCATGTTGAAAATCTTGCAAGCCGTGTTAAACTCTCGCTGCCGTCAATCTCATCCCTTCTAGTCTACGCCGAAGGCAAAATGATTATGAAGGAAAAACTGTGCGCCATCTACACGTTCGTAATGGCGTTATCACAGTTTTTCCTTCATAATCATTTTGCCTTCGGCGTAGACTAGAAGGGATGAGATTGACGACAGCGAGAGTTTAACACGGCTTGCAAGATTTTCAACATGGATAATGATTTTGACCCATAATTTCCTTAAAAGGGACCATTAAACGGATTATTTCAATCAAGTTAGTAAGTGGAACATATGTATTATAGCCTAGGCCTAATGTAAAATTGGAAATGCACAAGGTAAAATGACATTTTGGGGGATTTTGGGGGCATAACAATACGGCCGTGGCAAGTTTGTCATGTTTGTGGGAGGGGCCTAACGGCTAAAATCTAGCCGTGATATCTTCAACATAGGCTGGCATAGGCGATCGTTCTGTCTCTATAACCGAAGGTCTAGTGGAGCCAGACGTAGTCTCAGTGGAACAACCGACGGTATAGAGACTGAAGCTTTCGGTCTAGGACTCTACTAGTCTTATTAAACTAAAGAGGATATCACCAGGGATAGAATAAAATGATAATTAAGGTTATATATGCCAAATTTCATGAACCCTTCAAAGATTTTCTCTGTGGAAAACCATATAGAGGTCTATCAGTGATGAGAATGTGATAATGGTACCGGTAATATTATTATAGACCTCTAGTCTAATGGACATGTTTTTATATTGATTGTATGTTTTTCGTCTCGTTTCCAGCCCAAGGGCCATTCCACATATGACCGACTATTCAACCAGACGGAGGGATATAACAACAAGCTTCATCGATGCGACAGGGAACATGCCAAGTCAAAGGGGCTCACAGTCAATGATGAGGTAATTCATTCAGTACTTTTGTAGCACATACATTATCACTGCTGTAGCACCCCTTTGTGCTTCGAAGGAAAGAAAAGAAAAAGTAGGTGCTGAAAATGCTGTCTAAACAACTATGTTTTCAGCTATAACTGTCTAAATGACCAGAATTTATTACTACAGCTTATATTTAGTCAGCTTTTCTTTTTCCAGTCGGCAATTACGGTGATCAAATTTTGAATGTTACATGTATTTGTAACTTAAAAACTTTGTGCCTGAACAGTATATTATGGTACAGCCCTTACAAAATGTACCATGGTAACCATGGTGCTTATTTTTGTCCAAATTACCATCCACCATGGTAACCATGGTTATCATGGTACCAAAACAATGAAATACATTGTTTAATGACCCAATGTATTTCATTGTTTTAGTACCATGATAACCATGGTTACCATGGTGGATGATAATTTGGACAAAAGTACCATGGTTACCATGATACATTTTTGTAAGGGAGGCACAAAAATTGGTCATTTTTAAAGCCAATTTAGTTTGGAAAACAATGATTTTGAACTTTGTGAATATGTTGTTAATTCAAGGCTTTTTACTTATGACGATTTATCATCTCTCTAATATAATATATCTTATATTACTTTCAGGAAAAGGTGAAAGTCACACCCACTTTGGCGTCATCAGTCTACGGTCATAAGCTAGAACAGTTTGTGGATCCTCCTGGTCGTGCTCACGTGCGTGTCGGTCACGTCAACTCTGAATTCTACAGGCGGACAGGGATCAACATAGCAACAAGCGAATATTGATGGAGGACTTAAACAGGTTCTTGCTATCACTTGAACTTGAACTTTGAAGTTGACAAAAGACAATATGAAAAAGACTGCAGATGGGAGACAATTTACCAGGCAAGGCTGTCACCATTTTCAGATCTTTCATAATAGCTCACTCATTCGGATCAAGGGAAATTAGCCCTATCACAGAGAGGTCAAGTTCTTCTGTCAAGATTCAAATAGTGGGCTATTTTTGCTTTTGTGCTTGTCAAGCAATTATTTTACCTGAGGAGACTAGGGCTTGTTTATGAAATGGCTCACTGTTTGGCTAATTAGCTGGCTAATTTGTCGATGAAAAGTTGAAAACCCACTCCTGCTCTGTAGCTCGGGCTGATTTCTCAAGTTAGATTTTGGCTTATAATGGAAAACACAGAACTTCAAACCAAGGCTATTTTTCTCAAGAATTGCTGATTTCTGTCTAATAAATCATGAACTCAAGTTAATGGAAAAAAAATTCACAGTTATACAGCTACTGAAACACTGGCTGTGTATTTGAGTTGGTTTTTTATGATTTTTTTTTCTCAAATGATGAGGGTACAGTAAATAAGAAATATATATGACAAGGAAGGGGACCTCTCTTTTTGCTCACACAATATTCCAGGATGCCTTCTTACAAAGCCAGTAACAGTTAAGTAAATAATGATCTTTTATATATTGATAATGATCTTCGTCCAGCAGTATATGCATTGCAATTGTACAATTAAAGGTAAAGACCAGTATTGGAAAACGCCCCAATTTCAAAAAATGAAATGGAAGCTCTCATTACCAATCATGTGAAAGAATATGTTTTGACTAATACATGATGATAACAAATTTGCCGGGAAACCGCCTACTAATTCATATATTTGGTAAATTTGTTTCTCTCATGGTCTGTGAGAGATATAGGGTAGTCCCATATACAACTTTCTGTGTATAGTGCTTGTAACTTTACGAAGAATGGGCCAAATTTCTTATCATTTTGATGATTCCAGAACCTTGCAGATGCTTGATGCTAGATGATCAACCTTTTCTGATCGATTCCACAACGTTTCTTTCACAATGCAATCGCATGACCATAACTGGTCTTTACCTTTAAGTAAATAATGGTCTTTTGTATATCTATAATGATCTCCGTCCAGCAGTATATGCATTGCAATTGTACAATTAATGTGAAATGTATCGCCTATTTGATAGCTTTATATCATGCCATTCATTACTGTACTTTGAATGGTGTATATTCATGTTAGCTGAATCTAAAAGCTAAACCTATATAAGAAACATTTCAGTCTAGATTGGCAGAAATGCTTCTTGAAATTATGGTAAAATCTATCCTCTTGGGAGTTGAAATCTTCACGTATACCCATTCGTTTTTTAGGAAGCATTTGTAAATAACTTTCTATTTACCCGGTACATAAAATACCAATGTTTAATCACTTTTTTGAATTACTGAAACTACATGGAAATTAGTTTTTAAAGAATTTGTGCACTTTTATTGGGGGGGGGGGGGGGGGGGGGGGGGATGAGTTGATGAGGATAATCAAGGTCCATTTCTGTTATGGAGTACTTGTCATGATATATGTATAGATTATGGCAGTTTTTTATGATTGTGAATGTTTTATATGATCAAATTGTTATTTCTTTTCAAGATGGTCATCATTTTCGATTTTTTATATTTTTTATAAATATTTTTTTTTAAATGTATTAAAAATTGTTTTAAAACTTTATCAGGGATATTCATTCTGCTGATTTGATTGGGTAAAGTGGAGGAAGAGTTGTAACATTTACTTTGTTAAAAGGGGGGGGGGGGCTGCTTTTTATAACAATAAGACCTGATATAATGTTGTTTTGTGCATAATTGTATATCCTATAAATAGGCCCCCAAGATGCTTATGCTAATATTGCTTTGTTGATTTGCTGAATCTCCCAAGACGTGCAGAATTATCATATAATTCTTTTTTATTCAGTGAATATGGCTTAAATTCCTTTTCATTTGGGGTCATTTTCAAAAGAATGCTTTCTCTATGTCCAATCATTCACTGAATATCTGACTTACAAGTTCATAAAATACTCTTTTATTACATTTTCCGAAGTAATATTTTGTATATTTCTTCGTATTTGCCACAATGTTTTGATGCAATGTGCATTTATGTTAATTATCAATATAATGTTATTATGTTATCACAAAAATAAACTGTTTATCCATTCATTCCTTTGTTTATAATTCACTGACTTGGCGAGTTGATGGTGCATGTACATGTTATGACTTTTTGATTGTTAAAAATGTTTAAAAATTGCATTATAATTTATAAATATCATAGTTTTAAAAGGCAGATGAAAGAACTGCAATACAAATTGCAACCTCCATATTATCATGTACTTCTTCGTCCATCCAATCTTAATAAGTTCTTTAAAATTTGTGTCATTATATCAGAAAAATCACCTTATCTTTAGAGCTTGTATGGTTGCCAAATACATTCTCAATAAAAGAAACTAAAATTACACTGAACATTCAAAGACTACAAATAATGTCTACTGAACAAGTTTGCATGAAAGTGTCCGATTGGTGATGAAGTGAGGTGTGTTTTGGATGCGAGTTCCAGCTAAATTTTCTATTACTAGTATTTGTTTATATTATGCATAGCTGTTTGGTCATCAATCAGTCTACAACCCAATTTGTGTATTCCCATATGGTCTACACCCAGACCATCTACTCTCCACGTGGTCTAATAATCGTTTCGTCTATTTATCATTTGGTCTAATGACCATTTAGGCTAAAAGCCATTTGGTCTAATCTCCAATAAATATACTACCTTTTGGTTTATTGCTTATCTAGTCTGATTTACAGTCAGTCTAATTCCCACCCAGTTCGTCCAATGCCCATTTTGTCTACTATTCATATGGTCTAATAATCATTTAATCGTGAATAATAATAATCATCAAATGATTAGTAGACCTTACTGAATGTAGAACAAATGGGTAGAAGACTAATTAGCACACACTAAACTGATATCCACATACATGTAAAATAATTCTGAGGCAGCAGTTTACTCAGAATTGTTTATTTTTAATCAGACATGAAATACATGTTTTTGTTCAAACTGGACGTCTGGACATAAGACAACAGTTTGTCACAATCAGGCAAATATAGTTTCTAACAAAACGTGGAACTGTAATGCCGACATTTTCAATGATGTAGCAGGGTGCAATAGAACATTTACAAAACAAAAACAAAAACAAATGGAAGGCAAAAATAAGCTTCTGCATATCTAAATATTCAACATTGTACTAAATGTATGAGATGCCCTAAAAACACCTTGAATTTACTCTGGAATGTAGCTAAGTACAAAGGAAATATATCCATCTTCAAATTCTCAAGTCGTTTTTCAATATACCGGTAACCACATCTTATTTCATGACCCTCAGTGCTCAACTTACACTTTGAAAATCATAAGTTTAAAAAAACATATAGATTGTGTATCTTGCTTTATTTTCTCAAGTTTTGACAAAGAAACAATGGTGTACCCCCCCCCCCCCCCCCCCCCCCCACCCAAGTAAAATTGCCGACTAAAGTACCATAGCAAGAAAAGCCTCAACTCTACATTTAATGATTTGAGTTAATGCTATTCTACCTTCCAACAGAAAACAATTAACACATAATATATAAACAAAACAATCCCGAAGAGGGGTGGGGGGGGGGGGGGGGGGGAGGACTCAGATTTGGTTTGGACGGGGGTGTGCCGCTCAAGCCTCGAAACCCCTACCCACAATTAAGGGTCATTTTTCTCAAAAAAACAGACCCATTTTTAATGGTATTTTTGTTAAAAGTGGGACCCATGTTTAGGGATTTCTTGTGAAAGGAACCCATTAGAGTGGCACACCCTGTATGTCCTAATATGTGAGTACCCCCCCCCCCCCCGTAAAAAAATAGTTCAGTTAATTGCATTCATGGACAACAAAGCATACAATACAACAAAGGAAACTTTTGCTTTTCCAGCTAAACTGAAGTGACCATGGCATTATCACACTTGAACAATTAAGTACAGTACATACCATTCAGAGCTGCCAACCTTGTCCGACCAAAAAAAGGAATCATGATGGCAAAAAAAAGGAATTTTAAGCCAAAAAAAGGAATTCATATAAACGAAACTTACAACCACGCGCGACACACTTCCAATGCAGAAATGTTCATTCCTCATCCTGTTTTTTGTTTTGGTTATTTTGGTAAATCGACATTTCATTCTTTGTGAGAATATTTTTCTCTTCAAGTATGTTTTAAAATTATTTTTCTATTGAATTTGTGATCAAATCACCATTTGAGGGCAGTTGTTAAACGTGTGGTATTTAAAAAAAAAAATAAAAAAATAAAAATAAAAATAAATAAATTTAAAAAACTTTATAAAAAACGTATTTTATGAAGAAAAAACGTAATACCGTAATTGGGAGGAAAAAACGGAGTAATTCCTGCAAATACGGAATGGTTGGCAGCTCTGTACCATGTAATCTAGCATATTGTTCTAACTTTGTTCTTCATCTTCTGAACAACTTCTGAACAAGAAAACACAAATGTTTATACAGAAAGTCCCACACATAAAAAATAACACAGAAACTAAGTAGACTATGAGATTAAATTAAATTCAAACATTTAACATAGCAAATGCGGTTTAAGTATATACGGATTGTTCTGTTTCATCTCGGTGACATCAATCACACAATTGGAAACGTATACCCGGTACATGTATTTTGAACATGCTCAATCCAAACAATTGTTCTCAATCGAGTTCTTTTCATCATAAGCTTAATTCAAAACTGATCTCTTTTCAAAATTATGATAACCCAATTAAAATTTACCTTTCGAGAGGAAAAAATATCAGCATCATTATGAACACTTCACATATTCATGTAACTGAAGTGTCTTATAGCACACACTTTCCAGCTTCATAATGAACAGATTTTTTTTTTTTAAATCACTGGCACTTTACCACTGATTTCAGCCATACATTGTAATATTATGAACGTTTATCTTATTGTGGATCAGAAACTGATTGAGCACATTTTAGATGTACTATACTGAAGTATACTGAGGGGCTTTAACAATTGCTCTGCCAACAATATCATGATATATTCCTTTTTTTTAAAATAAATAAAGTAATTTAATCTTTTTTTAAACTTTCCTATTCATATAAAAAGAAGAGGGCAGTTAAATTTACACTCCACTACTGCCACATCCGTGTAAATGATCAGTTCCTTTTTTAGTATTAGTCTTTCTCACATGTAAACACACATTTTACTTTGCTCACAATGGAAAAATGAATTCCTAATAATTTAGTGGAATATTAAGCCAACACAAGAGAAAATACAAAAACATATGAACAAACTAGTGACAGCTGGAACGATTTAAACCACCATCTTTCATTTTGATCAAATATTTACAAAACTAGTCCAGTTTGTGGACCATATTAAAGGCACCAAGACGCATATAGGTAATTTTTCACACACTTGGTATGATATGTACTCATCTGGAACAGTTTCCACTGAAAATAATTTTCTACCGAGATTCATCAATGAATCAACAATTACCATTGATTGTTCATTGATAGTTCATCTCAATATTGCAATTACTTAAACCCCCAAATGCATGACATTTTGTGATTAAAAAAACGAAATCCGTTGACAACTCCAAGCACTTTAATAATATTCTTCTTGCTGAATCATACTTATTGAAGAAGCCGTCTTCATTTTGTTTTCATGCCTTATTTTTTCATGCCAAATATTTTTTACCCCTTAACATTTGCCCTCTTTATTGATTGGTCCAATCACAAAAAGGATTAAAAGATACATATCTTCTATCAAGCCTCAATTAAAATCAAAATTTCCTTCAACGGTTGATATTTTTTTAGTTGACTTCTAATTGATGTTGGATTGATTAGAGAAATCATTTTAAGATAATTGATTCCTTTCTTTTTAGTGAGCAATTATTTTTTAGAATATTTCAGGGTTGATAAGATAATTAGGAATGGAATCCTCATCCCTCACAATTTCTAATATTAGTCATCTACTGTAGTTTTAATACACTGAATATAACAACAATTTTATCATCAATAACTTTAAAATGTCTTGTAAGCTTGATAAGTAGTGTTTGTTGTGAGTCTTTGTATATAACTGCTTCTTATCATTCACTTTAGATTATCTAATAAATCAGTAGATGTATATTTCCTTTAATCTTGTCAAAGAATTTTGACAAAAATAATACTGACCTGTATGTGAATTGTCTAATCTATTCTTATATTGCATCAAATTTAACACCTGGCAAACAATCCAATGAAAAAAGTTACGCGATCATCAAGTTAACATAAGATAAGATGCTTTCCCGGCCTAAGACCCAATTTTCACATTATTTTCAAGAGGTTTGGAAAATTATTTGAAGACAGAGAGAGAGAGAGAGTGAGTGGGGGAGGGGGGGGGGGGGGGTGGAGGGGGAGAGAAATATACAGCCCTAAGTACCTGAATGTAAAAAAAAAGAGGCTCATGGCTAAATTATGTTAAATTAAATCTCCTATTCTCCATCCTTAAATATGAATTCAACCCCAAAATAGCCTGAAAATGATGACAAACAAATAGGTGGTGCTGGATTGACCTCATCATCCTCTCACAAAATAAACTTTGATCAGAAATCATGAAAAAGAACTTGAAATGCCAATCCAACATCATCACTTCTTGAGAATAACAGTTTTCTTGATATGCATTCCGATGTGTTTGGGTGTGTCAAGGATAGTCAACGTCCGAAACGGACACTGGTTGCATCTCAGGAACTCACAGCGATACGAAATTTGAGATTCCGGATCAACGCTGAAGTCCTTGCTAAAGTAATTACTGAGGATTTCATCCTCGGTGAGGTGGACAGTGTTTGTATCTTCCATGAGCTTGCTGTTCAGCTGGTCATCGGTTTCACCAGGATTTACACTATCCTCTCTAAGGCTTTCAGAATTGTTTTGCGTAGTCTGGGTGTGGTCTCTTTCGTCATTGTTCTTGGACACACCTGGCATTTCTGTAACAGGGTCGTCAGTCTTGTCTGGAGACTGTCCATTCTCATCATTAATGGCGATGTTATCCAAAGGAGTGATCAGGACCCTTTTCTTGATGTGAATCTCCAAGTGACCTTGCAAATTATTTCCACGCAGATCCTTCATGTCGCATTTAGGACACACAAAGTGCTTCAAGCCCATGCCCTTCCTTCCCTTCATTTCTATGGTGTAGCATGTGAAATAGGACTGCAGGTCATCATGGAACATCTGAATGGAGTCTCCCGGCCTGCTAAGGAGTTCGTCCATGTCATTAGATGCAGGGGTAGAGTGGCTGTAAACATTTGATGAGGCAACTGCTTCTTGCGATGCATCTGAAGCTCCAGTTTGTAAGAACGAAACCTGTGTCACATTATCTCCACAATCCTTCACTACTGGCACCTGATCTTGCAAACATTCACTAGAATTAACACTGTCTTTCTGTATCACATCTCCTGCCCCTATTGCATCACCACCACTCAAAGTGCAGGTCGGAAGGCTTTCTGTTAGATTACCATTTTCAATCCTTTCATTTGCATTGTCTTCTTCTGTTAATCTACTTGCACCACTAGCTCCCATACCATCATTGCTCCCTCTGGACGAGTCACCGACGTCTGTCATCTCAACATCGTCTGTCATGTCAACATCGTCCATGAATGCATCATCCTGCCTACCACCATCCACAGTATCCATCTGCTCATCTTCCGCCGCATCAGTAGAACCCAAGACCTTATCGGTACTCATCTCTTGGTCCATTGATGACAAGCTATCCCTGGTGGGGTATTGGTCAGTTGGTTCCTGAGTTGAGTCATGCCAGATGTGCATTCTTTCATTGTCGAGCCGTTGAGAGTCTGTATTCATTCAACAAGACATAGCAACATTAGACATCTTATAAGGAACAGGGGCACCACACCGAGTGACAGAGCTTTATATAACAGTTTTATGTTTCTTTAACCTAAAGAGACCTGATAATGATTTAAACCCTATCATGGCTGAGGGGGAACCACCCCCCCCCCCCCCCCCAACTGGGAGTGGGTCAAAAGAACCCTTACCCACCCTTTTCAATGATTCAAACACCAATTCGCTCAAAATGTCAATTCCAGTTGCCGTAGTGCACATTTGCTGGCACATAATTGGAGAGAGAGAAAGAAAGAGAGAACAAAAAGTACACAAGATTTTGCTCCTTGAAAAAAGAAGCTGAAATATCTCACCCTCTGACGTTCCTGGGGTGAATTCAGGAAGCACTGGAAGTGGACCCTCTTGGGGAGAAGCTGCCAGTTGCTCTTCAACTTGGCTTGGATGTGAACTTGAGAGGTCATCCTGGGGCAAACTGTCATCCAGTGAAGTTCTGTGAGGAAAATTGTATTCATACAGTTGATAAGCATTGCTGTATGGACTTTGAAGAAGATATAATGGCAATGTAATATTTTTAAAGCAAAAAAGATAGAAGTAAACAAGTTGTAAATGCCTATCTACAGTAATAGCAAACTCCTAAACTCTAGTCGTCAGCTTTCAGTTGTTAAATCTCAAAATATTCTGGATCACCCCAAAAAATTCTAAAAGGGACCAAGCAAAATGGGGAGAAGATAACTCCTCTAAACGCCACATCAGATTTATACTTTTACATTCCTTCTTTTTTATAAAGAAATTAATTGTCAGGATAATACTTCATTTCTTTATCACCAAAACACTCTGGCATGTTGTGGCCTACAAAGTCTTTAATACCAGTGATTTTTCTTCCAGTTGTCTTACACTACAATCTACATAGTACAAAGATTCTACGCCAGTCTTCCATTACTTTCGGCTTGAAATCAAAGAGATGAAATTATAACTCACCTTGATTCCTCCGCTTGCTGGGATCCTGCTGTCTTCTGTCCACTCAGCTGAAGATGTCGAAGATGTGACTGAAGATGAGTGATGAGAATGTGTCGAGTAGCGTTGAAACAACCAAAGAAGCATTTTCTGGACAAGCAACGGTGGAAGTACTTCACCTTCATTCTCACTCGACGTCCCTCTACTTGAAGAAGTCTTGTTTTGTGCATCCGATGCCTCTGGAACATATTCTTGAGCCTGAATTTCCTGAAATCCTGATAGGTTGATAGGCCTTTCAAATGTTGCATGATCCGCTTCTTTGGATGGGACTGATCTTCCTTGCTCCCAGGCTGCAAAACAATTGTTCTGTGAGGATGATTTTTCATATGTACATTCTGTAAGTGGGTGGCAAGGGCTCTAACTAAGTCAATCTTCTTGTCTGCTGTCATCACTTCTTTAAAGAATCTACACCGAGGCATTCTACAGTGGAAGACACCATAACCAAATCCTCTTCCAGCAACCTTCACAGTCTTGTTCTTGTGGGATTTCTTGAACCTGAAAGCTTTGGATATTTGCCTTGGCGTTAGTGCTAATACCACTTTGGTCCTGAAAGGCGATGCTTGCAATGCTTTTTTCAAATCTTCATTCTCTTCATCCTGGAGGAATGGACCATCAGCCTGATCTGTTTTCTGGGTAGATTCTGATTCCCTCATACTTGTCATATCTTCAGCTATTATGGGCATTGATTTCTCAGATGACTTCTGAACTTCACCTCCATTTTCTTTCATTTCCTGTTTGTCACCACATGGAGTGACATCGGCCGTATCTGTTGTCTGGGTAGATTCTGAATCCCTCATACCTTCAGCTATTATGGGCATTGATTCTTCAGATGACTTCTGAACTTCACCTTCACCTTCAGCTATTATGGGCATTGATTCTTCAGATGACTTCTGAACTTCACCTCCATTTGCTTTCATTTCTTGTTTGGCATCACATGGAGAGACATCAATAGAACTTGTGATTGGATTAGGATCTGATTCAGTGTTCTTGATGGCTGAATCTCTTTCACATGCCATATTATCAGCTACATTAGCAGCTGACATTCTGGATTTGGATACCTCAACCTCTCTTTCAGAATTTGCTCCATCTGAATCCTCTGTCACATCCATTGGAGAGTCTGTAGTTATCATCTGGTCGACTACAGTTTTCACTGGTACAGATTTTGCATCTTCATCATCGCCCTCACAAACCTTTTCACCTTCGACCTTGTCTTTTTTGTTCGGTGAAGTCTCATTTACACTTTCTAGACACTCTCCTTTTTTCTTCATTCCAGGAACAAGTCCGTCCTTCACATCCATTGGAGAGTCTGTAGTTATCACCTGGTCAACGACAGTTTTTTCTGGTACAGATTTTCCATCTTCATCATCACCCTCACAAACCTTTTCACCTTCCACCTTGTCTTTTTTGCTCGGTGGAGTCTCATTTACACTTTCTGTACATTCTCCTTTTCTCTTCATTCCAGGCACAAGTTGGTCTTTGATCTTTCTTATTTCAACAACCTTCAGCTCTCCGTCCTGTAGCTTCGAAGGAACACTCCAGACAGGTACCTTTCTATAAAGCACTGATCTCCATCTCTTGGCATTAATCTTTGGCCTCCTCTGTAGTACCTTTCTCGAATTCATACCAGATTCCCTGCTTGTCAAAGATCTGACTTTACTGATCATTGGTGTCCAATCAGAGTTTTCTTCTTCTTCTTGGAGGTCATTGGTAAATTCTTTACTTTCTCCCACTTGATCAGCATCTACCATCTTCCATTTTTCAAGCAGGTTTGGAAACTTCTTCCATAACTTGCCTATCTCTGCTCGAGTCAGGACATCTGGTGCTTCCGTCTCTGTTAACGTCTTTGGAAGATCTTTGGCAGGAGCTGATTTGGACGTTGAAGCTTTGTCAGAAGAGAACTTTGCCGCAATGCTCTCCAAAACTTGTGAGGGCAACTTGATTGATTTGTCACTAGCCAAGCATTTCTTTATTGCTTTTGTGAGAAGTTCAGGTGTCCTTGTCTGAGATATAGGGATTGAGACCATTATGGTAACCTTCTCACCTCCTTTGTTCACTGCGACTATCTTCAGCTTCTTCACAACTGTTTCTTCAGTGGTCGGAGTGTATGTTGACATCGTCTGTGCCATTGTTTGGTAGTCTTCTTTGGAAATGAGAGTGAAGAAGATGTGCTTTACAAGATGTCCACAGATATTTTTCTTGTAGCTTCGTGACCTTACACAATTTTTCCAATTGCAGGTGTATATCTGTTGCACTTCTCCAAGATGAAGGTTAGCCTCCTGCATATCAGAAATTGTGAAATGTGCTTGAACTTGTGTGAAGGTCAAGCTAAGGGGCCTTGGGATAGATTGTCTTGGAAACTGTGTGCCACATTTCGCTAGCAACTGCATAGGTACCAAGATTTGGAAATGGACCCTGATATGGCCCAGCATAGCTCTGATGTTCTTTAACACTTTACTTCCACAAGAACGAAACTGGCATTCCATCAGACTTCCAGAACACTTTTTAAAGTAGCAAAGCACCTGCTCTGGCTCCATAATCAGGGGCTCACAACTAAGTGTTGAGTTGACATCATTTCCATAATAGTCTACAAGGTCTGAATCTTCCTGTCTTTGGCCATCTTTAGCAGTTGGTGAACTGGAAATCGTTGTCTTCTGGCCAACCTGCAGTTCCTCTGCCTCGTCAATGATCTTCACGTAATCTGAAATATCATCTTCGGTTATGGTCACTGGACTACCAGACAATGCCCCAACGCCCTCATTTCTAACCTCACAAATGTTTTTGTTGTGAATTTCATCCTCGTCTGAACTCAATTCGATGTAGTCTACTGAACCCTCCGGAGTTGAATTATCTGGGGTTGATGCATCAGGGTCCTGTAGATGTGAAAACCTCCGACATGACCTCCTCCAGTGGCCTTTCAACTGAGACCGTGTCTTTCCATTATTCCATCTCCTTGTGCTTTCACCGGGTCTTTCTCTGTCCCTGTATTTAGACTTCATTGGAATGCTGGCTGTTAAGGTTGAACCTCTCTTATTGGGAGAACGTAAGTGCTTGAAACTATGCATCATGGTTCGCCCTCCACGAGGTTTGGAACCTGCTGGATCAATGATATTTCCAACACTACCTGCACCATTGTTGGAAACAGTCTGTTGTGAAGTAGTTTCTTTTGGCCTCAGTGTCCCAATGTATCGTCCATTCTTGGGTCTCAAGGAAGAAAGTCTCGTTCCAGCAAGATTCTCGTAGTCCTCATCACTATCACTACTTCTATACCTGTGCTTCTTTTTCTTCTTCTTTTTCTTCTTCTTCTTCTTTTTTGCTAGACACAACAATGCTGGATCATTGGTTGAGGTGAACATACTAAGGGAGCCATTCTTTGCAGATGTTGGAGGATTGTCTAGAGTGAATGGTGGAACTATGTAGTCAACCCACTCAAGTGCCTTTGTTGTGCAATCAATAGTTGAATTGTCATGATGAACCCCTTTCTGTTTCTTAGGAAGAACAGCCAATTCCACTTTAGGCTCTATGTGCTTCAGAAGGTGAGAAGTTAGAAATGAAATATCATGTTGGTTTCTAACAATTCTGGCTCTGCAGAAACGGCAGTACATGTGCACGAAATTTCTCCCTCCCATTGGGTCTTTATAGAACTCATCAACAACTGATGCTGGTGCATGAATCTTGATCTTTGGAATGCTTGATGGTGCATGCTGGCTGCACTGCTTCATATGGAGGTTCAACAGAATATGCTGTGGGAAACAGGAGTTACATCTAGTGCATTCAAAGAAAACATCATTACTGATCGACGTCAAGTCATTCGGCATTAAATGCCCTCTTGATAATGCTGTCGCTATCACAACCTTGCACTTTTCTGCATCTGACAGGGCTTTTTCAGTCTCTGAGCCTTGTGTGTCATCATCCGTTTTTGATTCAACAAAAACTGTTTCCTTCTCCTGCAATATGAATGTGGTTACTGTTTCCGGCACTGGCTCTGTGCCAAGGGAGGTTGCTGTGTCCAAGCACACTTCTAAAGCAAAGAGCCCACCAGTCCTATGCAAGTCTGAAGATTTCACGTCTCGAGGTTTAGCAATATGGATTCCAGCTGGAGTTGGTGGAGCAGCAGGAGTGACGTTCTTGGTTGGCAGACTAGTTGGGGCGACGCTTCCACTGTTAGTGGTAGTGGTTGATGCACTTTGTTTTGTAGAAGAAACCGAAAAGATTGTGTTTCTATTATTCAACCCTGAGATTACTGTTAAGTTTCCTGCCTGTGCACTAATTTTAGCTCCTGTACTTTTTGTCTGACCATTTACTGTATTCATCTGTGCGACAGGCACGATAGCACTTTGCGTATTTACAATGCTTTGAGTACTTGACTGTACACCACCTACCACTATGGTCCTATTTACATTACTTTCAACTGGTACCGTTTTCTGTGGAATGGTAACAAGGAAGGTTTGCAAGGAATTTACAGCCGGTGAAGAGAGCATCACTGGTTGCTGAACTACTCCTGGTTGCAAAATATTGGCCTGCGGACCTGACAACACATTGGCAGTGATTGGTTGAGGTAGGTTTCCAACCCCTGCAGCTAAATGAGGAACTGTTGGAAAAGACAACTGTGGGACAGCCACAGGTGTGGTGGATAATCCTTGGGTATTCACAGTAGACCCTATGGTTTGTTGTGGGGATATTAATTGGAGCCCAGACATTCCTGGTATAGTGATTCCATGTGTGGGGATATCTGAAGCAGCAGCGTTTCTGATATTCAAAGGGATCAAATATTTGTTGTCACCGGATTGGACTATAGAGTATAGTGCGCCATTGAATTTGACTATTTGATTCATCATCAAATTAGTGTTAGCTGGAACTGCAGCTGTGGCAATTGTTGGTGCTGTACCACTAACGCCAACGGAAACAGTCTTAGTAACATCAGTGGCTAACTGAACTGGTCTAGAGGAAAGGGTGCTTCCTGTTGTAGAGCTCTGTGCTTTAGTTGAAGCCACATGGATAGTAACTGCATTTTTCCCAGTGTGTACAGGACTTTTGGTTATCATTTGTTGACCCTTTGTTTGTGTCTGGGATTTGGATTTGTTGCCTTTTTTATATTCTGACTCAAGTGGATCATAATCGTCATCATCATCAAATGCATCTAAAGGTTCATTGTCATCTGATGAGCTACTCTCGGTGTCAACTTCGTTATATTTTCGTTGAGTGACTCTCCTTGGAGTTCTTCGCAACCACAATGGCGTTTCCTTGGAAGTAGACGGCACTGAAGTTTCCTTGGAAGTAGACGGCACTGATGTTTCCTTGGAAGTAGACGGCACTGACGTTTCCTTTGAAGTAGATGGCACTGATGTTTCCTTTGAAGTAGATGGCATAGAATGAGAAGTTGACTTGCTCACACTGGTACGTTTTTCTGGTTTGTTTAAAGATGTGCTGCTTTCCTCTTCCTCTTCTGCTGTGAGATCAATCAGGCCTTTAGGAGAAGAAATTTTCTCTTGGACTCGAGTCTTTTTAGAGGTACCTTTCTCTGTAGCAGGATTATCATCACCAGAAGTCTGGCCCTTACTCTTCACCAGCAGTACCTTGTGTTCTGTTCTTAAATGCTGGTAAAAATCGGACATGTCCAATGACTTTGTACAAAAAATACAATCTACTGCTTTCTGTTTTGACACAATTATCAGTTTATGTGCCTGAAGAAGATGAATATTTAGGTCCGATCGAGATTTACTTATCTGACCACAGCGAACACACTTGAACACGGTTGTCAAGTTTGACTTCTTGTTGGCACCTCTAGGAGTTTCTGATACAACAATTATGTCTTCATCTTCATCATCATCATGTGCTTTTGTACTTCCATCATCATTATTCTGAGATTTAGTTGAATTGTTTTCATTTGGCTGACTGTCTGTGGTATCTGGGACATGAGTATTGTCCGAAGAAGGATTTTTAGCTTCCTCCTGTAAATTGCTTGTGCCTGGGTCCTCAGTGTGAATATCTGCATCATCTAGTAAATCTTGTATTTCATTTGAAGATTTTTCTTCTTCAACATCTCCCCCTGATGTGCTTTTGTCTGAATCATGAGTGCGACTTTCTGAAACAAGTAGTCCATCTGCAGATTTTTCAACTACAACATCATTCTCTGCAGTACCTTTGACTGAGCAGTGAATTTGACCGTCTTCAACAAGTACTGTCACACGTATTCCGTCTGAAGATTTTTTGAATTCTACACCCTTTTGTAAAGTTCCTTTTTCTGGTCTGAGACTTTGGCTCTCTGGAACGTCCTCTGAGCTTTGCGCTTCGTTGGAAGGGGAGATCTCAGTGCTGACATCCTCCTGTAGCTTGCATTTTTCAGGGTTGATTCCTTCATTGTCAGCATCATTTTCTGAAACCTCCATGGGAAGGATTTCATCCTCGCAATCCTCCTGTGAGATGCTTTCATCTGGATTCACAGTTTCATCTGCTAGCTCCATAACATCTTCTGAGTTTTGTATTCCATCTGAAGATTTTTCGAATTTTGCATCCTTTTCTGAAGCTCCTTTTTCTGGACTGAGACTTTCGCTCTCTGGAACGTCCTCTGAAATATGCGCTTCGTTGGATGGAGAGATCTCAGTGCTGACATCGTCCTGTATAGTGCATTTGTCGGGGTTGATCGCTTGATTGTCAGCATCATTTTCTGAAACCTCCATGAGAGAGATTTCATTAATGCCATCTTCCTGTGAAATGCTGTCATCTGGCTTGACAGATTCCTCTGTCAGTTTCATAACATCTTCTGAGTTATGTATCCCCTCTGAGGGAGGCATATCACTTTCAATATCCTCCTGTTGTAAAACTCCTGGAGTGCTTGCTGCACAATTTTCGCTTGATTGTTCTTCTTTAAGGTTGCTTCCAATGGTCATACTTTTCTCCACCGGATCCTTTGCACATGTTTCTGTGATGACATGACTGTCATTTGACCGTTGGTCTTTGTCATGAGCACAATGCCCTTCTTTAGGTGATATAAAACCATCTCCCTGTTGAAAACTTCCACAGCTTGGTGTATCTGTCACTTTATCACCGGGAACAGTCATGGGAGTGGCCTCACCATTTTGCATACAGGTTTCTTGAGGTGATGTTGTCTCTTGATGGTCTCTCGTAACTTGTGACATGTTGGATATCTTATTTCCTTGATTTAGTGACTCTGTATAGTTTTCCATAGGCACCACAGGCCTACATTTGTGACAAAATGGAAAATGACCATCTGGTATCCATTTCTGAATTTACGAATGTCCAATACTCACTACTGCATGGAGACAGCAATAATGGAATCTGCAAAAGAGAGAAGGAAAAGGAGAGAAAAAGATAAAGGGTTAAAACTGGTTTCAGTGAGCAATATCCTAACTTGGAATATCCATGATTTAAATGTGTTTATAGTACCGGTATCTCAAAAACCCACTTACAATTTCATTAAACATTTTGTTTATAGAAATATCCAAGTCATACATCCTCACATCTTCATGCTAGGGATCTACAGTAGTTTCAGGTTTGAATGGGTTGGACATATTGATATGCATATTTCAATTCTTGTACTAGCATTGAAAACTATCAACTTTAAAAAAATCTGTTGGCAGGGCAGCATTAGTCTCAGTTCATCCATACAACATGGAATCATAGGAACGATCCTTTCTTCTTAAAAAAGGTAATCTTGGGTTCTAGTAATAACAGAAAATACTTTTATTTTCTCGTAAAATCAAATAAAACTAATTTTCCAGAACTATATTATTTTGTTGATTGGTTTTGATATAAAACGTACATGTAGATGACAATTAATGGTTTAGTAAAAAGCCCAATTAATGAACAAAGAAAGAACATTTTAGACATTTAGCTATAGTGGTCCTCATCCATGGGTGTAACATGCAATCTCAAATGCACAAATGTGAGCTCCTCTTTCATAACAAAAAACACAGGATTTCCAGCAAGTGTTCTGATTTTATTTACTTGTATATATATGTTGCTGTTTTTGATGAGCAAAATTTCTAATGGATTTCAGTCAATTTCTCTCAAAATTCAAATTCATCACCAGAGGACAAGATTAGGAAACATGTACACTTCAAAGCATATTTCATTCATTCATCGTCCACTCATCCCCTCATTCATTCATCCAGATTAGCTTTCACTTCAGATAACAATTACTTAATTGGTTTGATTTAGTTTGGTTTGATTTACCTTATTGCTAAGAAAGCATGTATATGCTTGTAAATAAGCGACCAGGGAAAAGACGACTTTAAGTCCTCTTGACTTGATGAGGATTATAATGCATTACCAAAGGGCACAGCGTGTTGACTTGGTTTTTTGAACCCGTGACAGCACTGTTATGAGACTTACTGCTCTACCACTGAGCCATAGCGTCTCCTTTGATAATTAATTAATTCAGTTATTCAGCCATTTATTCATCCAGATTTGCCTGAGATAACAACTTATCCATTCATTCATGTTAGCATTCAATTTAGATAACAATTCAACCATTTATCAATCCTTTCATTAATTTAATCATCCTTTATTTCAGTCAATAATACCCAATTTTAAGCACATCAAAGTGATGCATATCATACTGAGGAATTATTTTGCAGAGATTAAGTATAAAATAATCAAGATAGAGTTTAAAAGAAAAATATTTTTAATCTAATACTGAAACTTACACTATTCTATTTCTATTATTTTGTTTAGCTTTCCCCTGTGCCAACAAACTCTCATAGATACATGTATGTTTGTTTGTTTGCTTTTTTATGCACAATAATACAGTCAATCTTTTTCAAAGCTGTGATAAATCAAGCACAAATTGTCAGTTAAAGGTAATACAAAGTTTAGGTATAGGGTCATGAATATTGTTCAAATGAACATATTGGAAGCATATATGCTACAATATTCAATGATCATTGCCGCGGTTGAAATGGAGTCTAAAGTGATACAATTGTAAATAATTAACTCTTTATGTTGTATAGCTCCCTCTCAAGGTCAAGACATTAATTTAACTATAAAACAATGTTTCTTGACTATAATCGACCGATTGGCTATTCCGTTTGGAAATTATATATCACAACTACATATTCTAAGATTTTCATGGTCGCAGCTACCATTGTATGGCCGTAGGCGCAATTTGAAATTTATCAAAATTTTACCGGGAACACCTGTAAATTTTGATAATCAATTTTTCTCAAAAGCAGAAGTGTTTTAAGAGCTAAATGTTCTAGCGCTTATAATACATCCACATGGGCATCCTAATATAAAAATTGTAAAGAATTACTATCCAGCCAATTTTCAAAATTTACCAAAACTTTGTATTACCTTTAAAGTACAATTTCCCTTGCAAGCAACTCCCAATAATATAAGATTAATACTGAAAATTGGTGAGTTAATCTAAATTTCACTTTTTTTTTATGAAGGTGTAGATGAAAATGTATATAAAAACTTTAAAAGGCACATATATGAAAAATAATGTCATATATGAGAGCTACAATGGATATGACAAGGTTCGAGAAGTTATAGGCCTACTGGAGAAAAAAGAAATAACAAATAGAGATTTATTGCAAAAGAAAAGTTGCAAAATCTTGATGTATCTTGGTATATATTGTAACAAATCCCTTTTGATGACAGAGAATATATTAATGTGCAGGATGATCTCTCAGGATAGTATTGGCTTTGGATTATAGCATTTCCATTGAATCTCAATATTTAATGATCATTATACTCTAATTTTTCCAATATGTTAACTCATCTATTTTTACTGTATTATCATCTTTCTAACTTTTGTCTCCTTAAAAAAGCAGGCCAGCATGTCATTTAAATTGTGAAACTTTTAAAGAAAAAGAGAACTTTCTGTCCATTAAGTAGACAAAATTTTCCATCAAAATAATGAGTTTAACAAAGATGTTTTCATATGAAACAAGCAATATATATTTCTAATCCAAAGACAAATTTCAATTTGGGTATTTTGAGAGAAATTGACATTCTATTCTTTTTACAAACTTATGAGAACATATGTAGACTGCACACACAATCATATAATAACACCAATTTGTGGATTTATCTTCAAAATTTTAAAAATTGATAATTATTATTATTTGTTTTTTTAAATCTCAAACCCTTGTTGACCCTTTTACCTCAATTTCCACATTTCTTCAAATACTGATTTTTAAGCCACCAAATCCAATTGAAATCAAATGCTCCAGGAGCACTAGGGCAAATGATGAAGTCGCATAAAATCACTTAAAACACAAAATTAAAAAATTTAAAAAGGAGAGCAACTAATTATGGGCCAAATCGAACAGAAACATGGAAAATAAGTTGATGTTAGTGCAGATTTCCTCATTCTATGGCTACTAGATCTGGGGTAAGCCGGAATCCCCCCCTCCTCTTTCTCTCTTGATCGCTCTCAACTCTCGAAGCAGGCCTACTTAATTTCATTAGTTTAGTCATGAACTTATCCATTTATCCTTCACATTTATCGTTCACACCCCCTGAGCGGTTTGAGCTTCTAAGAGCTAGATTGTTATCTTTGTATCTTTTTTCACTCCTCTGTTTCTGCTCTCTCTCTCTCTCTCTCTCTCCTTCTCTTTACCTTATAAATACCTGCGGTAGCTTTAACTTTGACTTTCATTTGATCTCTTGTGATCTGTGTCTGTGTAACTGTTTTTCTAGTTATTCTCACTATTTAATATTAAGATTTTCTTAACCATAATTTCATAAAGGTTATTTCATTTTTCTCACCCCCCCCCCCCCATCTTCTATCTCTCTCTCTCTCTCTTAAAGGGAAAGTCCACCCCCAAAATAAGTTTGTTTCGATAGAGGCAGAATAATAAGAAAAATCAGGTGAGTGAAAGTTTGAGCAAATTCTGAATGAAAATAAGAAAGTTATGAATTATTGAAGTTGTGATCAATCAAATACAAATTGGCAACTCTGTGACTTATTACACGAGCTCTCCTTCATTTGCTTTGTGCATAATATTCCATAAAATCATGTTTTCTTTGTTATTGATGACGGAATATATATTTGTTCCTTGCAGGGGGAGTATAGAAACATATTTGCAATTATTATATTTAGGGTGCATGTATGGTTGAAATTTTTCTTGAGAAAAAATGAAAATTTTAGATTTTTTTAGTACTGAGCAAATGGAAGTTGAGCTCGCATGATACGTCATAGATTTGCCAATTTGTGTTTGATTGATCACAACTTCAAAAATCCTAACTTCCTTATTTTTCATCAGAATTTGCTCAAACTTTCCCTGACTTGTTTCTCTCATTTTTCTACTCCTATTAAAACTAACTTAATTTCAGGGTGGACTTTCCCTTTAAAGACAGTTGGTAAAATATGTCAATTAACTTATTTCTTCCAACTTTTGTTTACAAAAGCAAAGCAAGTCTCTCTTATATTTTCGTGTTGTTCATGTGTAGATCCTTTGAAGTCTCTTTTCTTAAGGTGAAAATTCATATTGTCATGTCTCCCTCTGTTTTTACTCTATTTCCCCTGCTACATGTACATACAACCCCTACGCAAATCTAAAACATTTATGTACTGTACTTTTACAACCACAAAGGACAATGATGAGATACCGAACATCTCTATACCAAAATAAAACTATTTTTTTCCCCCCTAGTTAATTAATGTTTCAACAATGTCATCCATGATTTTCCACTGACATGATTACTACTAAATTTTTGATTGATCCTTTTATCTTATCTAGAATTAGCTTCTCAGATTATAATAATTAAAATCGAATTCCAAATCTATCAAAAGTTACTTGAAGAATTATTTTCAAAACTGTCATGCTACATTTATGAAAACTACTGAAAATGTTGCTTCTTTTTTTTTTTATAATGAATTCAATTTTTTTATAAATAATTTGTTTCACATTCACATTTTACAAATGTGTTTTTGGTTTTAAAAACTCTAAGATTTTGTTCATGCTCATATGTTCAGTAATAATTTTTAATCACTTTTTAGTTATTTATAATGCACATTTTTTAAAGAATTTTGTTTAAACAAGTCAATTGTTCATATTCATATCTTATATATATAACTATATATATATATATATTTCATTTTTAATCAATTCTTGTGCTATCTAATCCACATTTTTAAAATGTTTTTTTTTCATTAAATAAGATGAAGCAATAGACTAGTTCATATTCAAATGTTGAATATATTTTTAATTTCTAATGCATTTTCAAATCTGTTTTTAAAACAAATTGAAGAGTTTGTTAATATATTTAATAAATTCTTTTTGTAACATTTATTTTTGAATATCTTTTTTTCCAATTCAAAGAGAATTCTGAAACTTAATCATAGAGTCTAAATCTAATCATGGAAACTATAAACCTTTCTTTTTTCTTTATAAGCCAACATTCATAGATATGACAAGCAGAGCCATTTAAAGGCCTATGTTAATTTTGATAATTTATAAATTATAATAAATTAACTAGAGTTGACTCCAATGCATATATTATTGGCATTTTTTTTAAAGCATCAAAGATCAAAGGGGGGGGGGGTAAGAGGACATATATATTTTTGGGTCACCCATTAGCACAATTTTTTTTTTTAAATTTCAATTTAGAAAAAAAAAAAAAAAAAAAAAGAGGGGGGGGGGGGCTTTCCTCCAAAACACACACACAAAAATTTGAGGGCATATAAGAGGACATATTTTTTGGGGGATCACCCAGTAGCACAATTTTTTTAAATTTTTTATTTTAATTATAAAAAAATAATAAAAAAAGGGGGGGGGGGTTATTTCCTCCAAAACACAAAACAAATTGAGTGGGTTCGACCCCCCCCCCCCCTGCGTACGCGCCTGTCTACTACTGATTATAGAATGCTGAATAAGTATACAAATAGAAGTGTGAAGGATGAAAGGAACAAATGCATAATGAAAGCACAATTAATACTCCCCTCAACCAGTCTGCCCTCAACCATGGAGTTACTCCATGAATCAACCAAGATCAAAACAAATTCACTAACCCGCACGAGATAATTACATGCCCCTCTTCGCTCATAACGTACGTCAAGCACCAGCGCCAACACACTGCATGCATGCACACCATGATCATTCATTGGTCAATATAGATGTTGAATATAGACTATTACAAGAGTTCAATTAAAGAGCGCGGGGAATGATGAATTCAAAATGAGATCAGCTTTATTCTGTAGACCTATAAATGACCAGTGGCGAAATATAGATCATAAATATATCTAGGGTTAAAGGAATCTGAAATTATAAACAAACTTTTTGTTTCTCATATCAAAGAGGAGCCCGAACTAAAATTGACTTTTATAACACGGGCCGATTGAGCGGCGCTAGACAACCCGACGAGACAGCACTAGCTAGCTAGCTGAAAAGCGAAGACCGCACCGAGCCGCCGCGCCGCGCGAGCTAGCTACGACCTGCCAAATTCACACAAAAACGTACTTACCCTATCCATCCACAAGCCACATACTCAATCAAGGCAACGTATCGGCGCTACAATCTTTGTACCCCTGTATACACACCGGCCCTGACACATAAGACACACACCACATACACACACACGGCTGGACAACGCGCATATATTTCGAAGCACACTAGCGCGAGTGACCGAGACCGACACACAGTACACTACATTTCACAATATAGAAAACACACACACAATGCACTTGCGTGTAATAGCTCTGCACAGACAACGTCGATCGACTCGCGGTCCGAGCTTTTCGACTGATCTTCTAACCACCATTTCAACAGTTTAAAACTCGCCTTTTAGCTTGATATGCAATCATAGGTAGAAACATGACACGACCTTCTCTACACTGTAAAATATTACGTTTCCTCCGATTCGAAATCAAGCAGAATTTCAAATTTAGTTACCTTCACTTCGAGCAATCGCACGACATCATGGCGTTTCTTGTTGGTGCACTATGGGTATTACAGTATGCAAATGAGAACTTCCCATGATTCCTCGAGCGCACTCGTAAAACGTGAATTTCATTGGCTGATTCCAACTCGCGCACGTGAAGCGCTTACGTTATATCAGATACGATCACATGTTGTTGTTGTTGTTGGTTCGTGTTTTATGGCAATCAGTCAATTTTGACTATTATAATGATCACCAACATGAATCATTATTTGTGCATACGTCATTAATAATTATATTCTTGTTCATTGATTGGTTAAAAAGTGTGTCACATGATAAAAAATAAACACACTATTTTGCAAAAATAATATTTTTTTGGCTAAAAGTACTTTTTTTTTTACGGCTGAAAGTAGGTCCCCTACTTTTTTTGTTGCGGCAGAAAGTACTTTTTTACGGCAGAAAGTACTTTTTACGGCTAGCAAAAATAAACACAGTAGATCTAGGCCAATACTAACGTCGCAGTGCGTAAAGTATTACAAGTAGGCCTAGCTTGAATTTCGAATGGAATGGCAGTACACTACGAGTAAGTGTACATTCTTTGAAGTTACAGCAAGATTATTTAACCAATCAATGAACAATGAATATATGATTGAAGTTCATGCACATTACAAAGAGCGCCCCCCTGTCCGAGTATGAGAGGTTTGTCAGGAGCATCGATAGCGCAAAAAAAAGGACAGGGATCGGTAACTAAATCTAACTTGATATCATTATTTCCCCCCCCCCTCTTTTGTCTTGGTTTTTAAAGAAGAAGAAGAAATAAACGTTATATATATATACACACGCATACACGCATATTATCTAAATGTTTATCAGGTGGGCTGTATCTATACAGACCACCTTATAATTTTGTTAAAATTGCCTTTATTATTATTTATTTATTTTATTTCTAACCACTTTTTTGTTAACAAGATAACTTAAAAATGGCTCAATCAAATGCCTTGAAATTTAGCACACATATGTATAGGCATATGGACAAAACACAGTAAAGTTTTCAACCTTGACCTTGACTAATGACGTCACCTAGGCGCAATTTTGTGAAATTTTCTGAAAATCAAATCATGATCATATCTTCATAACCAAAAGGCATTTCTCATTCATATTTGTCATGATCAAGGTCAATATCTGTCCGGTCAATTTCAGGTCAAAAAACGCGCGCGTGCGCGTACGTCCGCGCGTCAATGCGCGCGCAAAATTTTAAAATGCTCAAAATCGTCTCAAATTTATTTTGCATACGTTTCAGGTCATTTTAAGCATTTTATAAAAAATCGCGCGTACGAGCATGCGTGCGCGTTTTCGCGCGTAACACCATTAAAAAACAGAGAATCGCCATTTTTTTTTCTTTCATGATATTTCTCATATTTTTCCAAGGAATTTGATTCCATGTTTATCTCTTTATGACCATTATTAACAAGATGAGCGTAAATTCAAGGTAAATGTCAGTGCGCGCGAGGTCTTTTAATACATAGCATATATGGGCAAAAACATGCCTATACAAAATCCGTTATAGCTCTTTGGAATGCACCGGGATCCTCAATTTGTTTTCATATTAAGATAGAGTATGAGTCGGAAATATGATTCCATGTCTCATTTGGCCATTAAGTGTATCGTGACATCATCACAATGGCCTTGGAACTCAAAATACGAATTTGCATATTATTACATCAGCATATTTATGTAAAATTGATTGTATCTCTGTAAATATTGATCAATTTTCTTCAAAATTTCGATATGTTGTAGCTAAGACAATTCTCTACAAGCGCATTAATAACCATTTTTCATTTTGATGACGTCATCATAGTGAAATTTTGATTAAAGGCCTCATGTCAAAAACTTCATAATTTGCGTGTTATGCCTATAGAAGGTGAATTTAGTTCACGTTATGAATCTACATGATATTGTCTTTTAAGAATTTGTAAGCAGTATGTCGCTTATTTTTGCTCTATTTTGTCTCAAATGTTAGTTGACCAGCCCACCTATACTTGTTCCAAACAAGTATTATATGTCTAGTTAAACGTAAATTTCAATGAGTTAAAACCAATTTTGTATAATTCGTCAATAAATGGTCATAAACTGACGGACTTGCGTAAATTAAACAACAACTGCAACAATACTGTCTTTATTCGAGTCTCTGGATTAAAATATATGGGACCCTCGGTGACTGCAATAGGCCTACTAATATTTTGCTTCGGGGCTGAACCCTAGCTCATATCAGCAAAAATAGCACTTAATTGGGCCCATAGTTTTAACCAGAGCCTCTCATGGCAGTATATATTTTTGTGTATGATTATCAAATCGTGTGATATTTACCGGTCGGGTGTATTTATGTTGCTAATTCACACTCGGATCATCGTAAGGATTGCAGCATGATCATACATGATTCCTTCCTTGTTATGTTAACAAATAGCCCGTTTTTGCTTTTCTTTTCTTGTTAAGCATACGTTTGCAGCCAAACACATATAGGCCTATAATATCAAAGTTGGCTTCATAATTATTGGCCAATTAATATATAAGTCCGATTACATTCCCAGGTATAGACCAGTTTTGTAAACGCCCCCCTCTCAAAAAACGAAATGGAACGAAGCTCTTATTACCAATCATGTGAAAGAACACTGGCTACTAAGTGATGATACAAATTTTGCCGGGAAACCGCCTACTAATTGATATATTTGGTAAATTATCATATCGATCCGGCCTGGATATATCGCGAATGCACTTCAACATTGAACATTCGGGCATATACTCTTCTGCTTTTTTGCGAAATTAGGTTGAAAGTATTGCCACCTTAACCTCTCAAGGCAATATTTAAACAATATTGAATGGATATTTTTCACCCAAAACCCTTGAACCCCGGCCTTGAACCGCAATTTTACTACTACTGGTCTGGCCTCCGGGGAATAGGTCAGATCTATAGGCAAGTACGGTACTGATGCCGGGGGGGGGGGGGGGGGGGGGGCGAACATCCGAGTATGCATATTTCAATAAATTTAGCCATGATTGTACCTCCTTTGCGGTTCCCTGTCTGTGATCCCAGTCATTCAATTATTGAACCGTTCATGAAAAATGAATGGTCGACTCAAATTCGCTGCATTTTTATTTAACTTCGATATCGCAGTTGAAATGATAATAATTAAAAAAAGTAACATAATTATGGCAGCTATAACTTAACAATCTAAAAAATAACTATAGGTGTCTTGTATCTGTTTTTATACAAACCAGTACAATAACATTTTTCTTATAATTTTGGTCGAATATCTCTGTGGTTAGCCTACTGTAAACTATAGTATATAGGCTGCTTGTTTTTTTTCTTCCCCTTTCTCCTCTGTTTTTTATAGTATTATTCATACTTTTGTTTTTGTTTGTTCAATATGTTCGTAGCTTCCCATGTAGGTGCACTTCTAGCCGGTCGGTCGGCCCATAGACTTGGTGGGAGGGGGGGGGGGGGGGGGGGGGGTATGAGGGGAAGATATGAATGAAAAACATCAACGTGAGGTGTAGCTTACTCGAAAATGCTCTATTATACTAATCATGTGAATCAATCACGTGTGTTCAACATGCATTTTATTTCATGAAGTAAGACTCATAGTCATATATGAAAAATGAGATTCGCAAGTGATAAGAGGGCATTCTCTATTATCATTATTATTGTCCTCTTCATCCTCATCATCAGGTAAGCAAATAGAGCTTGAAATTACCATCATTTCTCAACTTTTTTTGTCACGTGAATGGTCTACGACTTAAGTGAGAAGATTCATTACCATCGTACTATACAATCAACAAGATTATAAATAGAGCTTTATAGGATCAATGAAACTTATACGCTAGTATCTATATTAAAGCAGTTTTTGGAGGTTATTTGTTTTGTTTTGTTGTTTTTATATAGTAGAGCATCATTAATGATGGAAATTAATGCTTATTTCATCTTTATTCCTATTAAACTGATCCTATATTTGATATTAATTACTTTACACAGACTGATAGTCGAGGCAGTCTTTTCTCCCATTGAATCATCGATACTGATGTTTTGCATACTTGTAATTGTTACTTACGGATATGAATATTGGAAAAATGACGAGATTATAGCTACTGTAACAGGAATATTTACGAACAATCAAAACTAAGAATCACTGTTACAGGTGTGATACTTATAACATCAAATCAAATTGTGATTTTTTTTTTTCCTTCTTTATCATAAGGTGTTGTAAGAGATATGGGTCATTGGTGCACTAAACGATTAATCGAAAAATGCTGTGGGTTGATCCGATCTGCGTCATGATGTATATTACAGAAGAGATAGGATATAGTATACTATATCCTATCTCTTCTGTAATATATGTTTCACTTTAATGTTCCTCGTATATCCCCCTCCCGGTCAATCTGCCCCCTAAAATGTTGACATCCTTTATAGGCCTATATTATGTATCCAATGGGAGTGAAAATCGAGTGAAAATTAACTCTTTTCTTGTGTCAGTGTTTTGTCACTCCGTTTTGGGAGTGACATTGTGATCACTAGCGTCACTTCCCATGCAAGCCGGAGTGAAATTTGCTCAAAATGATGACTCACTCTCAGTTTCTAGTATGGCAGCGTTTTTCAACCGGGGTGAATTATAATATACAGTGAAACCTCATAAAGACCACCTACGGAAGACAAGAAAAATTGGTCTTTATATAGGCTGATGGTCTTTAAGTACAGGTTCCTTTAGTACATGTTTCAATGAGAAACCATGCATTTTCAAGGGAAACAAAAAATGTGGTCTTTGTGCCTTTTGTGGTCACTAAAGTGGGTTTGATTGTATGTAGAAACAATTTAAACTTTATGAAAACAAAGTGTCAAAATCGCAAGATTTCCATTTAGATATCACTTTTGGTATATATTTTGATGAGGAAATAACCATGAATGATTGGAAGCACTGCAATCTACATTGTACGTAGGTCTATAATGATGAAAAATCATAGATAGAGGGCATAGATCTATTTTTTAATTTTTTTTGGGGGTCCCCCAAAATTGGAAAATTTGGCCGATCGATATTCGTTTCGTTGGGGGGGGGGTAAGGTCAGCTTTTGGGTCACCCATTAGATCTACCACAGTTTTTGTTTGTTTAATTATTATTATTATTATTTTATTTCTTTTAAAAAACCAAAAGGGGGATTCCGCTAAAACATACACATAAAAAATGCGTACGCGCCTGCCAGCTGGTATTGACAAACTTATTTGGACTCCAATTTTTCCTTTAATTCACTTCAACATTCACACCTTTAAATTTCGCTAACCCGTTGCGTAATTTGTACGAGTCCAATATAATACGTACGTGGGTACGTACGGTTTGTATACGCACACTCAGCGAAATCTTACGATTGCGCAATACACAAAGATCGTTCAACTCAGGCTATAGGCTTGGGATCGAGCGGAGAGAACCAGGCGAGAGAGTTTGAGAGATTTTTTTTTTAACGATTTTCCATATCTTCGAGGTACGTATCCACGTAAATTTTTACAGAGAAGGTGGTGCCGGTAATTTACTTGGTTTGAAGCCTTGATCGAAATAATGTTTTCAAACTCTTACATGCAGAACGTTCGAAATTCAGCTCGAGTGTCGTGCCATGTCTGACATTGCAGAGTGATTCCGTGAGTGATTCCGCCTTCGCGGGCGGGTAGCTTCGGCCTATCAAGCTGCGCATGCTGCAGGCGGCCTAGCTTAGGCCTTACCTAGCTCGCTGCTGCTGAGCTGAGCGCCGCGCCAAGGCCGAGCCGCTCCGAGCTCCGTGCACTTGGGACAAGCGACAGTGCACTTGGGACAAGCGACAGTGCTGATCATACCAGGGTCCAGGCGCAGCATTTCTGATCTCTCACTCTATGCAATATGCAATCGGATTACTGCTGCAGGAAAGCTGCTAGCTGCTGGAACTGTAGACAGAAATAATGATCACTGCTCAATCCCTTTGTATGCGCCTAGAGTTCTACGTAGGATTGATTGAATGAGATTGTTTGTAAGACACATTAATTTTATTCAAATTTATAAATTGCTTGCGATGATTAACTAAGTTTGTTCACATATTGTGTCTTATACATGTTTTGCAAATTGTAGGTTTATTTGCACTTGTTTTGTTTTGTTGTAATTGTTTATCAGTCTATTTTGCTTGTTATAGTGCTTAGAGACTTTGGTCGAAAGCGCTTTACAAGTAACGTTTTTGTTATTATTATTATTGTAAGATTGTAAGATTTTATTGACTCTATCGACCCTCTCTCGGGTAGACCAAAAATTTCTGTCTCTTTTGTTTGTTAGCCTCTGGTTTGGCCGGATCGGCTCCTCTCTTTAGAGACAGAATCCCTCCATAGGTGCTCCTGTTCAAGGGTTTTGGCCATTTAATTATGGGCAAAACTCTTGCCCAAAATACTACATTTTAGCGGATTCATATCCGATGCATTTGTCATTGAAAATTAGGCCTTGGCTAAACTACATCGATTCCACTTACCAACTTGACTGTATAATCCGTTTAATGGTTCCTTTTCTGGAAATTATGGGTCAAAATCGACATCCATGTTGCAGAGACGCCAAGTTCAAAGATCGGCAATGCGTGACATTTTCATGATTCGGCGCGCAAGCGCGCGTGCGAGGGTATAACACACGTATAAGGTACAACGTTTTTTCAAAATCTAGCGTGCGCGTCATGCGTAAGAGCATTTTCAGACCCTCGAAATGTGTGATACTTGGTAGCTCTGATATTGAGGAGGCGCGATAGCTCAGTTGGTAGAGCAGTGGTCTTGTAATCCGATGACCTGGGTTCGAAACCAAGTCGATGCGCTAGTGCCCTATGGTAAGGCATTATTCCTCATTACCAGGTCCCTCGGAGAGGACCTTAAGCCGTCGACCATCTGGTTGCTTACTTACAAGCATTTATGCTTTCTTAGCAGTCGGGTAAAATAACCATCACCACAAAAAAAAAAAATCTTGCAGTCGTATTTTAAACTCTCGCCCACAACGTCATCTAAATCTCATCCCTTCTAGTCTACGTGCAAGGCAAAATGATTATGAAGGAAAAACTGAGCAGAAGCTAAGAGTTCGTAATGTTCATTATTCATATATGTTCATTATTTTCTTCATCGAAATTGAGCTCTTTGTTAAAATTCTTGCAGTCATATTTTAAACTGTTACTGTCAATGGATAACGTCATCTTCCTTCAAGTGACCTTTTCCCTTTGAAAATGTGCCCCCTTTTCCTTTCCCCATAAAAAGTGCTTCTAATAATAATTTAAAGCAATTAAGAGCAACTTTTTCTTTAATTTCTCTCTAATCTGGCTCGCTGCGTTCGATGGTAATTAAAATTGATATAATTATGTTTTTTATTAAAGATCTTTTCAGTTTTTCATGGTAAGATTGTGCTTAAAACCCCATTAGAAATGTGTTTTTTTCTTTATAAGATGTAATTTTTTGCCCTCGACCTCACAAAATTTAAAATTCTTTGCTTGATTGCCTCACTTGCTCGCCTCACTTGCTCACTAATAGATATTCATACCATCACACCCAACGGCATGGTACATGTATGATTCTTAAACAGTATCTTGGACCATATAAAGAAAGAAACAAACATTGAAATCATCCCTGATAATGTAATCACAATGGTAGGGGTATATACCAATGTCTAAAAAATTGTATATTTTCGCTTTGATGTTTCCCTTTGAAAGTGCCCCTTTTCGCCGGAAAGTGCACTTTTTTTGTTGGGGCTCTTTCCACTTTGAATGATGCTCCGCCCGCCCCCCCCCCCTGGCCTGCTAAAACCCCTGAGCTTCTGAGGGCTCAGCTCCCTGGACCCCATGCCAATTTACAAAGTCCCCCTCTCCGCACATGCACGGAACGCACTACTTGAATTTTTTTCTCTCGCATTGGGCCCACCCCCCCCCCCCTTGCCGCCGGCTGGATTCGCCCCTGTGCACCAGATTGAACAATTTCAAGTCCAAAAATGCAAAAGCTCTGTACCCCTCCCACCGCTCATTGTCTCACTCTGGTTCAAAGTTGCCCCCCCCCCCCCCTCCCCTCCTTAAAAAAAAAGCTTGTTCAGGCTTGTACACACTTGATTGTTAGTGGCTTATTTCACCAAAATGTCAAAATAACTGTCAGGTATGGGGATTTTTGTGATGAAACTGACATTTGCCAACCTTCCCCATGGCCATACAAGATGGTAACCCTAATTGCTGCACGCACAACGCCAACAGGGAATTATCTAGTGATTTTCTTCGGAATCGGATGAAATCTAATTTTCATTTGAAATGAAAATAATTGTAAAACATAAAAATAGGATTTTTTTTCCCAGCTATTCCTTCCTTGAAGCTACTGTGGGCGATAAGATTGGCAATCATTCCCAAACTGCTTTGCATAATCTCCCCTCACTAACCTGTGAATCGCACTTCTGTGTCTATATAGAGGCTGTAAGTAGAGCCAAATGTAGTCTCTGTGGAACAACTGTCTATAACAAAAGACTAAACTTAGCTTTCAGGCTACTGGAACTGTGGCCTCATTTTGTCACATCCGTTGGTTTCCTCATTCCCAAGACTTCACACATGTGTGGACGCTAGTGCGTGTGATGAAATGAAGCACTTCCTGTACGAAAGTGCAGTAGTGCATGGCAATCATTAGCAAATAAGCAATATTTAGTATGCAGCTGCAGTTTATGGGCCATTTAACCTTAGCTTGATATTTAAAAATCATTAGAACTTAGCAATTTTGGAATTAATAGACCTCTAACTATCTATGTGCATTTAAAGCCTTTAAGTTGTCTGTAGCCCATTTCAAATACCTAACTCAGATCAATTTGTCAAACAGTCAACTCTTTTTAACATTTTCAATCAGGAGTCGGAGATCACAAAGAAGGGCTCGGAACGGTAGCTCTTCCCCCTCTCTCAGGATGAACATAGATGAACTTCCTCTGGAGGTGATTACCAGTATATTCTGCAGGCTGCCTGGTAAAGACTTGGCCATTGTGGCCCAAACATGCAAGGAATTTCACGAAGCTTCTCTGGTCGAGGCCGTCTGGCTATTAAAATGCAAAGAAGGTACAAAGTAATTTGATAAGGATTGATTCTGTTTGGCTACAAACCAAGTATCTTTTTAAGTTTTATGTAACAAAACTGCTCTTTATAATTTCAAGTTATTATAAAATGGGGCTTGACATTGACAGGCATCTTGCATAGCTGCCAACTTGTACGATTTTTAGAAGTAAATACATGTACGACGTTACGACTTTCCTCAATAAAATATGATTTAATTTTAAAAAAATGTGTGTGCCATTTTCAATGGCAAAATGCCCATTCTCTCCTGTAAAGTATCCTACAAGTATCTCACGTCGGCAATTTGGGGATGTTCATTAAGTTCATCGAATACACCAGTCATGACGAAATCATGCGTATTCACCCAACGATCCATAAAAATTCTTCCTGAATGTAGGAACTGTAAGAGTCATTGATCCTTACTTTTTTTTTAATACAATTTTTTTCAGTAAAATGTAACTTTTGGGATTAAAGAATAAAGTTTTTGAACTCCAGAGGTTGGCAGGTCTGATCTTTGACACAGGGTCAATAAATGTAGGTGTTACTGTTGACTCCTCAAATTAAAAAAGTTTGAACCTGTATTTCATGCATAATTGTATACAGACTCTAGACTAAACAATCCATCTCTAACCCATGGCATAGAGTGAGTGTAGATCCCGTAGTAAATCTGGAGGGTTCCATCAATTGTTTGCTGGTGATGCTTTAGGGAATAGAAGAGAGTGTTGGTATACTCAGATCATTAATCTTAACACAATTTGTTTAGAAAAGAACAAAACACATTGAATTAACTTGACTTAAACCCTGAAACATTTGTCACATAAGACATTCTCAAATTAGCCATGATGGCTGTATTAGGGCAAGAAAATTTTCTTTAGAGATTGATATTGATATTTAGTTTTGATGCTGAGACATTTGCAACATGAAACATTCTGAAGTCAGTAAAGACTCAGTTTGTGGCTTAGTGGCTTGATAATTTTAATTGAGAATTTCAGTTTACCTTCATATTATTATCCATTTCAACCTGAAGTCAGAAGATATAATATTTTTTTTTAATTTCCTTTTAATCAGAATTTGGTGTTGATGCAGAACTACAGGAACCGGAAGTGGAGTCATACCGACAGCTTTATACAAAAGGTAGGTAGCTGTTCCTGAATGTATAGACAATCGCAAATCTGTTGTTAAATGATCCATTTTTGTCCCCACACATCAATTGATATGTTCTCTATTGAAGGTCAGCATGTGAAGAACTGTATTCCTTATTGTGTGAGCCCATTCATTTATTTCACCGTAGATCATTTTAATTTCAGTAGGTAACCATGGAAACCTAAATCATACAGGATGACAAGAGTACAATGGTCCTACATGTACTCATTTATTTGTGTGTCATAAGAAGTTCAGTATGTTTCAGTACGTTTCATACATGTACATGCAAACAAGCCTTTATATATGATCTGGATCTATTAAAAAAAAATGTATTTATGTATGTATATTTATATATATGTTTTGATATGTTTTTGCAAAGTCGTAAGCAATATTGAATAAAGATGAATCTATCATTAAAAACAAATGCAAAGGAATTTCAACACAAAAAAGCTCTTCTGATCTTATTTTGAATAAAGCAGACGGATTTGGGTTAAATGGCAGGATGGAGGAATATCATTTAAATATTCTTGCTGTTGAATGTTTGAGAAGATGATGGGTGATTAACATTGTATTGTTATTGATTGGATGTCTGTGCTGTTAATTTTTCTCTCTGATCTTATCCATAGTTCTATATCCCTATGGGCATTTACTTGGTGTATGGCAGGCTCAGAGGGGTCCATATGGAGGTTTGGTCAAAATCCAGGTAAGATATAAATAAAATGATTCCAAAATTGACAAACAAATTGGTTAGAGAATTCAAGCAATGTTGTATACAAAATCAAATGTGTACATGTTGTGGTCTAATGAATACGTCATCGGACTGTAGATCACATGGTTTGCGGTTCAAGTCCTGCCACAGCACTAATCTCCTTTGGCAAGACATTAAATCTACATTTGCCACTTGAGACCCAGTTGAGGTAATTGGGCACCTAGCAGAAATCAATTCCTTGAAATGCTAGATTGCCATAATGGAAGTCATGCTTGGAGAGTCAAGTCTGACAACTCTATCCAAGGAAAAAAATGGCCATTTTGTGATTGATCCTTTGTGCTAGGATGGGATTGGCATTAACATAGGACATTTGATAACTCTGGAAAATTTTGAAGTTAGGCTTAGAAAGGTGGGTAATTAAAGTGGGATGTCTTAAGTTGTAAAGAATATCACTACAGGAATTTGATTTCTTTTTAAAGATTAGGTTGTCATGGTTACCTACTGAGAGTTAAAATCCATGAAATATATTACATAGGTTTCTATTAGAAATAAGTGGAATGGTACGGCATTAGTTCAAACCACTTGATGATGACATTCCTGACTTCAATCTTTCCAATCCTTTTTTTATCTTCATTTTTTAAGATGACCGAAGGAATGATCAAAGCTGTCCAGTACTACACACCCGTTGACCCCAGGGTCTACCTGCCCATCAGGGTCAAGGACTTGTTCCAGGTCAGACTTGACCCGCAGGATGGCCTGGCTCATTTAGAGTGCCTGAAGGGGAAGGGTGGACCACATAAACTAGGAATCTCGCGGGTAATTAGCTCTTTGTTTTTCTTAACCAGTCAACTAGGGCATTCTTTTACTCTCATATGCTTAATACAGGAACATGTGAAGTCAAGTACAGGGTGTAGGTAATGGATTAACTTCTCCTTGTTCAATACAATCCACCTCTGGTGTGTATAGTCTACTGTTGGAACAATGATGCAGAAACATGTATCTACTGTATATGAACTGTACTTTTTTGTGTGTATTTAATTAACCCTTCAGATTGAGCCTGTAACAGATGATCGGATCGGGGGCCGATCTTGAGCCGATCAGGGGTGATCGGATAATAATTTTCGATTGCCGATCAATAAAAATGATCAGTAAAAAAATCGGCAGATTTTTTTCTTTTTTTTCCCCGAAATTTTTAAAGTTTTTGGCTATCAAATGCTTCAGAAAAATTCATAGCTGGGATTATTTTGTCATGTGGAGTTGTTGTAGACCATGTTTGTTGTTATTTAGTGCCTTTTCATGACTTTTAAATTAATAATATTGGTCTAAGAGAAGAGGCAAAACATGCGGGCCGCCATCTTGGATGATAATGCATGCCTACATTTTATGTATATGTAATGACACATAACATATATGTTCTTTTTTAATCTGATTCCTAGAAATCTTCAGAATCAGATCCTGAATTCACATTAAATTGTTATGAACCAAAGAAACATGGGGCATCAATGTTCCATGATTTGATCATGGAGGAACTAGATGATCTCACCATTGATGAGTTCCATGTGGATCATCTTAAGATGAAGTATATGAAGCTCGAAGAATTTGAGTAAGTGCAGTACAGGAGAGCGTTTTACAAAGCTGCTCGTAAAGTTACGCATGACTTTACGAACGACTTAAATATAAAGTGCCAGATAGGATGCTCAAAGTTTTTCCTGATGTTTTAACAAAGTGTGACTATATTTTCAATAACCCAAAATCAATTATGGCAAAATATATACTTTGCATTAAAAAATGTTTGTTATAACAAGAATGTTAATCTACATCTGCACAGTTCAACTTTAGTTGATGCAGTTAAAAATGATTGAGCATCCCATTTGGCTTTTCATATATAAGTCATTCGTAAAGTCATGCATAACTTTACGAACAGCTTTATGAAACACCCCCAGTACAAAACATATAGGCCCGTATTCTGAAGTCGTGTCTAACTCCTGTTTAACTTAACACTTGTCTAAGTCCTGTCTAAGTCCCGTCTAACTTTAGTCACAAAGTCGTGTCTAACTTTTTTCGTATTCTGAATTCGTGTTTAAATAAAGTTAAACAGTCCTGTCTAAGTCCTGTTTAACTTTAGACAACTGCAAGGGGTTGTTTAAGTCCTGTTTAAAGCTGATATTCTAAGCAAATAAATGTACCTTAATTTGGTACCTACGGCAAGCATATGTTATTCATAAGTTTTTCACTTACATAGTATATCACAAAAAAATTCTGGCTACTCGAAATCCTTAATTGAAATGTCGAAAATATCCGCCTCTCTTTGCATAGAAAATCAGTCACGGCGCTGATCTACTATATATGACATCACGTCCGGGAAAGAGTATATGCACGTACCCGGATGTTCCATAGAAAGCATGTGCAGAGAGATGCGATCTAATGGTTATTTTTGTTTCAAAGGCTGAAAAGTCTAATAAATCATGATTCTATGTACAATTCTTTACCTTCTCCTAATATTTCATAGTATTAATATCAATTCCCCTTTTAACAATTATGACATATACATGCCAACGTACCTTCCATCACAAGCAAGCCGCGCCTAGAGCAGCGGCCTGGTCTTACCTCCCGATTCTGCTCGCTTCACGAACGTTCGTGCAAGAGCCGCATCACTCGGGGATGAATATTGTTCGATCACTAGACGTTGTCAAAATATTATAGAGGAAGCGCGCTTGCATGATCTCGTTCAAGTTTGATATTTTACAACATAAAATGTTTAACTGGTACTGTATCCTTTTTTGAGGCAGTCACACATATCTATGATAAGTACTATCATAATTCTAGGCCTATTCGTTTTACAAAACTGCTCCTGTACCTTATCTGATGACAAGATAATGCATCCGCCTTATTCATACGTGCATGATTTAACCTTGTTTCCCAAGCAGTAAACTCGTCTTAAATCTCTACCAAATAGGTGAATATGAGGATATAAAAAGAAATCAGCGACTGGAAAGTATTGCTTCGTTATTCTTCATTCAAATGAAAACAGAAAATCCATCAAATATACTCATTAACAACAACAAATCTAAGCTCTGACAGGATAGCATTTACATAGGGATATCACTGCCATTCACTCTCACTGAGCCCATGAGTCCCGTTTGTGACGTCACGGATAGAGGCCCGACTCTACATGTACTTCCGGGTTTCAGACTTAGATATTGGGTAGAGTTTACTCGCATAAATTCACCATTCTAAACTTGTTTTTGTCAGTTGGACACCATTTAGTGTTATTCTGGGGGTTAAAAGCTTTCTATTGATGTAATTATCTCAATATTTGGGATTGTCTTAGAATATCAACTTTAAGGGCGCGATTCTGCTTCTTTTCAAAGTCTACTATACACTCTACTTGCTGACCCCGAACTTGCGGGGGAGAACGATGGTACGTGCATCCTCGTGCATTTTTTCTTGTGTAGCCTGATTTTTTTTCTCGATAATATTAACTATTCTTATCTAATGGTGACATCTTGGAAATTCCATAATCTATAATAAACTAACCATTCTGTTGGAGAAGTTTCTTTTCTGGTTCTTCCAAGCACTGAGGCACTGATAAGTGATATTATTAGTGTGTTTGTACTGTCCGCCAATCCAGTGTACGTGTATAGTACGTACGTACGTCACAGTACATGCATGCAGTCTAGTCATTACGTCACGATCACATCACCATGCTTCCAGCAGACGCATAGCTAACTGTGTGTGTTAATTTATTTATCCGGTGGGCGCGCGCATGCGCATTGGGTCTATCGTCAGAATTAATGCCTACTGGGCATGCGCAGAAGTCGTGACTGAAAGTTAAACACGACTTGCGCAGAACTTAAACAGTTGTTTAGTTAAACACGACTTAGACAGGACTTAAACAGTTGTTTAGTTAGACGAGACTTAGACACGACTTCAGAATACGAAATTTAGTTAGAGAGGACTTAGACGCGACCTCGCGTTTAAAGTCGTGTCTAACTAAACAGTTGTTTAACTTTAGACATGGCTAAGTTAGACACGACTTCAGAATACAGGCCATACAGTTTATGCTAGTCACAAATTCATGTAAAGCCTAGATCTGTAAAGTGCATAACGGGACCAGTTGTGTTCTAAACACACCGTGAACAATGAGTAGGAGTCACAAAGCTGGCTCAAAACTCCCAAAATATCTACATACTCGCCCATTTGTTGGCCAGTTATTCTGTGAAAGTTACATGTGATATCATTTGATTATGTTGTTTGCGGTATTAAACATATCATTAAACAATTATTAACGGGCTTTGTGTATATATATATACACACTTTGAAGCATCAAACTCTCCTGCAGTTTAGATAAATACATTTATGTTACTTACATCCCTTCCATTCTCTTTATTTTTTTATTTTTTTACATCACAGTTCCATCTGCACCTTCAAGAGTCTGGAACCCCCCAAGACTGTAGACAACATGCCAGTCAAACCAGGGATCTTCAAAGGAACATACGGAGGGCATGGGATCGAGCTCATCTACGTGACGTACGTGGGCAACCGCATGATGGGAATGAAAATCACGGTGAGTGAATAGTGTCATATCTTTCTCAGGGGGATTTAGGATTATCTACTGGTGAACTTTCTTTGATAGATAGATAGATAGATAAATAATTTGTTTTATTCTTTTTATTAAGAACATGGATGATCATATTTTTAATATATCTATGCCCTTATGCATTTACAGGGTGATCCCAATGTGCCTGCTACCAAGGTCTCTTTGGAGGTCCATCTCGACAAGCCTATGGTCCTGGACCTGGTCCAGCAGGAGAGCGTACACGCTTTAGAGGACCTGGACCTGCAGATCGTCAGACCATCCTCCGAACAACCACAGGAGTCGCAACCCTTCCGCCTTTCCTCGGAGGTACATGATCGTGGTATGTCCTTGTTGGGTGAAGAGACGGGACTTGATCTGAGAAGATGCAAACAAAGGTGAGAGTGCCGTCTCCTATAGTTTTTAGATCCCCCCCCCTCCCACCCCAAACCCCCAGAATTACACCTCACAACCCTTTTCATCTTCCCTTTGAGGCTCATGATCGTGGCATTACTTGAGTTGGACGAGAGACCGAGAGACACCCGAGACCTTGATTGATTATCTTGCCACAACTACCCTCCCACCCCCCCCCCCCCTCCCCAGTTGTCTTCCACGTAACCCTTGCCATTAACCTACAGAGGTTCATGAACCTGGTATATGCTGTTTGGTTAAGAAACATGTTGATCTGAGAAGTTTCAAATGATATACCTCCATTCTACTTTGGAGCTCTGTTATGTTCCACTGTAACTCTGGTACACCAGAGTTCTCATTTTCCACATTATCAAGGGTTTAGAATAGTTTATAATAATAGTGGTGTCTTCTTTTATAGCACACACGTCTGTCATGGCGTGACACTCCTGATGCTCCAACCTTATTACACTGGTGATAGCCAAGCAGCAACATAAAGTGCTCTAGCATATCAAATACCCATGTACACGTAGGTGTAGCGTGGCAAATGCAGATGATTTGCCAAATGTTGTAGTGCTGGGCTGGGATTCGAACCCTCGACCATTGTATTCATAGTCAAGTGAATGAACCACTATACCACAACACCTCCACTTGTAGATGTATACTCTCGAAAACAGCTTCCTTTAGTAATATTTTATTATCTTTTTATTTGATTTTATTTCTGCATTTTTCCAAATATAATATAACTGAATAACAAACAACATATACATGTAAGGTATAATACAACATATACAAACAATAATTTCTTCATGTCAAAATGTTACCATTCATCTATTTCCATTTTACTTAATTTTTCAGATTCTATGGTACAGGATTGATTGCTATGTCAGGATTCAGGGATGCTGAGAGGACGCCAGCCCACTGTATTATCTTCAATGAAGACGTTATGGCTTTCCTCTGGTTAAAGCTAAAATCGGTCAGTATTTACAGCAGAGTGAAAGAGGACATATGGTCGTGACCGACTCCATCTTCTCCGTCGAAAGTCAAATGGTGCGATGCCGAAGGTACTTCATGAGGCTTGCTCCCTGACCCGATGCAAACACAATGACCAGTCAGACAAGCGTTTAGAGTGTACGACTCTTCCTTTAATGGGTGAAGGATAGAGAGGCAGGCAGTGGGCGCTGAGCGATGTTCCAGTATTTCCTCCGGGCCATATTTCCTCAAAGATATAGCAATAGTCATGATGATAGCTTCATTTGTAACATACCTATGCTCAAGGTGCCTACAAAGTGCTAATATGATATACAAATGATGCATGCGCACGAGTTCATTATACGATCTATCCACACTGAAGTTGAGGCCATGTGTATCTATTGCACAAAGCTGTTAGGCTGAGTGCGATAGATACACACAGCATCAAGAAGGCTGGATTGATAATGAACAAATAAAAACATGCATCATTTGTTTTATACAACGAAACTCCTACATCCTTTTTATTTGATGTAAAAAGAATTCATTCAAGATTGTTTTGTGACAGTATAGTATGGTTGACAAATAAATCTCAAGTTTAATAAGGCTGAATTTAGTGCGCAGAGATAGATATAGTAAGCGCACTTACCTCTATACCCATGTACGCATAGTGCTGCACAAGAATAGGCCCATGCACACACAGTATTTAAGCGCTCTCACCTCTACGTGCACTACCGTGCATCATGTACATCCGCTAAAAAAGCGTGCAATAGTACTGGAAACTATTGCACGCTTTGTCGTTCAGAAAGAGTGAGAGAAAATTACTCTTCGAGTCCTGTACCGGTAATCATTTTCTCTCACTCTTTCTGAACCTTTGCAGTATACTTTGGAAGCATACTTTGAAAAGGGGAAATTTTTCACTGAAGTACTCATTTCGAGCCAGTAACTTACACTTTTTTGTGCAATAGTCTTGGTAAATGAATCACATGTGACTGCGCATGACCAATCATTTGATAAGAATCTGGGAGTGAGTTGTACTATATAGGATTGGGATGAAGGGTTGCAAATGTTAGGATGTGTTTACTGTTGGGGTGGGAATTAAGTGTGGGGTTTGTCCCAGGGTTGAAGTTCAGAATTTGGTTAGTGTACGAAATTGATCACCTTTAATTTCTTTCATTTCATATTATGCAATATCCTATAAGGCTTCTATATTCAATATTTGATGTAGGAGTAAACCCATGTATTGCACGCATGTAATTGATTGGTTAAAAGGGGAAGAGAGATTATATGATTTGCAATAATTCTGAAAATGTATGGTTTGGGTTTTTATATAAAAAAAAATTCACATTATTAAATAAAACTTACAACAAATATATAAATGCAAAATGATTTGGGGAGCAAGTGTGTGATAGCGGATTAATGAGCAAATATTACAAAATTGAGCCAATGGTCCTGAACACATTCATTATTCATAGCATACATAGCACACAGTCTTAGGAGTGTCGACATGTGTTCCGATTTTCAGAAAAAAATGTGATGTCCAGCACATTTCATTTTCTTGTTTATATAAATGGACCAGATTATTTTGAGCCAGTGACTTATGAAATGCAATTTTACTACCAGACCTCAAGTTTAGCTACAAGATGCCATTGGACAAGGCAGTCAAGAGAATTCAGGGAATCTGTCTCTTCATCCTCATACAGAGGACAAAAATACATTTTGCCAGGATTATGAGCTCTTCGAGTCCTGGGGAGTGTTTCAAAAAGATTTAAAGTTGAGCTTATCTCCAAGTTGGACTTAAAAATTATGGAAAGCCGTTAGCATTTTTGAAAATATTTTGTAAAAGTTATTGTAAAAGGCATAAAATGTCAATTCTTTTTTTTCTATTATCGAGGAGATTTCATGTTCTTGATGTGTAATTTATGACAAGTCTAAAATTCTTGAATTTTTTATTTGAATATATTTTATTTTAAGGCTGCAAATGGCTCTCCATAATATTTAAGTTCAGCTTAGAGTTAAGTTCGACTTAAGATCTTTTTGAAACACTCCTCAGGACCTGTATTCATTTTCTCTCACTCTTTCTGAACCTTTGCAGTACATCTAATTTGGAAGCATACTTTGAAAAGGGGGCATATTTTCACTGAAGTAGTACTTGATGAAATTAAATGTAAGAACTTAAAGATTTATACAAGTATTTCAGCTAAATCATAATTATCATTGAAGTGCGTGTAGAATTAATTTAATTTTTCTAGATTGTGATCATGTAAACCATTGGTATCTTGTACACTTCATATATCTCAAATCGTGTACGGTACTGCAGTTATTATAGAATAGGAATCACATGTGACCAGTGCATGCTTATGAAGTAGTGTTTTACTGATTAGTTAATCGAAGTAGGTGATTAAAATGTAGAAAATGTAAGGCGAAGCTCAAGGAATGTTTTGCAATTATAAATTATGTTATTAAGTTTTTGTATGTGATCATGTGTGTTTAAAAACGAAAATCCATGTAAAAGATGTGTGTCTAGGTCTCATGAGACCCATATTCAATGTAAAGATAGTAAAGTTAATATATATTTGTACTTTCATGCAACCTTTTACTTTGTATAGATATAGAGAATATAAAAGATAAATATATCTAAAGAACACTTATCATTGTTAAACTTCTTTCATTTATTGTACCCGTATGTCTGTAATTAGTCTGTAATCAATATTTGTGAATGTAGACAAAGAAAAAGAAAGAAATGAAATGCAGGAAATCAAACATGTGGGGTACAGTTTTTGAAATCGTAAAACCTTTATTCACAAGATAAATGTACATATAAAATATATTTCAGTTACAAATTATAGTGGCATAGCATTATTAAGTGCACAAATTACTTCACGTAATTGCAAAAGAATTGCAACATATTTAGAGGTATATTAACACAAATCTGGCACAACTGGAATGGCAACTTGAGATACATGAACGTGTAGAATTTAAGGGGAGGGGGGGGGGGGTGTCTATGAAATTTGTTAAAAAATTATCAAATTTTATTCAAGAAAAACTATTAAAACTTTCATTTTCAATTATGTTCCTAAGGTGATAGTTTGATAATGGTACAAATAGCTTTCAATATCATTTGGTAGGAAGAATAATTTGATCCCAGCCATACTGTTGCACACCTCCAATATCTTTTTTAGTTTATTTTCAATGTGCGTTTCACAGTACCTTTAATGTTACATAATCTTTCCTTGAAACTTCATTTTTAATGTGTGTTTCACAGTACCTTTAAAGTTACATCATTTCTTTTACACAAAACTTCATTTTCAGCGTGTGTTTCACAGAACCTTTAAAAGTTACATCATTTCTTTTACACAAGACTTCATTTCCATGGAAGTTACAGGCAAAAAAGCATACAAGCAACTACCAGTACAATCATTATAATTACAAGAAAATCAAGAGTCTAAGTACCAGAGCCAACAAGGCCATGTCTAACCCTGCACACGTACAAAAAGGAATTAATACTGAAGGAAACCCTGAATAAATTTTGCGTAACAAAACATAAATAAATTGGAAGTTGGCCTCCTGGCAACGCATAGATTTTCAAATTGGCAATATATACATATTTAACATGGCTTGTAGAAAAGTATGGCAAAGTTCAGCTTGGCAATATTATAGAAATATGATTTTGCCCATGGCAGGAAAATCTTTCTTTAGCATGTTCTCCTTTCATTTATTTCCATTCCTTATTTAATGTCACTACCTATCTCTTTCTCTTACAAACTTCTTCCCATCTATCTCCCCCTCCCGCTTTTACTTTCTCTCTCTCTCTCTCTCTCTCTCTCCCTCTCTCCTTTCCTTATCACATTCCCAATGTCTGTTTCTTTTTTCCTATTTCTTACGTTGCTATTGCAACCAAAAGCAAATTCAAAAGCCTATAAACATGCATTTACGAGCACTACATAAAGGCCAGTTCGAAGGCACCAGTACCTATTATATGGCTCATAAATATTACAATTGTGTGGAATGTACCAATTCAGCATACCTTTCCTGATATGTCTACTGAAAATAGAAGACAGTATTTCTTGGTTGGTTGTAAGGATTCTATCATAAATGATATCATTTATGATAGAATCCGTAGTTCTTAATTAATCGCCTCTCATAAGTAATAGCCTAGACTCTCTCATAGAACTGTATGGCTTCTGCCTTTTTCAAAAAACAGATATGACATTACTCCACTCTTCTGCGGCTTCCAATCTCCTCTCCCTCTCTTTCCAACTTTGCATTCCCACTCTATTCTCCCTCTTTATCTCTTTCCAACTTTGCATTCCCACTCTATTCTCCCTCTCTCCCTCTCTCTCTCTCTCTCTCTCTTCTCTATCTCTCTCTCTCCTCCTTCAGCTCTCTCTCTCTCTCTCTCTATGCCCCTTCTCTCGTGCCAAGTACAACTTCTTGAGGGTCTGGGCCAGCTGCTTCACCTCTCTATCATTTCCCCCCAAGCCCCATTTAGTTTGCAATCTTCTTGATCTATAGCATTGGCAAATTAATATCTCGATCTCAATTTCACTCGCCTGCTGCTTCCAACCTCCTCCTCTCCCTCTCTTTCTCTCTTTCCAACCTTGCTTGTTCTCTCTCTTCTTTCTCTCTCTCCTCCTCTAGCTCTCTGCGCCCCTTCTCTTGCGCCAAGTGCAGCTTCTTGAGGGTCTGAGCCAGCTGCTCTGCGTCTTTCTCGCTGCCTCCGAGCCCCTTCTTCCAGTTAGAGATCTTCTGGAGGACCTTGGGAGGGAGCTGGTCTGGCCGGTTCCTCTGGGTGCCTTTGTCATCCTACAGAGAGAAAGATGATGAAAAATATAACGTATTTCAATACAGGGGGCGTTTCACAAAACTTGTCATCAGTGACAAATGACAGTTTTTGTTATAAGCTACTGAAATCCTTGCTTCTGATTCGTTATCGACAGATTTTTCACTGATTTTTGTCATTTTTCATTGAAAAAAGGCTTTGTGAAACGGGTCCCAGGTCTATTCTACAATATGCAGTAGCGCAACCTAGAAAGTGCAAGCATGATAGGCCTATACACAGCTAAGAGATTTGCAATTTACCTGAATGTCTGAACAACAAGCAGATTTCTCCCTCATTGGTCTTTTACATATATATATATATATATATATATATATATATATATATATATATATATATATATATATATATATAAATAAATTCATATTTGGGGATGGAGAAGGTGCATAGGGTTGATATCCCATTTCCCAAACTAATGCAAATTTGAGCAACATAAAATGCTTGTTTCCATGCTTGAATCTAGTGTGACATTAAAGTTCTGCAGTATTCAGTATATTTCACCTACTTTTGATTTTCTTTAAAAATAAATATACATGAATAAAAGAATTGCTTCAATTTAATAACCACCAATATTAGTTCATATATATATATATATATATATATATATATATATATATATATATATATATATATATATATATATATACCAAGGTATTTTCACTTTATTCAAGGTCAATTATGTTGCCCCTTGGAACTCTTCTTGGGGCACTTAACCCTCAACATCCGAAGTTCACTCCTTTCACCAGATTTACCCTGTCTGATTAGTGCAATGACTAATGAAGACGATAAATATGGGCATGTTAAATTATCAAGTGAAGGAAATGTATTAAAGTTCAAATGGAGTAGGAGCCAGGGTTGAGGTGGGGAGGGTGGAAGTGGTGGTATAGGGGGGGGGGGGGGTATATGCATGGGGCAGAGGTAGTGATCATGGTACGATAGTGAAGGTTGGTGTTTGTAGGTGATAATCACACATGGATAATTAATGTGAGTACTTGGTCAGAACAACAGGTTAACAGATGGATGGAATATGAAATTTAAATATTTTAAAGGCACATACATGTAGTTATCAGTGTCCAAGTGTATTGCATCATTATTGGCTGACACTAGATTTGGGTTGAATTACCAATTGATGTGTATGTGTGTGCAAAGGTTTGAAGCAGTGAACGAATCCGTGGTCCCAACAGAAAATACTCCAAATGGCCTATATCTTGAGGATAAGGAAAATTTGCTATATATGATGAGAATTCCATATGATGGTAGGCTAGAGCTCATGAAATACATAAGACCTGTAGGTCCTAAAATTCCCCATGCAAACAGACTACTATGGGAAGTCCACCCTGATGGTTTTAATACACACAGAAAAAATGAGAGGAACGGGTCAGTGAAAGTTTGAGAAAAATCTGTTTTTTTTTAATTGGCAGCCCTGTTACCTAACTTGCATTCGCTCTGTACTTAAAAATTTCAATTTTTTTTATGTTCCCTAAATTATACATATAATAATAATTGTTGCAAATATGTCTTTATACAACCCCAGTACAAAGCAAATCATTTCCGTCATCAATAACTAAGAAAATGAAAGTTAAGACATTTTCTGTACAGAGCAAATTGGAGATGACATCACAAGATATGTCACATGGTTGCCCTTGTGTTTCACAGATGACAACTTCAAAAAATAAGAACCACCTTATTTTTCGTCAGATATTATTAAAACTTTCACTAATTTGTTTCTATTGTTTTTCTGCTTTTATTAATACCAGTTAATTATCAAGGTGGACTTCCCCCCTTAAGTAGATAGTTACACCATTGTTTCAATTTTACGGACTGTTCATCAAACATGGAATGGGAACAATTTGGAAAGGAAGGGTGTGAACATTTTTAATCTGATCATTAGATTCAAACCATTAATTTGCTTGTCAGTGGGGTGTAAATATTAGTTATTGAAAACACTTGCATTTTTACACCTGGTAAAAAAAGTGAAATATTATGGTTAGTAGAATCTAAGCTTACCAATTTGAACATCAAGCTAATTCTCCATTTGGCTCTAGACCATGACTACATCATGGAATGACGGCATAGGGAAAGATAGGTCAAAGACAAAGCTATATACTATACTATATATTCAAAGTATACTACATTTACTATATATCCAGACTATACTATAACATACATGTATACAACTTGCTATACTATTTACTATCATTATCCGCTAAGAGTCAAATAAGTGCAAACTCAAACATATAAAATGATATGAGTTAAAACATTTGAGACTCCAAACCAACAACATGAACTAAATGATAATTATAATAGGCTTTATACTCTACTCTAGGTATCTGATTATGCTCTATACTATGCAAACTATGATACAGAAAGAGACAGTTATTTAAAGTTCGTATCGTTCCTACTTTACCACCTCCTCGATATACCCCTTTTCTTTTTTTCTTTTTCCTCATTTTCCCCCCTTTCCTTCATCGTCTGCCTCCTTCAATCCAATCGATTTTCTCTCTTTTTTATTTGTTTTCTGTGTCACTCACTCTTTATATCTCTTCCAATCTTATCCATCTTTCTCTTTCCCTCTCTCTCTCTCCCCCTTAACGCTCTCTCATCCTCTAGTTCAAGTTCACTCCTCCTCCCCTCCCCTCTCCCTCATTTTAAGCTCTCTCTCACCCCTCTCTCTCTCTCACTTCAAGCTCTCTCTATCTCTTTCTCACCTCCCCAACCTTTCTCTCTCTCCATATTCACAGATACAGACACTCACCTGTTGAGCTTTTGCAGAAGCTTGTTCTTCTGATGCAGTTTGTTCAGGTGGTGGTGCAGATTTAGCCCTTCCTCGTTCTTTCCACTGTTCCGTCTGATTAACCGGTGACCCAACATCGCTGCAAAGAATAAAAAAGAAAACAACACATTTCTTCAAAAAAATCAAAAGGATAAATAACCACAAGTACCTTCAAACATAACTTCCTCTAGTCTATTATGAAACATACCCCTATAAAAAGGGGTTAAAAGGCGTTTTGTAACTCACTTCTTACAAACAAGTGCAAATGATTGCCAGAAGGGTATTAACTACATGTTAAAGTATATGAGTTAATGCCATTCTGACTCCAAACAGACAATATGAGGGGCAATAGACCTTTATTCAGACTTGGTACGCTATAAAACATTTGCATGATAATAGCTTTCCAAGTTTTCTCCTTGTATTTATATCGTAAAATGAAATGTAATACACTGAAAAACAAAATACTAGGGCATCACTTCACATAAGAACATGATATAGAATCATATGAGTTTTCCTTAAAGCTTATCAACACTAGTGTGGCTAGGAAGGATTAGACCACACAGCGAGGTCACTGACAGGTGGCTATCTCATCAACTCAGCTCTCAAATAACATAAGAAATAGAGGATCATGGGGGACCAACAGGCACCGATTGGGGAAGTTTTCTATATAGAGGGAGCAAGTAGCTACAAGTAGGACAGTGGGGCTTTAAACAAAGTTTCCCACTGTGCAAAAAAACTGTTAGTTTATATATCTCACCTATCTGCCCAGAGGCGTGTGTATTTGCCTGGTTCATAGCTGGGAAACATGGGATTCCCCTGTATGGGTGGACACTTTTCTGCCGGTTTCCTCTTAGAAACCTCTTCGTACTTCACCATCAGGCCCCGCCCCTTGGGCGTCTCGAAGTAGCGCTTGCCATTGACGATGCCGCAATGCAAGCCCACAGGCTCATCGAGCTGAATGCCTACGTAGGTAGGGGGCGATATAACCTTATCCTCGAGAGGACCAATGTACTTGACGATACCTAAGAATAAGAATATTAGTAGGACAAAAAGAACATTTGAAATTGCATTTGTAATCTTTTTTCTATAAAAAAAAAAGATATTCAACATCTTTTTTCAACTTTTGTAATGATTAGATGATACTCTATGTAGAAATATCCTTATAAGTTACTGCAAAACTTCAAATCTTACAATACAATACAGTATTTCACTCCGGACAGGATGAACTTCAATATTTCATATTTTATGATTTGAAAATATAAATTTTGTATTACTATGATAATAAAACTGTTACAAAATGTTATTGTCATAATATTGTACATCATAATAATGTGAATACTTATTGATTGGAAATATACATATGAAACAAATATTGGGGATTATTCTAAAATGTTGAATGATAAACAGAACTTTTGAAAAGATGTTGGTTCACAGGTTGGTGGAGAAAATATATTACGTCTACATTTTTGAATTTTTTAATTAATGAATTGTGTGTGCGGGCAAGTGTGACCTCCTATTTGTGTACAGGACGTGTTTGAAATATAATTATAACGACTGAAATTAACTAATTGATTACAAGGTTCTACGAGAAGGCGGTAATAAAGGGAGAGTCTGGAATCTTTTGCTTTTACCGTTCAACTGAACAAAAAGTTCTTTTATTAACTATTCCGAAACTAGCACAAGACTCAAAAGTATATGAGTACAAAACAATGATAAATATAGTACGATCAAAGAAAACCAACACAGCATTGAGGTAGCCTACTCTGCATCTGTATGGTCCTAAACAAAAATAAAACAAAGTCATGAGCATAAAAGAAACAACAGTCATAAACAAAGCAGACTCTAGCAATCGTTAACATACAGTATATCCTACAGGTATCGACTATCATGCTATTTGTATTCGCAATCAAACTATGAGGGGGTTTTATACAAGTCAAAGTACCAGCAATGCATGCCTATTTATTTACACAAACAACAAACTGGATAAGAATACAAATGTATACTATTACTGGTCATCTTGATATGAGAATAAATGTGACCTGTACGATACATTTCTTACATTTAAGATACCACCGCTACCGCCAACATAATATATAACAAATATCTTATGGAGAGAGTCAAACAAAAATGTGTGATATGTAACCAAATTCTACATACAACCAAAGAAAAATGACTAATCACCTTGAATATGGAACTGCAACAGTCAGGGTCCTGTTTTCGAAGCTTACAAAGTAGGCGTTAAACTAGTAGATTCATCACCTATGAACATAACCCAAACAAGAGCATGTACCATCATAATGATTCGGATGGATTGACAAATCATACAAGAATACAAAATAAAAATACACAAGATATATCAATAAACTCAAATGACTTCTACAATACATATTCATGAGAGACGCTCAACCTTTATCAATATCGCCTCATGCAGCCTCATGATATATAACCCAATGACATAAACCTATACAACTATACTTCGAAAGTGATTCATCCCAATATAACAGTCAACTTTACCACCATTAGCTCAGTACATCAAATCTTCACTAACATCACATAACTGTATAGCGGCATCCAACATATATGTCACCAAACACACATAAAATACATGATTACAATTCAACAAAGTGATTAAAAGTACCTACTTTGATTCCAGCAATTCCTTGTTACATTCAGCTAAAGCAGCTCTCTATATCAACCGTTTAGGGACAGTGTTCTGAGTTTAATCTAATGAGTATCTTACAGTACAGATGCTTGTTTTTACCCTTTTTCCTAACAGAGGGGTGAATGGGGGAAACCACACGGTCACTGTTTATGTTACAGCTGCACAAGGACATAGGGCCTACTGTTTGGGGGATTATGAAGTTGCTGACCCGGGCGTAAACACAAGCTGATAAGGAGAATTATCAACTTATCTGGAAACTCTCTCCTCACTGCTCTGTATATAGAATGCCAGGAATCAAGGCAATAATGTTACATATATCATAAGAAATTATATACCTGAAATAAATGCATATAATGGTACATAAATAATATAACTCAAGACACATAAATCAGTGTTATCCAGGTTTAGTTGGTTGTACAGAGTTATATCTAGATATGGGGGGGGGGGGGGGGCGGGGCTGGCAAGTAGGGTGTTGAGCAAATCACCATCTCACACTCGCCACCGGCTAAAGATATTTGTTGTCCTCAACAATGGAATATATCTGAGACAACTACAAAGATATTAGCGATTCATCGCTAGAGATGGAGGTAGAGTCATCATCTGCTTCCCCGCCGTTATCTTCATTTGAGACAGGTCCATCCGACTCTGAAGTTGGGAAGGTACATGGCGTAAGTAAATCTTGATGGAGGGTTCGTTCTCGGCCAGTTTTGTTGTGTTTCACTACATAGACAGGAGACCCATGGAGCTTGCTAACTACTGTGTAAGGAGATTCTTCCCATTTGTCAGCGATCTTACGGCGACCACGCAATGATTTGTTGGCTACCAGAACCATGTCTCCCTTTGAAAAGAGAACCTCTCTTGCCCGTTTGTCATGCTTGCCCTTCTGTTTCCTTCTAGCCTCTTCTGCATTGTGATTGGCCCGTTGATATGCTTCCTGTAGAGCAACACGAAGCCTGGCCACATACTCCACCTCTTCAACATTGTCATCAGTGGGACCATCTCTGCCTAAGATGAGATCTGCTGGGATACGAGGCGCTCTCACAAACATCAAATAAAACGGAGAGAATCCTGTGGATGAGTGTTTGGTACAGTTATAGGCATGAGTGAGAGTCTCAACATGGTCCTTCCAGTTACCCTTAAGTGATGGTTGGAGAGTACCTAGCATGTTGAGAAGGGTACTGTTAAATCGCTCAGTCATGCCGTTCCCTTGTGGATGATAGGGTGAAGTCCTACTCTTGGCCATTCCAAGGAGCTTGCACAACTCTTGAATGACTGCAGATTCAAAGCATTTCCCCTGATCACTATGGATACGCTCGGGGATTCCATAGTGGACGATGTAGCGCTTCCAAAGCGTCTGGGCCACTGTGGATGCTGTTTGGTCACGGGTCGGGAAGGCCTGGGCATGTCGAGTAAAGTGATCTGTAATCACCAAGATGTTCTCAATGCCCCCCATGGATGTCTCAAGACTCAGGAAATCTAAGCATACCAGCTCAAGAGGACGAGATGTACGAATACTGACAAGAGGTGCTCGCGCCTTAGGTTCTGCTGTCTTCCTCAACGTACAGCGCTTGCAGCGATGTATGTGACGTTTGATGTCCAAAGGCATTCCAGACCAGTAGAAACGGCTCCTTGCTAGGTCCAATGTTCTTTCATACCCAAAGTGACCCATTTCATCGTGAACACCTTGAAGTACTCTTCTCCTATAGCAGCGAGGAAGGACAGGTACTAGGGGAACACCACTCTCTGCAGGCTGAAACATGACAACATCTCGGACTATTGTCAGCTGGCCCCACTTCCTTAGGAGCTTTCTAACTTGCTTGGGCTGCATGTCACACTGACGACGGGTCGGTTTATGCCCTTTCAGTATCCATTGCTGAACCTTGCAGATTACCTCCTCCTTCTGTTGAGCTTCGTGTATGTCCTTGAGAGAAATTTCAGATGGCAGGGAAATTGCAGGATCATTAGGGATGTGCGTCGAGTCTCGGCTGCTTCTGTTGGTGGAGTCTACCATGGGCCGCATGGCCTCCACTCGCACAACGTACGAAGAGTGCTCATCTGCACTGACATGAGGTTGTGTTGAAGATGTTTTGTCCAAGATCTGTCTGACATTCTCCCGAGTTATGCGAGACAAACCATCAGCATTGTCATTGGCCTTCCCTGGGCGGTATACTATCTCCAGTTCACACTGTGCCAGGTCATTAACCCATCGTTGCCCATGGGCATCCAGTTTTGCTGATCGCAAAACATACGTGAGAGGGTTGCTGTCGGTGACGGCAGTAACCTTCTGGCCATATACGTAATCCTTGAACTTCTGCGTAGCTGCCCAATGCAATGCCTTAAACTCTAGCTTGTGTGCTGGGTACCGCCTCTCTCCTGGACGGAGGCTTCGACTGGCATATGCAATCACATGCTCTTTACCATCCTGTTCCTGAGCCAACACAGCCCCCAATCCATCTAAAGAGGCATCTGTCTGCAAGATGAAACCCTTGTTGAAGTCTGGAAAGCGCAGGATTGGGGAAGAGGTGAGTTTCCCTTTCAAGCATTCCAAGGCTTGTTGGCACTCTGTAGTCCACAAGAAAGGTTCAGGGGGCTTTCTTTTCTTGGACTTCTGCTTACTACCTCCAATCAGGTGGAACAAGGGTCGGGCAATCGATGCATACTTCTCAATGAAACGTCTGTAGTAGCCAGTGAAGCCAAGGAAGCTACGCACATCTCGTCTTGACTTTGGTACGGGCCAGGCCTTAACAGCTTCCACCTTCTCCGGGTCAGTTGCAACGCCATCCTTGGAAACTACATGTCCCAGATATTGGACCTGCTGTTGAAGTAGATGGCATTTGCTAGGTTTGAGTTTTAGTCCGTAATGTCTAAGTCTTGTAAAGACTCGTTCTAGTCTGGTGAGATGTTGTTCTATTGTGGAACTGAAAACAATGATGTCGTCTAGATATATTAGGAGTTCAGTGAGGTTCAAATCGCCTAGGATGGTGTTCATTAGCCTCTGGAACGTCGCGGGAGCATTCATGAGTCCGAATGGCATCCGGGTGTACTCATACAGACCCATGGGGGTTGTAAATGCTGTCTTTTGACGGTCATGCTGGGCCATTCCTACTTGTAGGTAACCTGACATGAGATCCAAGCTTGAGAAGTACCTGGCTTTCCCAAGTGCATCTAATGACTCGTCAATTCTTGGGATAGGATATGCATCCCGAACTGTCCTTGAGTTTAACTTCCGAAAATCTACACACATTCTGATACTCTTATCCTTCTTGCGGACGACTACTATCGGCGACGCAAATGGGGACTTGCTTGGAGTTATGATACCGGCAGATTCCAGATCTTTGATGTGATCTTTCACCTCCTTAAAATCGCCAGGTGGAATCCGCCGGTAAGGCATCCGGAATGGGGTACTGTCGACGAGGGGTATCTCGTGTACTAATGCATCTGTGTGACCAAAATCGTCTGGTCCAGACGAGAACACATCTGCATTGTCTTTCAGCAGATCGACCAGAGCCTCCTCATCCGCTTGTGATAATTGGCCAGTTGGTACTTTGACGTCTTGGAGGTGATCTACCACCATTCTACTACCATCACTATGCGACGTCTTTTCCTCGGGAGGGCCACATTCTGCTATCAACGTTGCCACCTCGAGCATGGCCACAGCATCGTTTCTTCGTAGGCACATGTCCACACCACCTACGTTGGTGACTCTTACAGTTAAACAACCATTGCGAACCTCACTCAGGGCGGAGTCTACTTGTAAGGAATTCCCGGGGAAATGTTTACAGACTATTGCAGAGATTACGCGGTTATGGGTCGACCTTGGTGCCTTTGCTTGGACATCCGTGTACTGCCCTGGGTGAATTACCTGTGGCTTCTTTCCATCGTACCGGACAATACCAATGCTTCCAACTTCATCTGCTAGGTCAAGACCATCATAATTCATTGCCTGATAGGCAAGAAACCACGGCATAGATTGTGACTTCACCTTCGCCATGAACTGCCTTCCATGCTGGCTATGAGCTTTATCCCGAAAGGGTCGAATCACATTGGTTCCAATCAAGCAGGCGACCTCTCCATCTTTCTGGATCTTGGGGACCACCAGAGCTGGAATGGAGCTTACAGACAGTCCTTGAGCTTCGACGTCGAGTAGGATCACCCCCACATGCGGTACAATATGACCACCAGCACCTTCAATTCTGACATCACACGGTAGCAACTCCTGATAACGAAGTGTTGGGTGTCGCTTAACATAGTCAGAACTGATGGTAGTAACCTGTGAACCTGTATCTAAGATGGCGATACAGGGTTGTTTGCTTACCACTACAGTTGTGCTTGTCACTGGTCCAATAAGCTCACCATATGTTGGTCGCTTCACTGTCTCATGTCTCTTTGGGTAATTGATATGGCTCTCTGGGCTTTGAATGTTTGCCATACCCACAGACTGCCCACTGTCTGTAGGTTTTAGGCGTTTAAAGGACGGGTTGATGACTCTTGCGATCCTTGTTGTTGTGGTGTGGGTCGCTGAGGTGTTGGGTCTTGTTGGAGGCCTGGCTGGGGGCCCTGTTGGCGCCTTCTTGGTTGACGTTGTGGACACGCACGGGAAAAATGTCCTGGTTGGTGGCATGTGTAGCAGACATCATTACCTATTGGAGGAGGTGGCCCCATGACTAGGCTCTCAAGTCTGTCTAATCTTGCTCTTGACCGTTGTTGATCATCGAGGACTTGGTGTAGAAGACTAGATGTTTGTTCTTGAAATGCATGCATTTCCTTCAGAGTTTTGGTTATTTCGTCCAACTGATTATTATGAGTGACAGGAGTAGGCCTCACGTCCATTCTGTAGGAGTTGGCCCCTTTCCGCTGCTTCTGTTCCTCATCTATAACCTTCAGTTCCCGCCTGAGTTCTCGAAAAGACATATCTCTGGGCCTCATCGGGGCCAGACGACTTTTCACGTCTTGGTCGCGGAGCCCATACATAAATTGGATAGTCAGCATTTCATCTCTAGCTTTAGCCTCCACTTTTGCTGAACCAGCACCCTTCTCCTTGGCCATTCTAAGTTTGGCCTCCAGGGCGATGGCATAATCCGATGGTGACTCGTTGGGATGTTGCATCCTAGCGTAGAATGCCGCCATTGGAGATGCTGTCCACTCTCTCTCCCCATACTCTTCGAGTAGCTCGCCGAACGCGGCCTCTGGGGTGCAGCTGGATGGTTCCCCTAACTCTAGATTTAATAACAGATCTCGTGCCCTGCCTCCAGTGTGCCTAACAATCTCATTAAACTCAGCACGAAGTGGCATTGGTCCCTTAGAATCTATCACATATCTCATATCCCGTACCCAATCCTCCACCTTTACACCCCCTCTACCTGAAAAGGTCCCAACAGTCTTTATTTGATGCGATGTTACGCATCTCGGATTATAGTTCCAGGGTTGCTGAGTATGTTCAGGCATCGGGTCCATACCAGCGATTTGAAGGGGTGTCGCCATAGGCCTACCGAGGCTCCATGGTGGGGGCGTTCCAAGGGGGGTCGCTCCATCTGCTCCAGCAGGGCGATGTTGCCCGCTGACCGGAGTCTTGACGTCACCGGGTACAGGGGTCTCCATCTCACGCTGCACACCTCGATGATGCTGTGTTGGTTTTCTTTGATTTGTTGAAATACTAATGTCAGTATTAGTTGCTATTGTTTTCTACTATTTTCGCTTAATATGTTAAGGTAAGCTAGGATCCAAGTTCTCCTTGTACTTAAGCCTTCCCGGGTTTCGGCACCAAAATTATGTGACCTCCTATTTGTGTACAGGACGTGTTTGAAATATAATTATAACGACTGAAATTAACTAATTGATTACAAGGTTCTACGAGAAGGCGGTAATAAAGGGAGAGTCTGGAATCTTTTGCTTTTACCGTTCAACTGAACAAAAAGTTCTTTTATTAACTATTCCGAAACTAGCACAAGACTCAAAAGTATATGAGTACAAAACAATGATAAATATAGTACGATCAAAGAAAACCAACACAGCATTGAGGTAGCCTACTCTGCATCTGTATGGTCCTAAACAAAAATAAAACAAAGTCATGAGCATAAAAGAAACAACAGTCATAAACAAAGCAGACTCTAGCAATCGTTAACATACAGTATATCCTACAGGTATCGACTATCATGCTATTTGTATTCGCAATCAAACTATGAGGGGGTTTTATACAAGTCAAAGTACCAGCAATGCATGCCTATTTATTTACACAAACAACAAACTGGATAAGAATACAAATGTATACTATTACTGGTCATCTTGATATGAGAATAAATGTGACCTGTACGATACATTTCTTACATTTAAGATACCACCGCTACCGCCAACATAATATATAACAAATATCTTATGGAGAGAGTCAAACAAAAATGTGTGATATGTAACCAAATTCTACATACAACCAAAGAAAAATGACTAATCACCTTGAATATGGAACTGCAACAGTCAGGGTCCTGTTTTCGAAGCTTACAAAGTAGGCGTTAAACTAGTAGATTCATCACCTATGAACATAACCCAAACAAGAGCATGTACCATCATAATGATTCGGATGGATTGACAAATCATACAAGAATACAAAATAAAAATACACAAGATATATCAATAAACTCAAATGACTTCTACAATACATATTCATGAGAGACGCTCAACCTTTATCAATATCGCCTCATGCAGCCTCATGATATATAACCCAATGACATAAACCTATACAACTATACTTCGAAAGTGATTCATCCCAATATAACAGTCAACTTTACCACCATTAGCTCAGTACATCAAATCTTCACTAACATCACATAACTGTATAGCGGCATCCAACATATATGTCACCAAACACACATAAAATACATGATTACAATTCAACAAAGTGATTAAAAGTACCTACTTTGATTCCAGCAATTCCTTGTTACATTCAGCTAAAGCAGCTCTCTATATCAACCGTTTAGGGACAGTGTTCTGAGTTTAATCTAATGAGTATCTTACAGTACAGATGCTTGTTTTTACCCTTTTTCCTAACAGAGGGGTGAATGGGGGAAACCACACGGTCACTGTTTATGTTACAGCTGCACAAGGACATAGGGCCTACTGTTTGGGGAATTATGAAGTTGCTGACCCGGGCGTAAACACAAGCTGATAAGGAGAATTATCAACTTATCTGGAAACTCTCTCCTCACTGCTCTGTATATAGAATGCCAGGAATCAAGGCAATAATGTTACATATATCATAAGAAATTATATACCTGAAATAAATGCATATAATGGTACATAAATAATATAACTCAAGACACATAAATCAGTGTTATCCAGGTTTAGTTGGTTGTACAGAGTTATATCTAGATATGGGGGGGGGGGGGGGGGCGGGGCTGGCAAGTAGGGTGTTGAGCAAATCACCATCTCACACAAGCACTGAATCCAATGACCGGGGGTAATAGTATATTTGTAAAGCGCTTAGAGATATTTGTATTAAGCGCTATATAAAAGCTAAATATTACATTATTATTATTATATTAATTGTCCTAAGGAAATGCCTGCACCCACCTGTATGTGTGCCTCTAGCTGTCACACGATCACCCAGTTTGATCCACTTTGGTTTGGCATTGAGCTGCGTCTCCTTGAACCTGTCCAAGAAGGCTTCGTTGCTCAGCTGCAAGCTCGATTTATTCCTGGCGGTGGCACAGACTTTACTCACCACATCGATGTCCTTCACGAAGAGACGATGAAAGGATCGGCAGGAGGAGCAGTGACAGAAGAAGCCGCTGTGATAGGAGGGGTTGGCATTGTGACTGGGCTGGATTCGACAACATGACATACAATAAAAAAAAGAATTGAGTTTGAAATCAAGATTTTGTTAGATGATTGTGGTAAGAGCACCTTAAAACATAAACAGATGATTATGTCTGGTTGGAGGAGTTTTTAACATCTTTTAACTGTTGAGGCTCTCCTCAAAGGGATTCTGTGAAGCCCGACATGCATGTCCTGAGCAGACTATCCCTGAATAACATTTTTTGGTGTATCTACAACATTATACTTAGGTATGAAATTACTGAGATGTAACACAAGCATGACCATTAATCAACCACTTTAATAAATGGTGTTTCATAAAAGAATCAAGACTGGGAAATTGCAGAACAAATTTGTCCCATTGTAGGTGTCAGATTCTTCTTTGGCATAAACCCATGTTTGGAACCCAAATTGAGCATTCCAAGGCAACATTATCAGTTTATTAGTAGTATAATAGTAATATAATTATCACCATTATCATCATCATCATAATTCATGATGATGATGATTATTAATATTATTATTAGAAGTAGTATTATAGAAGTATAGTAGTAGTAGTAGTAGTATTACTATTATCGATATTATTGATGATGATTAGTATTATACTATCGCTGCAGTGTTTATCATTATTATAATCATCATCACACAATCCCCAGCAGTGGCGTACCCAGGATTTTTTTAAAGGGGGGGTTTTCAAATCGGGCCCAAAATTTCATAACGACTCAGCCAGCGGGGAGAGGGGGGGGGGGGGGGGGGGGGGGGTAAGTACACTTTTTTTTTTTTTTTCGTAGTCCAAAAAAAATCGCAACGACTTAGCCAGTCGCTGAATAAGCATGCAGGGGGGGGGGGGGGGGGGGGGGGGCAAGAGGACAATTTTTTTTTGTCTCGAAATTTGAAATTTTGAAATTTTGGTCCATGGGGGGGGGGGGGGGATAAGGTCACCTTTTTTAAGTCAGCCATTGGCATAATTTTTTAATTAAAAAAAAAAAAAAAAAACTCAAAAGGGGGGGGGGGGGGTTTCCAAAAAATCATACACAACCCCGCATACGCGCCTGATCCCCAGTACATACAGACATTAATCTTGCTGCAGAGGGGCATATAAGTAATTATACTTGAAGCCCAACATCAAGGTAAATCAAGGTAAATATCATCTCATTTACAGAATAAATTAATGCTCAGCAAAATATGGAAATTAAGTACAAATAATGTACGGTAGCCAAATTAAAATTATAACTATATAATCATATACAAGGCTACATGCATTCATTCACTTTCAAACTTTCAAATGAAAACAAGGACTCAATATGAATATAAATATAATAACAGACAGACACAGATATAAGTTATATTATAACCCTATATGCACATCGTCAATTCAGTCAGAGAATCGTAGATGGTAAATCAATATTATTGTCAATAATGTTTGGACCAGCATATATAATGTCCCCTTTTCAATGCTACCGTATGTGAGCTAAAATTCCTAAACCACTAATAGTAATACTGTATCTCACTCTCAACTCATCAAAAAAAGTCAACTCAGTAAATATTAGCAGGAGTATATTAATAGTCGATCGGCCTATCGGTAAACTTTCAAATCATACTCTTCAAATCTAACCTTCTTATTTCTGCACGGCTTCTTCACTTTAGATCTAGAAGAAGCGCTATTCATTTTCTATGACTTCCTCTCCTCAGCCGGATTCTAATTGCAAATTTAAGAAAACATCTCGTCTTTCAAAGTATTTAATCTTCGCTCCAAAGTTTTGATCTGTCTGCGATCCAGATCCAGACGACAGCGCGTTCGCATAATGTTGCTATGGTCGACTGTACAGCTGATCGATTTGAAGCCATTTCATGCGTAGTCTTTGATCAAGGCCTAGCAGGCGGGGAAGGGGTGGGAGGGGCCGTGAGGAGGGGAATTCATGGATATAGCGCCAATAAACCCAACAACAACAACAACAACAACACGTCACCGATAAGCGAAAAATAAATTGAATAAAAAAGGGGGTTGGAATTACTTCTTCTACTTTAGAAATGCCATGAGCAGTGGCGTAATAAGCAAAAGACTTGGGGGGGGGGGGGGGCGTGGGTCAGAATTAACAAAATCCGCATCACCACCAAGTAGCATAATGAAGGGGCGGTGGAGCGTCTTCCAAAATAGGAGGTGGGCACCATAAAAAAGGAGCACCTACAAAGGGAATCATAAAAAAAACATACACCATTTTTAGATACTGGTATATACCCCTACATCACTGTAATTACACTACCAGGGATGACATAAATATATGTGTTTTTTCTTTACGTGGTACAATATATTACTATCTAATAAAGCAACATACTTTGCAGTTCAGTGATGGTCTGTATATTAATTTTTGAGCGAGCGAAGCGAGCGTGTAAAGATATTAAGATTTTTGAGGTGCCAGTGCGAAAAATTACATTTTAAAAAGAAGACACACACACAAAAAAAAACCTGCCTGAGTATTAATCACAATCGAATGAAGAAAGACTGAAAAGTTCTGTTATAAGTAACATTATGCGAGCCTAAAATTAAAGAAAATGGGCTCTAAGTCGCCTTGAATTAGGGGTGCATGTTATGCAGAAAAGAAAAGTAGACACTTATCAAAAGGGAAAAGGAAGTATTAGAAAAGAAAAGGCGCTCGTGTCAAAGTAAAAGCCGGGCAATTATCAGAGGTGAAAATGGCACTTCTTGAACCTAAAAAGGGACACTCAACAGAGATGAGGAGGACTAATTTGTATTTCTTCTTTCAAATTCGTGAGTAAATATTTAACGCCGAATCAGCCAGCCCACGAATAAGCGGGGGAGGGGGGGGGGGGGGGGGGGGGTGAAGGAGCACTAATTTAATTTTTTTTTTTTTGCTCAACGGGAGGGGGGGGGGTAGTGAGCACTATTTTTAAAAATCAACACACACCACCCCCACCCCTCTTGCGCCAGGGGAGGGGGTCCGTCTTATTTTTTTAAAATTTAATACTAGGTTAACTGTTTTTTGGCCAAGGGAGGGGGCCGGGCCCCCTGAGCCCCCTCCCAAATCCGCCACTGCACAATGCCCCTCCCTCTACTGCATGGGAGTTCTGCCTCTGGCATAATGGACAAAAGAGGAAAATTTGTTTATCATAACATTATATTTGTAAATCACTGGTTAGTGGTATCGAATTAGAATTTTAGAAATAAAACATATTTGAATTTTATGTGGGGGAAAACTGCCCCCATTAATACGCCAGTGGCCATGAGCGTCATCTATCATATTAGTAAAAAAAAAAAAAAAAAAACATATTTCATTCATAAAATATTTACTTACAGAAAATGTATCTATAGATAAGATAGGAGCATTGAATTGCATAGACATATACCATATTTATCACCTCGGTCTGTATACACTAACTAATATAAGGTGCATCTTTTTCGTGGGAACTCATAATCATATTTTGTCATGTACTGAAAGTGCCAAATAGATGAAAAAATGAAATAATAAATGAACAGTTGAATAAATAAATAAAGGAATAGATGAATAGTAATAAACGAAGAAAGTAAACAAATAAGTCAATAAATGAATAAATAAATATATAAATGAATATGTGAATGGTGATTTAAAAAAATAATTAATTGATTAAATTAATTAATCGATCGGTTGATTAATGATGACGATAATACTTATCATAATGATAATAAAAATATCAATAATGATAATAAAAAAATCATGATAATGATAATAAAAAACATGATAAATACCATATGAAACAGCCTTTCGGATGAACCATGAAATAAGTTTTTTTGACTTTGACATACTACATGTATATGATACCCTGTGCCCTCATCAAACTTTCTGAGGAACCATAATTGTCTGGCCTTTATCATACTTCACTTTGTGTATGCATGATGATGATAGTTCTAAATTTGTGTTAAACAAAATGGGGTTTGGGGGATATTTTACGGAGCCACTGCATGATCTCATTTCTTGGTTTTTAATTGAAAAAAGGGGAATATTTTTTGAAAGAGCAGAACGTCTCAGATTTCAAGCCCAAAAGTTTTCTTTTGGTAAAACGTGTAGTGAGTGGAACTACAGTATATTGTCTTCTTCTTCAAATGTTCTAAAAAGCATGCAAAAAAAATGGGGAGGGGACGGGGTCACATTTGGACTTTTGGTTTCTCGATCTCAAGTTGGGAATGAACTGAAACCTTATTTTGTCTTAGAATATAACAAAAAAGAAGATGCTCCTGATCCCCTCCAATAAATACTTAGTGATGATGAGCATGTGTAATTTGGAGACAGATATATCCACAAGACCACAAAGGGCCCACAGGGGTACAAAAAGGGAAAAGGGTGGAGAAAAGAATGTTATTGGGAATAACGTGAATTTTGAAAATGGAAGAACAATCGATGATGATGATTCACAAGATAATATATCTAAAAGTGTAAAAGTAATGAATAATGTTTTTGATACTGTTCTTTTTAAAATTCATTTATTTTGGCTACTTTCCTCAACCATATTTTTTTCTTCTAAAATCATCGAAATCGAAAGTTGCGATATTAGACATTTTATTGGTACTTTATCAGAGACTAGCAGCTTTCAACCAATCAAATATAACCTCGTGCTTTATTCATCATGGCGGGTGAGTATTTACGAACGATGACCCTTCTTCCGTGTAAAAGGTGTATCTCGAAATCAAACTAATTTCAAATTTTCTGTTATTTCAGATCTCAGCCTTCTTGCTGGAACTTTTGACGGAGATCCCCTAGACCGTAAGTTATATTTCACTTATTTTTGACTGATTTGAATGCCACATTCGGCCGTTTATGAGTTGGATTAATTATTACGGCCACCTGAGGCAGACAGTTTGAATGGACTGTTTCTTGTGTGTTATTCCTATGGCAGAACCGGTGCAATGTATTTGGCGTGTGTGTGACAACGCAAATTTGTGATTGTCTGCTCCATTCGCGTGTGTGTTGAATGAATGCATTTGCTCTGTGACTGAGCTGTGTGAGTTTGTGGACGGTTAGTTTGTTGACTGACATGAGAATGAGTAAGGGATGATATGAAAATCATGATGTAGATATTACATTACATGTTTGTCATTAGTTCATGAATGTGTCTTCTAAATCTAAGTTCTAGAAGTTAAGCAATATTTTGGCATTCTAATTTGTTGTTAAAGCCGAAAAGCCACAAAATGGGCGATATCAGTTCGGGAAATGTACGATTTCTGCAACGTTGAAGAAATCATACATTTCCCAAACTGATATGACTTCACCGCAATTGCGGTAAAGAGTAAAGTCAACATTCAACAGTAGGAGCGCTGGTCCGAGAGTGGGGATCGTTCTTGTATTTGTAAACGCAGACGAAATGCGTCCTCAAAAATAGGGATCGTTTGCATTTGCATTTGCGCGAACGTTTTTTTTCATCGGTGCTCTGCAGGTTTCGGCTTCCCGGACAGCCCCCTGGCAATGCGAAAAACAGATTCTGTGTGAGAAAATAACCCTAGTTCACTGTCAACTGTTATGAGTTGTCCGTCTTCCCAAGGATTTATCGTTCATAACGTGAAAGTCTCTGTACAAAGTGAATGTTAAATGCATCAAGCAGCATCATCGTGAAATCTGTTTTTCGCATCGCCAACGCGTGGATCAGAAACAAAAATCTTTTTGTTGAAGCCTAACAGTCACAAAATGGGCATTATGACTTCACCGCAATTGCGCTAAAGAGTGAAGTCAACAGTAGGGGCGCTGGTCTGAGAATGAGGATATCCTTGTAAACTCGAACAAATTGCGTCCTTAAAAAAAAAAAAGGAACGTGTGCGTTTTCATGGATGTTTTTTTTCTTTGGCACTCTGGTTATAGGGTTCCCAATCCTCACGCTGGCTAAGCGAAAAATGATTCCATGTAGTAAAAAATGTCCCCAGTTCTTCTACTTTTATGGATTGTCCATCTTCCCGAGGATTTATCGTTCATAACATGAAAGTCTCTGTACAAAGTGAATGTGAAATGCATCAAGCACCATCATCGCGGAATTCGTTTTTTGCATCGCCAACACGCGGATCGGAAATAAGAATCATCTGCGAAGATGCCGACTATTCTTATTTTCAGGACGCGTCTGTCCACGTTTACAGAGACGATCCTTATTCTCGGACCAGCGCCCCTACTGCTGTTGAAACAATTAATTTCAAGTATGATGCTCTAATTTCTAAAATCTTACTTTACTGTAAATGATTGTAATAAATCAATTCTGTAATTTCCAGTTGATAACAAGCTTGAAAATCATTTAAAATCATTTAAAAAAAACTGGCGTTCACCCTGTTTCGCTAATCAACTCGACCAAATAAAATCAAACGACAAAAACTTGGTCCCCAGTTCAGTCTTGTGACCCGCAAAAATTTACAGGTTTTTATGTTTGCCACGCAAAAGAGACCAGAAGCGACTTCGTCACCAAACTTTCCCAGAGTGCAATAAGCATTTGAAATCGGGCCTGAACATAACATACAGGTATTTGTTGATATATTGGCGATATCGAGAATTGATTGTATTTTGCTGCTATTTCGGTGTCATAAATTGTCACTAAAGATAAACATTTAGCAAAAATAGATAGAAAAATGTATTAACAGTCAAGAATAGAAAAGGAAGTGCAAATTCCTTGTTTACCGTATTTGCTGGCGTAAAGGCCACAGTTTTTTTGGAAGAGAAAATATCAAAAAGTCGGGGTGCGGCCTTTACGGCGAAACAGAAAAAAAAAAAAAAAAAAAGTCAAAACCAGCACGAATTTGTACATATGGGACTAGATCTACGAACAGTACAATATCTATACATTTCCACACATCTTACCGACAATTTTATCTTGCATTGTTGACATGAAGACGAAAATAAACTTCCAAAAACAACATCTGCCGATAGATTTTGATCTAAGTTCGTGCCAATGCATTGCAAAAGTAAAAGAAGGGCCCGTTTAACGGAGCCGCCGCAAAGCATCCAGCATGTGAAGTCGTCATTTTCAATCCATTTCAATGACTACATCACAGAAAACAGCAGTGTATGGTATCAGCGCAGGATGGCCGCGCGGTTTAAGGCGGTGATTTTAGTCACATCAACATTTGTACGCAAGAGATTGAATCCCGACTTGGCAAAAGATTTTTTTTCAAAATCGGGGGTGCGGCCTATACGGCGCTGCGGCCTTATCGCCAGCAAATATGGTATATAAATTTGTGAGAACCTGAGGTTTAACAGTGCATGTGCTTTCATAATATTAGGCCAGTCTACACAGTCCGAACACCATTTTGAAACGGAGGCAAGGAGAGTCACATGACCAACAACCAGAATCATTCACCGATGTTTTGATAGCGGGCATCTACACTGCCAAAATCAGTAAAATATTTCTTTCAGCGTTTAAAATAACACTCCAGGGGTGAATTTTGAAAAATTTGGTTTATCGTCCTGTTTGCTGTTAGTCGCTTAGCAACTGGAATGGGAGAAAACTTGACAATTTTTTGCTTACACTGCAAATGCAGCTATTGACTATGGAGCAACATAATATAGAATGCATACCAGGATGTCAACAGGTTTCTAGAAACTTTCTTCTACCGGTACATCTCTGTAATCTGATGATGATGATGCCACTAGAATAAGTTTATTTTTCCATGATTGACTGGTCTTGTATAGAGGCACATCACATTTCAAACTACCATCTCATGCATCTGTAGGCAGGGTTGGGCGGTAAATACCGGTTGCGGTAATTACCGGTGGTAAATACCGGTAAATACCGTCCGGTAAATACGATGCGCGTCCGGTAAATATGTAAAAAACAGGAAATATGATTTTAATTCTCTATTTATTAATAATTTTACTTGTTTTTAGCCTCATAACTAAAAATATTGTTCTGAAATAATTAGCAGCACAATACCCATAATAGGAACACACAAACAGATTTATAAAATCCTCAATGCATACATATACACACCCAAACAAATGGCATTTTGTTCATATGCTAATTAATAGGTATTCATGAATATGGTAATTAGCAACTGGGAACCAAAACCTTCATACAAGTTAATTTTATTGTAAAGTTTAAGATATTTGAATAAAATCAGTGAAAATTTGAACAAAATCAAGCAAGGAATAAGGAAGTTAAAGCTTTTTTAAATGACTACCGTATTTGCCGGCGTATAGGCCGCAGTATTTTTGGAAGAGAAAATATCAAAAAGTCGGGGTGCGGCCTATGCGGCGAAAGAGCAAAAAAAGTTTTTTTTTTTTTTTTTTTTTTTTTTTTTTAATTTTTTTTTTAATTTTCGATTTATGGCGCTATGCCTGGCAATGTCTCCCAGCTCAGTAATCAGTGTGTTGACTCACCACTCGGAAACTACAACAACACTAAAATTTTACTGTCATCTTGGTTTGAAAGTAATCTTTCTAATAGATCTTAATATGTAGTTTATAATAATAGTTCCTCAAATTTTTTTCTATAACAAATGGTGTACCACAAGGTACACCACTGGTACCATAGGTACTTTATTGTTTTTAATTCACATTAATGATCTTACACATTCTTCTAAAAACGACATTGTTACTATTAGTTTAGTTTACAAGCACAAATCAGCGCCTTTAACTGCACCTCGATGTTAAATGAAGGTCCTTCCACGCGTGGGTTTTCGGCAGCAAAACAACAACAAAACAACAACAAAAAACGATTTTTTTTTTTTTTTTTTTTTTTTTTTTTTTTTTTTTTTTTTTTTTTTTTTTTTTTAAATGTCAAAATCGGGGGTGCGGCCTATGCGGGGGTGCGGCCTTTACGCCGGCAAATACGGTAGTCACTAGAGGGCGATATTCAATTTGATGACATCATTTGTGGACAACTCTCCATGCCTTTTGTACATCAAATTTCATGGTTTTCCTTCTTTCTTGTGATTGAGATATAGAATGCAAAATGATATTCTACTTCACATGTTATGAAATCTGATCAAGAACACAAATAAATAGGAAAAAAAACGAAAGAATTTGTTCAATTTTTCACTGATTTTATTCAAATATCTTAAACTTTACAATAAAAGTAACTTAGTATGAAGGTTTTGGTTCCCTTTAATGAAGAACATCATATCTAGATTAGGTGTATATTTGGTATCTTTTTCCTGTATTTTTTCCAGCATTACATAATTACAGACATAGACAAACACACAAACAAACACACACACACACATAAATAGTACACACAAGAGCAACCATACTCACCACCATTGTTATTATGTTCAAAATGGGACAATCCCTATGAACAATTGAGTGGAAAAATATATTTCCCGGAATTTCCCGGTAAAAAGTGGTAAATACGGGTAAAAAAGCGGTAAATAATGGTAAATACTGCTTATTTCCCGGCGTCAGGGAAATAAACCTCCGAAACGTGAAATATGCCAACCCTGTCTGTAGGTAGTTTGTGATATTAGTGGTACAGGTATAAACAAAAAAAGATAAATGAAAGCAGTTGATTTTTAATAATTTACTCCAAGGTTGACTTGTGTTAGTGCAATAATGGTGACACACATGCCAGATCAATTGCTTGCATGATATGCAGTTGCTGTACTTCAAGCTTTATTTTCCCCTATGCATATTCTCAACAGGGCACTAAGCCATTATTTGTACACAATGATAATTAACTAATTACAATACGTTCTAGATTGCCTGCATTTGAGAGGAACCATGCTTTTGCTGGCCGAGAATTACTACATTGTATGTGCAACCCCTTAGTCATGAAAACTACAACTTGGGTGATTTTTCAAAGCCAATTAGTAAAAACCATCATTTGTGTGATAGGATGAAATTGTAAAATATTCAGGCTATCTGGTACAGACATTATATGCATTTTGTGATTAATTGATATTTAATTTTACTCAACGCTTTTTTTGACAGAGAGCGGCAGTCATGGTTAAGTTTTATGTCTACAATACATCATTTTATGAATGTAATTTGCTCAAGCAGATATAATCCTGTAATAGACATTTGTATAGAGTGGCAAAGGGCAATGAAATTTACACAATTAGAGAGTATTATTAGGGCTGTGCACAACAGTGTAATGAGGTACCCGAGTACACTCCCAGGCTCACAAGCGAATACTCGGAAGCCATGTTTTTTAATAATTTTTTTGAATTTTTTTTGAATTTTTTGATTTTTTGATTTTTTTTGTTTTTGTTTTTTGTTTTGCTACTACCATACCACTCGGCAGTTTCCCAGGTCCCTCGCCAAAAACGCATTCAATTTTACTTTGAGTTGCAGTTGAAAGCGCCGATTTAATAAGAATAATAACAGTAAACAATGCTGTTTTAAAAACCAAAGATGGCAGAATAATCCATTTTCCTCCAAGTCCAAACAGAAATCTGGACATTTGGTCCCAGTTTCTGAAAGGTGAGTTTGACAGTGCTTGAGTTGGGAAACATTTTTACCGACGGTACCATGCCAGCAGCGGCCGCTCTCCCTGGCACGGGTAAGCGTGGACCTGGACATTTTTTTAAAATTAAAAAAAAAAAAAATTTTGCGGCTGAATATTCGGGTACGAGAAATCGTACCCGAGTAGTTGTCAACCGTGCGGGTACTCGAGCATTCGACTACCCGTCGCAGCCTTAGAGAGTATAGTATATGAAAGGAAACTTTTAATTCATGTTAATAACTTGTTGTTGATGTACAGTGTAGTATTAATTTTGTAATTAGAACGTGATGACCTTCATGTGTACCTTAGCCTGATCTGAAATCTTCCAACCTGCACAAAGAGAAGTCATTGAAAACTCAAGCATGTCTTCTTAATTGGGTTGATATGTAAAGCTGTTAGTTTATTTAATCTGTCACTAGCACTTAGCACATGGAAATGAGATCTTCCTCTACGATCAGCTGATGGATCCTCCCCTCTCCTCCGTGGGAGCGTTCATATGCCCCAAGACAATTAAGGACTTTGAAATGTTGAAATCAAAGTGTCATCATGCGTGTACGTCTCAATTAAATGCCTATGAGTTGGACAGTTCTTGTTTAGGATGGATTTAACACAAATATAATATTGTATTGGTATTTGGTTCAACGCTAGATGCTTCATTATCCTTCTGAGCTAGTTTCCAACCACAGTATCTATTGTTCTATTCACCAGTGGAATTTCATTTTATTCTCTAAAATCATTCAGGCTTACCAATTTGACCACATTTTTGTGTACTATTAAGCAGCAATGAAAAAGTTTAATATGGTTATTTTATTGTTTGTAAATGATCAAATTTAGCAATTTATTCATATTTTGTATGCAATGCAGCTCATAAATTCATTGTTTTTAAAGATCCATATAGGATACCATGTTGGAATTTTGCCTATGAAGATTATCTCTTTCTTGAAATGTTTCTGGGTGCTTATTCTGGACCGCTTTTCATCGTCTTGAAGGTTTTACCAGGTTCTTTATAGAATCCATGAAGAAGAAAAATCCCCAAGAAATATGCTAGCTTTAATCTCGAGAAGACGCAAGCCGATCCCCTTCGTCTGCACGCCTGATGGGAGATGCAGTGTACATATCATCTTAGCCAAGTGCACAGTCATCTATCCTAACCCCCATATCACCATCCATCCATACGATTCAAAATCGCATCCAGCGGATCAAATGAATCCAGGGAGAAAAAAAATAGATATTGGTCTCCGCTCAGTGAGTCTGCGGCAGAGAGAGAGAGAGAAAGAGAGAGAGAGGGAGAGAGAGAGAGATAGGGAAAGAGAGAGAGAGATAGGGAAAGAGAGAGGTAGAGATATAGGGAAAGAGAGAGAGAGAGAGAGAGAGAGAGAGAGGAGAGAGATGACTCGTGTGCGTCATCCTCATCACCCACATCCATCTTGACTTTCACTGGTAGACGATGATGAATGGTAGAGTCATGGTATAGATAGATGTAAATATATCATGGGTGTGTGGTAATTAAAGGAAATCTATACTATGATCCCTGACTATACGTGATGGCGCCGAGCTGAAGAATGATGCATTCCTGTATACAGTGGGTGATGTAAATAGATTTCCAGGGTTATTGTATTATTTCAGGCGTAAATGTTGAAGTTGGATGCTACACAATATAAATAGCATTCTTTGTCTATGTAGAGGAGCATATCCACCATTGAATCTGAAAATTCCTGATAAGATACTAGTATCGATATTCAAGAAATAATTATTCCTGTAACTCTGAGTCATCTGTTAGATGATATTGTAATTTTCTGATCGAGACCACTCCACGTTTGGAGATTGCTGAAAGAAAATGAGGAGATGCTTAAATTTTGTAGCAGTGACGTTTTACAACCAGAAGGACCCATGTGTCAGGAATGCCCTTCTGGCATTGCAGGAGTGTTTATCGTAACCTTGTCTGTTGATCCCTATTTGACCTTTCAACAACAGAACATTAGCTTTATAGTCTAAGAGCGTGGGCCCCCTGAGAGGGCCTACGCTGGCTGAAGAGACATTATCCTGGCGGAGGATGTGTGCAACATGAATAATCAATGCCATAATCAAATGCACATCCCTAGAATTGAGATGCTTTACCGTCACCGTAGCAGCAGCGCGAGACATTAGTTTGATCCTTACGGGCATCTCATTTGCTCATGAATGCATCGAGTTGCGACAGCTTAGGAACCATTCATGAAGAAGGTCAGGTTTCAAGTGGAGTGTACCGTGACAGGTAAAAGCAAGAGACATTTTGAGTGCTGAAATGTTTCATAGGTTCGGGGAATTGGAATTCCCTGATTGTAGTTAATAATAATAATAATATACCGTACTTATAGCGCATATCACAATTTTTCTCTATGCGCTTTAGTTGTACGTGTTTGTATTCTATCTGCTAGTCTTGTATCTTGAAAAAACACAGGCTGAAAGTGCATTTTATTACATTTCTATTCCCTCACCATCACACATGTTGCTTGAAGGGCAGGGGTAAGAAATACGCTTTAGGAGTGGGAAATGGGTTGGCTCTGCTATACATCCAAAGAGATGAATACCACTGTAAAACGCCTGCCTGAAGGGAAATCTCTCCCTTTTTCTCTACGAAATCTCACCTTAACCTCTGTGAATGAAAGCCTTTTTCTTCCCTTTTTTTTTTAGGGGGGGGGGGGGGGTGTCTGGAGGAGAAATATGGAGGGTCCAAGTGCATCGGGCCATGTCTATGTGATGTGGGAGATCTGTTGGTGGGCATATACTTTCATTTATATCCAGCCCTGGATAAACAAATTATGCATTCAATTATTGCAGTGAAAATGGGGATTATATTTTTTCCCCTTCAATTTCAAGTGAAACCAGCCGGTATTTCTAGAACTGTATATTTGATTACATGATCAGCCACCCATAGCCTAGATAGAGCTGGTATCAGCCAACTAACTTCAACCAATTGTACTGCAATTATGCATGCAGCCATCGCAATTAAAACACTTTGATTGATTAAGTTTCATTCATGTGATGTTGGTGGGGGGGGGGGCAGCTAGTGACAGCCTTAATTGAGTTGTTGCGTGCTATTATATCTCTACTTTAGTATTGACATTGATCATGTCATTTTGGTTTCATGTGCATCAGCTCAGTATAGTATTCCTGGTTGTGTGTTCTTTAGTTACAGGAGACTATGTGCATGTACATGTATATGTATGTTATGTTTTTACACTTTCATGAATTTTTAGATATGTTTCAAACTTTCAATTTGTGGAAATAATAGACAAGATGAGAAACAAAAAAATGCATGTATCTGTCTGTGAAGGGGGCATTTGTTTTGTCATTTGTAGGCCTATAGATGTACATGTATTGGGGATGATGATCAGCCCAATATTAAGTGTGCGTGATTTGTTCTTGAGTTGCATGAATATCTGTATGCAAAGAAATCCCACATCTAAATTTAGTCTACATTTGGTGTACATTGGTAATTTAGAAGGATTGATTCTATCAAGGTTACTCAATAATCGGTGGTCAAGGGAATACAAATCTTCTTTTTCTTTGGAGACAGAAGGGCGTTAAATACTGTATGTGTAAAGTGAGTCAACTCCCTTCTGGTTCCAAACATACTAAAATATAGTGTACACCTGCATACCTGCCAACCCTTCCGAATAATCCGGAATATTCTGTTTTTCTGGATTTTTAGGACCCCAAAATCCGGAATATTCTGTTTTTTCAAAATTTCGAGCAGGTATGCACCTGTACCTCTAATCCTGTTGTCTGATTATTTTAATTTGTGTGAATCTGTGGAAAACCCAACAGTAATAATCGTTTAAAGTCCACTCCAAATTTTATTAAGTTAAACCGAAAATGGAAGAGAAAAATGTGAAGAGGAAAAAAGGAAGAAAAATAGAAGAAAAATACGCAAATTGCAAAAAACTATATGATGATTGAATGTAATTCTATTATTATGCTGCTTTAAATTTTCACAAATCCGGACCACTCATGAAAATTTTGCAAAATTTGCTAGTTTTAATAGGACTTGTATTAAAAATGTTGGACATAAGATATTACAAGAACCATATTGTTGTGGTCACCACTATAATTTAGGCCTACATGTGTATCAAGGAAACTGTATGGAAATGCTGGTGCTGTCGTTAATACATGTAGGCATTAGGCATATGTTTAGAGAATCGACATTGTGTTGTTTTTAATACAACCCAGATTGTCTGCCAGTATATAACCTTGCTTAGACTATTGGTTATCATGCATGTGATCCTACACAATGCAGTGTGGACCAGAAGGGGCAAACTATGAATGATAAATATTATGCAAACCAACCTTTTACCTTTGGTTATCTATTGGTTGCCTATTGCAGGTTACTGTGCAGTGGTTGGCTATGTCTATGACTGTGCAGTGTACATGAACCTACATGTAATGTATCATGCACAGTAATATGTTGATTAAATCATATCCCTCAGTAGACACACTGCAGTTAAATTCGGCACTTTTAATTCTATTTCATTATTAATAAATGTCCTTCCTTCCTTTTTAATACTCAAATGACTTTCATTTGAAATCTATCTTCTGCCTGCTTTGATGCAGTCATGTACACCTGTATGGATTGAAAGTTTTTATATCACATCCACAAGTACAAATTGCCTGTTACTTACAGGGAATTTATATTCTTATATGTACGTACAGGCAATTTGTGTTTTGGGATGTGATATATAAGGACTTTCAAACCTGTATTACAACATCCTGATAAAACTAAGCCATAATCTACGCCTACATGATCATATAGGTTGATCCGATATAGGAAGTCGGCCTTGTCATTGATAGTTTATTTATGATCCTAACTACCCATTCCCCATATTATTATTTGTTTCTTCTTCTTTTGATTAATTTCTTCCTCTTTACTTTGTTAGCCAAGAAAATGGGCAGTGCCTAGTCTTGCATGTCACAAACCTAGGTATTTTACTAGTGTGCAGTGTGCCTGTTTTCCGTACTGAACATAAGCAATCACCTACATGCGATATAATCCAGCCAAACTCTGACTTTTATCATCCGAATCAAAGTCTAATTTGGTACAGTCCTTTTTATCTATCATTAAAACTTAACTCGTCCATTGTTTAATCAAGTTGGGTGTACTGATAAGAATAAGCACAGAGGGCAACCAGGCCGTATCGTTTCACATGGTAATTTGCCACGCGAGGCAACTTCCAGACCTTTAGTCTATCTTTATGAACGACCCTTCAGTATTGGACATTTTGCCTGGGATCGTCACACCTCCCATCGGGTTAACCATGCTTTGGGTTTGTAATATGTTGAGCAATGTCTTACAGGACTGGATTATGGTATGTATTTCAAGCCTTTAATTTCTTAATCATTAATTGTTAGGATTGTAGCAAAAATTGAATAGTAGATGTAAGATTTTTTTTCTTCAGAAACCTGTTCATGAAATGGTGCATGTGCATTCTGCAGTAATTTGTTAGCATATATTCAATCTGTGCACTACTTGCATTTTGCTTTCAATGACCATGGATATTGAACAGCTTTATGATAAATGTTTCATTTTTAACTTGCAATTTGTTTCAAATATTCATTACAAATAAGCTAGCATAATATATAAAGAGTTCTGCAATCTGTTAGATTGCCAAGTGTTTATTTCAGTTTTAGTGCAACTCTGACTCCATTAGAGTAAAGTGTCTTGGTCAAATATTGTCAGGTAAACAAACAGAGTGTTAAAAAAAAAAAATCCACCATATCTGCTTGAAATTATTGCTGAATTACTGATATTGTCGCAGCTGTGATTGGTCTACAGTTAAAATGTTGATAGTTATCCATAATCCCCATAATAAAATATGGGTATGTAGCACATTTTATCTTCCCTTTCTCCCCCCAAAATTAGGGAGTACTTTGTAGAATATGTATACTTGATTATGGCTTTGGGTTTACTCCTCCAGTTCCTAGGTTCTCAATTTTGCCTCTTGAAGGAATTTTTTGTATTGACCACTAATTGCTTTTTGCTAGTATAACCAACCAGTGGTGTACTGGTGTCTTTTTCACAGCTGATTGCTATTGAGAAAGTACCCCCTCTGTTGTTCACATCTGGCCAGAAGAGCACCTTCAAACATAAGGCATGCTCCCTCCATGTTCAGCCCCATATATTTGATACACCGTGGGAAGCCAGAAGACAAGCTAAAGTGCAGTGAGCCATCTGTTGTTGAAAGAGAGAAAGTGGGATCACTGGGTTACCTCCACCTACTTTGCATATTCATATATCTTCTCTCTCTTTTTTTTTCGGGGTTGATGGAGAATGGGTGTGGTGGTTTGCATAGCTAAGCATAGCTCAGCAGAAAGGAAGCTCATATGTTAAGATATTTGAACCTGACCCGACAGGGTTCAAAGATCAGGTGCTGTGATTCTGATAACGGTTGGCATGTGGTAGGGAGGGAGGAAGAAAGTCAAATTACACTCCTTGGAACATAATATTTGGCATTCCTGGCTTAACCTACAGCTTTAAGGTGGCCATTTTGATTAGACCATGCTTGAAAGACCTCAATGCAGTGTTGAACAAATACATGAGTAATCTTGAATTGTAATAGTATGCTCATAATTTACAAATTAAAATTTAGCATTTCACTTTTTCTTGTTTAGAGAAACATTCACATATTGACTTGATTTAATAATAATAATAATAATAATAAGAGACAATAATAATTATAAGAGACAATACATCAGTAGGACTATCTTACATGTATGTACACACAGGAGTATTTTTTTTTTTTAAAGTGATATAATTCCCCACTGTGTGCTACAGCTCTTCATATTAGCGAAGAAAATTCATTTAAATTCAATGACTTGGCTATTGAGAGCAAACCAGAATATTTCAAATGTATTTGTGCTCCATTTCATACTGAGAAAGTCCAACAAAATTTGTAGTCTTTTCACGAGATGTACCTTGTGGTTTTCGACCATTCCAGGGTAAACTGTTTAATGTCTGAAGAGAAAGATGGAAAGTGGTTAGAATTCTTTTCTTTTTTCCCTCTAATTTTTCTATTATATTTCCTGGATTGGTTAGATATGTTACACCACAGAATGAAACAAATAGCAGGATGCAAATACTGTTTTCATTTGAATTAATTAGCATGAAATGAGAAACCAAAAGAAATGTTACTGTAAAGTACAGTATGTTGCAGTCAATTTGTTTTTGTTGCATTTCGATTCAAGTACCTTTACATTACAAGACTAGAATTAAAATTTCCTTCTTGAAAGTAGGAGTTTTAACCACAATTTACAGTTCTTTGTATTATTTCCTAGTGTAAAAATATAATGCATGCGCTGTACAAAAATAGCTGCAGTAGTCACAGGACCTTCAAGGCACAAAATTCTCATTCCTTTCTCCTAAGATTTTGAGCTCTTTTCATCGATTTGCATTTAGAACGTGACCCCGGCTGACCTCTGAAAATATTCCAGAGGGCAGGACCTAATCCCCTTACAGTCTTCATTTTGGGAGGTGGTTTTGAAAGCAAAGGTAACTCTATGTCAAGGTAGATAGATACTGTTACAAGCCCTTTCCTGAATGGACCCCGGACCCTCTTTTCTTTTCAAGAAAGACGCTGATATAAAGTACTATTCTTTCCCTTTAGTCTGGTTGCTACAGGCCCCCTTACCTTCATATGAAGAGTGTAAATTATACCACCTACCAACCAGCAAGTATCAATTGGCTGATTTGTCAGTTTGTAATGGGATATGTTAATGTAAATCATTTCCTCTTTGAAAAGTGGATGTTCAGTGAAAGCTTGAATTGATTATCTAGAGTGTAACATTCAAATGAGCTCTATGATTGTCACTTGGGAAAAGAATAAACTCGAAGACACCTATATGCTCTCTGTTTTTGGTCCAGGTCCAGGCCAAGACCTACATCCTTTTCAGACCAAAGTTTATGATAATGTTGTAAAGACAACTAAAATATCTTGCTTGTCTACTATACATACTGATGTTTTATACAGTTGTGCAATTTCCTGAGGTACCTTCATTGAAATACACTTTCCAATCAAAACCAAGATTATTTCTTTTTGCAGACTCTTATCAAAACCTACTCCGGGAGTCCTGTGAAGACCAACTTTTCTGGAGATGGTGACATTGCACTATGTGTCTGGTATGGGAGACTTCTGCCTCTGGTTTGGAGTATTTAGTCACCTTTTCTCGTTCTATTTTCTTTGCAGGGAATAAATTTCCGTTGTAAGGCTTTAGTTCTTGGGTTTTTCAAAGCAAAGGTGATATTGAATGACGGGCTACTCTCTTATTTATAAGCCCTTCAGCTAAAAATAATATGCTCCTGCCTGCCACTTGGGAATTCTGTTTCAGTGTGAGAAAATTTATTTAAAGAGCCCTCTTTTGGCTGAAGAAAGGAAGCGAGGATTTACATAAAGGAAGGGGTCAAGACTGGGGTAAACATTGTCAATGCAGTGATTAGAATAGAGGTGTGGAACAGCTCATGAAATCATAATAAAGTAGATGTTAGAATAGTCACGAGTGTCATAGTCTATATGAGCAAAGGTAATTGAACTATGCCTTTGTCTCTGAACAAACCCACCACCATCACTGTCACAGAATAGGCCTATGGCAGTTCTACAAAAGATTAGGGTATCATTGGTATGGGTTTTTGTATACAAAATTGTTGATACCTAGATACCATCAGTAGACATATTTTAAAGATATGATGCCAATCAGCACTGCCCCTATATTTTACTGATACCAGTTATCTGTTAAACTTTTGAAGAGCTTTTGAAGCGTACCATGATGATCCCCCAAATACATAAGACCCTGGACCACCATGTAGTCCCATTACTCTTCAAATGCGTATGGTTTTCTGGTGTTCATTATGGAGCTACATGTACTGTACATGTATGAAGACTGTCCCCCTCCATGGAGTGCTTTCTCAAGCCTTCTCTTATCATCGCCATTACAGCTGATCCCCCTAGCTGGCAAAGTGCTTTATTTATGGCGATGGCTGGCTTGGCTTGGCTTGGCTTGGCTTGGCGAGGCCATGTGCTCTTTTTTAGCACAGCCAGCGCTCCCGCCCTTTTTCCGGCACCCTCCTGAGCTGCAATGGGATGGGTTTTCCATTTGTGATGTGGCCTACATACCTTTTCTCCACATACTGTACCCACATACTGGTACCGGTAGTGTAGTGCAATGTGGAATATAGATGAGGGATAGGCTGTTTTCAAAGCCCTAAATTGTAGTTCAGTCTGTCATTCTACTCCAAATTTCCAGTCAGAAAATTTTGAAACGGTTCTCTTACATCTAAATGCAACGAAATACAGAGATAGGAGTCTTTGACATGCTTGTCAGGACTCATGAGATAGCAATTTAGCCTTTCATCTCCTACTGTACATTGCATTGAGTTATGTCGTTTCTCAACACATTCAATGTGGCAAAGTGTCACATGGTATATTTGCATAGTGCTAACGATTGTAGGAGGAATATAGTTACAACTTTCAAGGAAAAATGTGCCCTGCCCCCCCCCCTATTTATACATTTCAACACTTTATGAATTGATGCACTTTTTCTTCAGATTTAAAAAAAAATAAAAAAAAAATTGAATAGCAGAGGAAAAGAGATCTCTATTTCATTCTTTTACAATATGAGTAAGTTTCTACATCAGAACCAAACTTAAATCAATCAAAATCGAATTCGATGCAGATTTGCTATTAATACACTTGTTTTGTCAGGAAGTGAGGCTATTGAAATAGTTGGAACAGGGTCTAGGAGTTAGACTGATTGGAAGCATATTTGGAGCAAGATGGTGGTGGAGTGACACAGGCAGGTGTAACAGGAGGGTGTATACTCCACCAACATTCAAAGGTCATGTCATCAAGCTAAGATATGTTGATAATAAAATCTTCAAGCAGCCTTTTCACACACAGCTAAAATTCTATAAACATGATTAGTATAAACGTGTTTAAAATAATCACCTGAACATACGACATCATTCACACACAGAAATTTTGGTGCGATCGTTAATCGTTTCGTGATTAACTGCCGCTCGTAAAATGCGCAGTAGTGTCATTGCGCATTGAAGGTCATGTCATATCAATCAAAGCGCACGCTCCATCCAGTTTAAACACGTCTGAAACCCGTTTAAACACGAATAACCTTTCACACACAAAATGTCAAGCTCTCTAGATACGAACTTCGTATCTGCAGCTTGCTTGTTGGGGCGTATGAATCGCGACTTCGTATCTATCCCAACATCGTATAAACGATGTTCACACAGGGAAAATTTTCTATAAACATGTTTAAAACTGTTGAGTTAAACACGTTTATACTAATCATCTCTAGAAACGATGAATTTTAGCTGTGTGTGAAAAGGCTGAAGTTCTTCCTCATTTTCACAAACATTCTTCATACATTGTAGATATTAGGATGGAGGGGGAGGGGGTGTGGCATCTTTAAAATTAAAGGTACTCTCCAGTTCGGATCACTGAAATGCTTAAAAGTCTGCTTTATGTAACAAGAAATTATGCCTCCTGCATGAATGTGTACCATGTACTGTAGTTTATGTATGTCTTGTGTAGAAAGTATTCACACAATGTACGGTAGACCTAAGTCAGCTAGATTTCCATTATAGCCCTGAATTATTCGAGCGAATGTGCAATTGGTGGAAGATAAATAAATTGCTATATACTTAAGTCCATCATGTATCATCTACATGCGTTTACTTCACACTCCCTCTTCCTCTTTGAATTCATCATTCATCCTTCATCATCTCATGCCTACCGCAACCTTTCTTCAACTGTCAGTCCCATCTATTCCAGCCTTCCGCATGTTTGCTCCATCGCACACGTACCTTGATAATATCTTCCCTTCTCCGGGAAAAAAGAAGAAAAAAGAGAGAATCAAATGTATCTTCGTTTGCAGTTGAACATGCCCTTTTCAATTGTACATGTCCTCACCAAGGACAATGAAAGCCTAATTTGATTTATATTGGCTCCTTCTGATTGTGATAGGCTGTCCTCACTCAATTGCACGGCTTACACAATAGCCAACACAGTGTGCGAGCGAGATAGAAAGCAATCGAAAGTTGACTTGTGCTTTTCAATTTCGTAAAAGACATCGTTTGTCTATTGAAGTGTAAGATGATGCTTTGATGGTTTATATAGATGGAGGAATATTGGGTTGTCAAGCATTGAAAACATACTGTATGAACATAAAACCATTGTTTATTGCAGGATTGAGGAGTAGACCATAATTATTGCAATGAGTTTGTTTTGGAGTTTATACAAAACACATTTCAGTTAGGGGCAGAGCTAATTTCAAGCTTGTTCAAATATTTCCTTTTAAAGAAAATTTACATTCCTAATTGTTAACTACTGGCAGCCTGTAGATAGCCTAATGTACATGTGTGAAAGAGAGCTTCATATGGTTTATATGGTGTACCTGTGTTTAGACGTTTCCATTGGAACTAGTAGAATATGATTTTGTTATGGAATTAAAATAATTTGACCTATTTTTGCTTTTCCTTTTATCTAATTTGGAGGAGGCGCGATAGCTCAGTTGGTAGAGCAGTGGTCTCGTAATCCGGCGAACCGGGTTCAAAACCAAGGCGATGCGCTAGCGCCCTTTGGTAAGGTATTAGTCCTCACTACCAGGTCTCTCGGAGAGGACCTAAAGCCGTCGGTCCTCTGGTTGCTTACTAACAAGCATTTATGCTTTCTTAGCAGTCAGGTAAAATAGCCACCACTACACTCCACAATTTAATAGTAATCTAGTACTGTGGGGTTATAAGGTTCTAACAAAATATGAGAAAACTCCTTAGCAACTTGAGTCTAGCCTAGTTTGAAGAGTCCACGGTCTTGGCCCTTGGTAAGTCCAGAACACAGTAAGTTCAGACCCTATGCTTAGCAACTGAATAAGGATTGTTTGTGCGTACTATCTCGTCGTTGCCTCCCTTATTTTTAGCTCCATCATCTTTTCCACTTTGACCCTGACTGTGGTGTCTGACATGGATTGCATCTCACTGGGTCACACATCATGATCCATCAGTTTCCAGTTCTCAAAATAAACTGATCTGACAGTCGTGGGACCGGTCGGCACAGCACCTAGAGGTCGGATCGTACCTCCTCTCCTCCCTGCCACCCTGCCTGGCCTGGCTGCCATACCAATCCTGGGGGGTGTTTCACAAAGATCCTAAGTTGAACTTATCTCTTAGTTGGACTTAACAATTATGGAAAGCCATTAGCATCCTTGAAAATATTATGTAAAAGTTATTTTAAAAGGCATAAAATGTTGATTCAAATCATATATTTTCTATTGTCATGGGAGATTTCATGTTCTTGATGTGGAATTTATAAAAAGTCTAAAATACCTGAATTTCTGCTTTTGAATATATTTCATTTTAAGACTCCAATGGCTGTCCATAATTTTTAAGTCCAACTTACGAGTTAAGTTTGACTTAGGATCTTTGTGAAACACCCCCCTAAACTCGCCTTTGCGTACCCTACTGTGAGGGAGGGAGCAGAGAAGAAAATACAAAATCTTCGATAAAAATACCCGCAGTTTCTCTCCCATAATTTGAACTGATTGGCACAGAAAAAAATGACCTATCCTTATTACGCTTGCCACTTTAGATTCCTATCCCAACTCTGATCCCAAAACAATTTAGGTCTATTACAAACACAGGAGATGAAAACAAAATTTGATGAGATTTAACTCGAACTATTGTTGGGGTTTTTCATGAAATACAGAGCTAATATGACCTTTATCATGACTGTAAGAAATCAATTTTCTAGGTCAGGAGATACTTACATTGTACCAGTACCTGGGACCATCTTGAGTTTTGTTAATGATGGATGATATTGTTCTCATCAAATTAATCAACAAGCTTTCATTGATGATGTATTGTAGGCCTAATATATCTGATGAATGAGCTAATAAGGATAATGAAATCTTCCTCTTAGTCCAGACTACATTCTAACAGAATATAACAGATAATAACCGGTGTTATAATTAATTTTAATCGTTTTGTTTGTACTTTGCTGGTCCAAACAGATATGATAACTCCTTGATCCAAACAAGCCAAGTATGTAAATTCACTATGACTGAAAGTCACTTTCTCTCAAAATGTGATTCCAGTACCTAAAATTAGTATCAAGTTTAAAAGGGAATAGAATTTTTTTTTTTCCTGCTAAAAAAAAAGAAGGTCTTGTTAGTAGTTACTTTTGTTAGAATAGTATGATGTTGTGCATGTTACTTTCCACATGCCAATGAAAAAGGGAATGTAGAGTTGTTATGATCACTAAAAATTAAATGAATTTTATGCAGCTGGAATGCATCTTGTAAAGAATATGAGCCATTAAGTTTATGATTGGAGCTTACAGGTGGAATGTGCACGTTGATTTAGAGAGAGAAAAAAAAGAAGAATCTGTGTCATTGGTAATACAGCAGCTCATCATGACACAAACAGATATATTTGAAGCAGACCCCATGAGGTTTAATAAGAGAATGTTTTTTATCACTTCCTTAGAATGTTTTTAGATGAAAGGCAAGGAAGGTCTCCATAGGCTTGTTATCATCAGCTCGAGTTTACACCAAATAACCCGCTATTTTCAGACTCGAGATATTATCCCGAAGCTTGAAATTGCGTCTTCACCAGACCAATACGCTCATCACAAACTAGCTTGGACGGGCGCAAATTAGCCTGCTATTTCCTAAATAGTGGGATATTTTGGAAACAAGACCAACATTTCTCTGAATATTTTCTCGGCCAAATATCCTGCTAATTGCAACTTCAGGCTGATGAAGACGCAAATTAACTTGTTATTTTGGGATCGGGATACATGTAGTTAAAATAGTGGGTCATTTTGCAAACTCGAGCTGATGAAAATGGTCCTCATTTCGACCATAAGCATTTCAACATTTTACATACACTTATGACTAATTTGAAAGAAACGAGATGGAGAGACTTGAGCAAGGTTTATCTTAGTAGATTTTTTATTTTTAGGTGGGAAGGGAAATGAAAAGTCTTTTATGCGACATCGTACAGTCAATCTGAAAAGAGCTGGTGATGGAATAGTAAGTACCTCTAAGATTTAGAACCTCCATTGCAGATGTGAAGTTCAAGGCTGTGTGCTGCAGAGGCAGTCTTCTGAATACAGAAAGAAAAGATGGGGATGTGGAGGGGGGGGGGGGGTGCTGCTGGGAGTTCTATCTCATGAAGACATCATCTTCAACCAAGAAAGTCATTGCACATACCCTATTCTGTTGCGATGCAAACTGAATTTTTATTACTCATACTTGTAATGATTGGATTAGAGGCTGGTTGGGTACCCGAAGGACAAGCGCCCCTATTCTCCCCCCCCTTTTTCCCCTTAGCTGACAGAGGGGCAAGTCATGCAGCATTAATGAGCAGAACACTTCACTGGATTCTGTATGGAAATGAGATTCGACTGGTAGACAAACTTGCATGGAGCAGGTCCTCCTAAATCTCTTTCAAAGCCTTGTTCTCAGACTGATACATCTCTTTTCTCGAAATTTCCTTGAATACGATTATTTTACAATGAGGCGCCTTGAAAATAGCGACGGTTCTACAATGATCATTGGAACCTACATATGATATCTACCTTCACAGCCAAAATATCATTTTTTTTTGTGAGCATGTTGTTTAGAGAAATCTGTGATTGACACAGTTTTACTTTATTTTAATAATTTTGCCTGGAGATTAGACTAGCTTGATACAAATCCCTTTTGCATGTGCAGCAGCAGCGATGCAGAAGGGGCTGAAATTTAGTGAAGTGAAGAGGAATCGAGACTCAAACTGAGATGACAAGATAGGTTTATTAGTTTGGGGACCCATCCATGCATATAACATGAGTTGAAATTGATTTTTACCACTTCCATGTGTGCATGCGGGGAGCCTACCTACCACTGACTCACCTGTGCATGATTCAAGCCTTGTCATTAGGGATTATGCAGTGTTCATTCATGTGCAAGATAAAGAAACAACTGATGAACGTTGCTAGATAATTGCTTCTTCAGTATCTTCTGAAAAAACTTTGTTTTAAATTCCTGAAGCGTAATGGTGAAGATGGTTATTAAAGCAGCTAGGAATTAACCACAGCTTGTTCTTTACTTTGAAAGTATCCTCAAGATGCTATTTAAGGTATTGAAGAAATACACCAAGCATAAGAATTGTCATAAAACCACAGTGAAGTATGAAGTATGCCTAAAGTGAAGTAACAACTCTGCTTTGTTTCAAGGCACGTAGAACAACACTACATATTATTTTACTTATAGTAGTTGAGATCTTGCTTCTTGGAGTTATTTTCACAAGGAAAAAAAGAGCTTTTAAAAAAGCTTATCCCAGGCTGGAATTGAGTCCAACCATATCAGCTAAAATCTTAAGGCTGTAGAGATTAATTTCCGTTTAAAGATTACAGCTTTCATATGTTTTGTATAGATCTATAAAATGCACACTGAATGAAAGATCAGCTGCAGTTACGCTGTAAGTAAAAATCATCAATTTTTCTCACTTTAAAGATAATCTCCAGTTCTGGTAAAAAAAAAAAAAAAAAAAAAAAAAAAAAAAAAAAAAAAAAAAAAAATTCTCACAGAATCAAACGAAACTTACACAGAATGTTCAAGATTACAAATAAATGACATGTGCCAAACAATTTTGGAAGAAAATGTATACTGGCTGAATAATGAGCAAAGATAGACAAGGAAATCAAGATAGTATTAGCCCTGACACCATGTGTGTTGTCCCATATATAGCTTTCTGTGTACAGTGCTTGTTACTTTACCAAGACTCGGCCAAATTTATTATGATTTTGATGACTCAAGAACCTTGCAGTGCACACCAATACTTCCACGCTACATGATCAACTGTTTCTGATCCATTCCACACCTTTTCTTTCACAATGCATTCGCATTACCAGAACTAAGGTGTTTCAACAAAGTGGATTTTTGAAACGCTGGCAGAAATTTCACTGCATTTTGCAGTGTAAATGCCCGCTCTAAAAACTAATCAGTATACAATTCAGGGTTTTGGCTATGTATAACTCTTCTCACTTCCGTGCGATGGCAGGCAGAGCAGCGACAAGTCAAGCATGCGCACTACTCACTAAAATATCGGAAGGAGCAAATACCGATAGGTTTTAATGGGTTTTCCCAGTAAAATGACAGTCCCAAAAATTAATGATTTTTCAAAATGGAGTTTGGGCTGTGAAAATGGGCCTTGTTCAAAGAAAGTACTCACTGAATGAAATTTCTTCAAGGCAAAAATAACAACATTGCTTCACTGTGCATATCTGTTTAATTTAGCTTATAATGGATTACCATTACTTTTCATGTCTGTACCTTTCCTATTGCACATTGTATATACTTATCATGTATTTCATATTTTGCACAAGCTGTGCCTTGAGCATTTGATTGTCAAGTGGATTTGGTGCCATACAAATCTGATGTATTATTATCATATACAATCAATGCCTGCCCCCCCCCCCCCAAAAAAAAAGGGGGGGGAAGGGTCAATATTTCCTGTGTTACTACTCCTGTGCAAGGCACATTTTCAAAGATGAATATCTTTGATCTATAGTGGACATATTTTGTACAAAGCCATTACCTGGCTGCCATTCTCTGCAAGCTTTCATCTCGAGCTGTTTTCCTTGGTGATTAGTCGCACTTCGCTGCATAAATATTAGTTTCACCTGGGTGCCTTGGTTTGATTCATGTTCAATAAGAGGCTTCAGCCTCCCCCATCTCGTGACTGAATTTCAACCCTAGGTTTTTCACGCACAGACTCTACAGGATTAAGTACATGTATTTGCTTGTTCGTTAGAAATACAGGGGAATCCAATTAGGACAAACTCTGCAAGAATATACATATGGTGGATACATGCCTATATGCATCAACTGGATAGGCTACCTTTTAAAGGGCAATCCTACCTCCGCAAAAAAAAAAATCAATGAAAGCAGAAAACAAAGATATGGAAAATGGAGAAAATTGTAAATAAATCTGATAGTTTATGTTCTGCTTAGATTTCTGTTATGAAGAGAGGAGATATGACAATCAAAGCAATAAGTGAAACCAAATTGTTGTTTGCTTTTAAAAAAAATCACAAAAGTGTGATGGAGAAAAAACAGGTAGATGAGAGTGTTTGTGTTTTCTGAGTGCTTCCCATTGAAAAAAAGAATATATTGAAAGGCAAAATGGGAATTGTGAATGATGTTTTGAGAATTACCATTTCTACGTTGCATAAGTGGCCAACTATGGCTCTTCTAGCATTCATGCCAAGCCTCTCTATAGATTAAGAATACAAGAAACACAGAACTGGGCTTTATCAACCTTTGTATTGAAAGTTAACAACCTTTCCCCGCTCTTCTGTGGTAATTGCGACACATTAGAGCGGACAATTTGCCGGATTCCTTTGTTCATAGTGGTCTGTTCGTTCTAATGAACATAACAAAGCTGACTTTTGTATAAAGCCCACCCTCCCTTGGGGTTGCCTTTCCTGTAATGGGGTAATTAGTACAGCTAATGAGAATGATTTGTGGGTATGTAAATGCAATCAGTGAAGCATTTTTCTGAAATTGTTGAAATTCAAATGGGGGCACTGTGATTGTAGTGTACAAGTACATGGTTTGACTCTTTCGTCTTAGAAAATATAAAAGGCCTGTTGTAGAACATTTTAAGGCAATTTGCCACTCTCCACCCATGTGTTGTAAATGAGAAACCAGTTGGGGGAATTTACAGAGCGTATCATGGTACATTGTATCTTGGCTAAATCTGGGGTAGCTCATAAACTTTAGTTTTGAGCACTATTTATTCCTAAATTTTATCATTATTTGAATGACAATACATAAATACAATCCAGAATATGCTGTCTATAGACCGAAAGATAAAAAAATAAAAAAAAAATGAAATGTCTATCCTAAGAAATTATCATTGTTCATGTAGGAAGTTGGCTGAAATTTAAATTTATTGCAAATTAAGTATTTATTTCCTTGAAACTGTGTTTATCTTTAGTGTGAAAGATTTCTTTATCATTCAGAATATCAGAAATATACCATTTAGTTTTCTAGTTATCCATGACATGAGTCAGGCCATTCATGAAACAATAAGCTTTTCAATAATTCTGAGAAATATGTGGCTAGTAAAGACTTTGAAATGTTTGTCTAGAAAGATTATTTGTTACTAGGTTGAAAATGAGTCAAGAAACCAACAAAGAGCAAGTCTGTCTCGTCTGTTTTGTAGGTTTTCAATGGAAGCTGTACAATGGAAGGATAAAAAAGAAACCATATTTCAGTTATCTGAAAAATAATGGCCGGGATCAAAGGCTGACAAGCCTTGCTTGCCAATTTGCCTCTGCTGCTTGCATATTAAACAGATGCAGCTCAGCATGATGTCTGGGGTTTAGAAAACTGCTCAAGTCAAGAATCTTCATTATTTTATATTTTGCCCTCGCTCTTTCTCTCTCTCTCTCTCTCTCTCTCTCTCTTGCCCTCTCTCTATTTTCCCTACTCCCTTTCTCTTTGTCCCCTTTCAGTCTTTGTCATTCTCCTTGTCTCTTTATTTTGTCTACCCATTCTGTTATTTACATTTTGATTGATTCCTCACAGATTTGAGCTTGCACTCCACCATCCACCACTGCAGTTGTGAAAATATAACTCGATATGATCTATTTGTTACCGATAACGCAGCTCAGCTATTTTTTGCAAATGTAGAAATACTATCCTGTAATCCTCGATATATGAATGTCTGTTCCGTTGCTTCTGAAGTGGGTAACCTACAAATGAACCATGGCTGAGAATGTAGTTGTAAATCTAAACTTCAATTTTTATCACTGGAATCGTTCAAATGCTACATCATTGATCAGTCAGGAAGTCATGTGATTTGCAAGATTCCCACGGTTCTCCCAGCTTTTTTTTGTACAGTGTTAGGTAAATGCTGAATCCATTTGAAAATATAATGTGCAGAGATTACGAATGGTTGTGAAATTTTGAAAGGAGGGTACATTTAGTCATGTCTGTTGATGTAGACTAAATTATTTCCTTAGAAAGGTCAATCGCACATTACAAAAGAATCCAGGCTTTACCGATACCGCTCGCCCATATGTCAGAAAATTACCAGTGGTAACTGAGGCTACCCAATGCCAATTTGCAGATATTGCTTCTCATGCAGAACTAATGTCATTATGCCAAGAAAATGTGGGCATATTGTCCAGATTTTCATAATTATCATAAGCATGATGTCTGCGTTAGCTCACCAGAAAAAGATTGAAAAGGAGAGATGATAGTCTTGTGGTATTCCTTGATAGATTCTTTTTATAAGACTATTTGTATTTGTATAAATGTGGTGTTGCTATATTTATACCTAGCATTTTTTTTTATCAAGCAGTTTATCTTGCATGCTTTTTGTGAAATGATATGTGCTGGTACACTTTCTTGTGTCGTGTCCCTGGCAAATCATGCCCAGCTTCACGTACATTATTTACAGTAGGTGGGAGCGTGCTTTATTGTTCATTAGTAAATACTTAAAGATTCAAACTGGCAGAGGAGAAAAAAAAAAAACACATTTCCATGACTAGTACCGATTGAAAACATTGAAATGTAGGTGATGATATAAACTTCACATGAACAACAAATAACTTAAATTTAAAATTCATGTGCACATACAATTGCATGCACCTGGCAGCACGGATCTTCAAAACCATCCATTCAATTTGATGATAAATTATAAGGGTCAAACTATTGCTTTAATTTTGGATTATTGATTTCCTAAATTATGCATCAAGGGAAACCAGCCCTCTCTCATAATGAGAACTTCTGTTCATTGTTAGACCTGTCATGCTTTTACTCTCACTCTGTGCAAATCAGTGTTAATGATTCTAAAACAAATCTTTTGAAGCACTTACCACGCTCTCAAGAACTTCTCGGCGGCCACTTCATGATTGCAAATTATGCCCTGCCTCGTCCTGCCTGGCTTTAGCTCAGACAACTTGTCTGTTAACTCATCCTACCCCCTCTCTCTGTCTCTCTTTCTCTGAGTCACATGCAGCTCCTGTGTAGTCGGTGAGTTAGCATACCATCAATCGTTCAGTATATCAAGATAAGATGTAGAGTTAGTTTCATGATGGGGTAGGAAGAGTCCAGCAGAACAGACCTAACCCGGCCATCCAGGGTTTCATGATTCATCTTAGTCTAATCAACCAGCCTGATTGCTGATGATTAAGGGTTAATGTTAGCTTGTCTGTTTAGTATGTTACATTTTATAGTGGCAGAGCCCTCGAGAGGCATGACTGTTGGCAAACATACCTCAAGATAATGCTTTTGAAATTGAAATAAATGTAGCCCCCGTAGCCTTCCGAGATACCCACATATTTTTAGTGTAGAAGGAAAACAAATGGAAAGAAAAAGAAATTAGTATCGCGTTGCCATGGAAATGCCGTCAACTTGTAAGGGAGGGACAGTCCTACATTTAAAATCCATTTGCATCCTTAGCCCATTCTTAATGCCTCATCACTTTTGTTTTGTGTGACTTTTATTCTTTTTATGTACTGGTCCTCCGGTAGTTTCTTAATTTTTCAAATATTTGTTAACAGATACATGAAGGATTTGATAAAGGAGGATAACAAATTTCTTCAGGATATTTCAATTTTAGTGTTTATAATGGTTTAATGCTGTATGTTCTCTGTTTCAATGAGGCTGTTCATACAGACTATTAAGTATGGGAAAGACATTGAATTGTCAATGCCCTTTACATATGTACATCTGTGTGACCCCTTCCTTCCATCAACACACTGAATATTTGTTCTTAACCAATCCTTATGTCCACTGTGCCATCGCAACCATTTTAACAAACATTCATGAAGGCCTGTGTCGAGTTTATCATGCCAAAGTGATTTAAAAAAAATATAATGTACTTGCAATTAAATAAATACAAGCCCTGACTACTCTTTGAGAATTTCATAAAAAGGAATCAATTGTTTTGAATCTGGATGTTTTTACAATAGCATTAAGATACTAGTATACAGCTCAAACATGAATATTCAATTCAATTCGTTTTATTCATTTCCATTTTCAATAAAAACCATACAAAGATATATACAATAATAAGCATTTGCAATAACTGAGAAAATGAAAATAGGGAACTTTAAAAAAAGGTCAAATGGCCTTGTGGAGGCATACAAGATGGATGCTGTTAAGTAATCGTTAGGTCACTGATGTCTGTTAGAATATTTATTAGATAATTTGTACCATAATTTGATGCTCTAATTATCGCCCCTTCATTGGCCCTCCCTAATAACCATGTGACCTACATCCCCTGGTTCCCCGTCAGTCTCAATTAATTCCCCACCCTGGCCATCTAACCTTCTTGAACACTTCAGGCTGATAAATTTAAATAGCTTGGATCCTCGGTCTGGTCTAGACGCAAAAATACAAACTTAGTACATATTGAGTGGGTGCAGCGTAGTCTTGAAGCATGCTGCACATCGGGCAAATATGGTAGTCGGCTTTTATGAATTTTTTTTTTTTTTTTAAATTAATTTAAAAAGTGTTCAGTTACAGACTAACTCTCTAGTAACAGGCCCACATTTGAATTACCCCCACCCTAATCATTTTGATGAACTTGCATGGCTGTTGTTAATCAGATGCTGGGCCCAGTCTCTACAGGGTACCAGGAACAGCGAGGCCACAAAGATCTCTCCACAAACACACTCCTGAGGTACACTAGTACTCTTTTCACACTGGTTTTGCTTAACCCCGTACTTTGCTTAGCCCCGTACTATCCTTAACCCCGGACTATTTTTTTTGGCTTTTCTCACTGCAATTCCTTAGCCCCGTACTAGCCATGGCCATGGAATTCATTAATTCGCTTCACTGCGTAGTCCCGGACTATTTTTCGTTTCTGTTCTCATTCATTTGCTTGGCACCGCAATTGCGGAGTTAGCAGGAGTTAGCACCACAATTGCGAGGTTAGCCCTGCTATTTTGCAGGGTTAGTTAACCCCGTACTATAGGTGGGGTTAGCCCACTTTGGTAAAAACGAGTCTGAACAGAAAGTGGAATAGGCTTAACCCCGTACTATAGGTAGGGCTAAGACCCCCCCTTTAACCCCACCTATAGTACGGGGTTAAGCAAATTTTTGCCAGTGTGAAAAGGAAGTGGAATAAGCTTAACCCCGGACTATAGGTAGGGCTAAAACCCCCCCTTTAACCCCACCTATAGTACGGGGTTAAGCAAAATTTTGCCAGTGTGAAAACAGTATAGGACATTATATAGCGGCTGGGTTCATATGAGATGTTATATAGCGGCTGGGTTCACATGAAATGTTATATAGCGGCTGGGTTCACTTGGTACTGTTGTAGTTTTTAACTTTTAGTTTAGTGCGAAAAACCTCGAAGATTTAAACAAAGATCCACTATCAACGACAAGGGTTTGCGCATGACTGAAACAATGAGTTTTCAGAGTTTTAAAGAAAATACTGGGCAAGCGATTATTAAAACTATAGGCTAAATTACCCTGGTGAATATTGAAAGTTAATTGTGTGCACGCGGCACATAACTTTGCAGAAGATCCTCCGCTGCTTGTAGTTATTGCGGGAACCATATGATAGCCCATGGTTTATGACAAGTAATCTTTCAGTTTTTAACCACATTTAAGCATCCGCATGGTCCGTAACTACAAGATAACCTCTAAGTTTAAAACCATGACCCAAGCTTAAAGTTTAAAGACTCATGTGAACCTACTAATATAGTGCCATGTTTGCGCATTAAATACCAATCATAGTATCCTACTAGTGTATAGATTATGTAGACATTAAATATGAGACATGGCAACATCACTGGTTCATTTTTATAGGAGGGGTGGTCAGTATAAGTAGTTTTTGTTAGACAAGTTTGTTTTGTTGAATTTGATTTTTTGTTTTGTTTGATGTCAGTCTCTTTGTCTATTTGAAATACAAATAATAGAAATGTCATTAGAAAGTATCTTGATGAAAAAGGGTAAATACAATGATTTACTATTAAAAACAAATATGTTTGACAAAATGGGCCTAGACTACAAGTTCCTGTAGCCGGTAGGATTTATTAACATTTATATTCATAAGCTACAGTTTATAATCAATTATGTTGTTAGAAAACTTGTGTTATTGTTTGATATTTCAGTAATTTAAATCCAAGTTGACATCTGAACTCTCTTTAGCAAATGGAAATTCCACAGGAGTTGATCTTCATTCTATGCATCGCCCCCATCATGGGGCTAACTTGAGTTTGAGACTTGTGGCCGGTAAGTGATTTGGATTATCTATTTGTCTGTCCTGTCACGACAATTGTTGCCTTGTGTTTATCACAGGCACCAGTTTATATGCTAGAGCCCCCCTCTTCAATTCAATTACAGGACCTAATCCTAGCGAATGCCTGGCATAACACTGTACCGTGGAGGTACAAGGAACCTTCTTCATGCACCGATTGCACCTCATAAGTGCTCTGTAAAAAAACACGGAAATTTACACATGCTGGGGGGTGTTTCACAAAGATCCTAACTCAAACTTAAACTTTAAGTTGGACTTTAACATTATGGAGAGCCATTTGTTGCCTTAGAATGAAATATATTCAAAAGCAAAAATTCAAGTATTTTATAATTTTCATAAGTTCCATATCAAGAACATGAAATCTCCTTGATAACAGAAATTATGAATGATTTGAATCAACATTTCTTGCCTTTTAAAATAACGTTTACAAAATAGTTTCATAGATGCTAACGGCTTTCCATTATTGTTACCTATTATATATAATTAGTTTAGGTTTCTAGTTTTACTGTCAGAGAAGGCCTTCTAGAGCTCCAATATCTCAAAATGGGCAATGAAAATACATGTAGAATAACCCAAAGCTTGTAGATCTATCTACTTGTGAAATACATAGACATTACGTTCTATATTTTTAGTAGAATTTGTTGAAAATGATTAAAACATAAAAACATGCCCCCTTTAAAAAAAAGGACCTCTTCGATGTGCCGGAATATCCTGTTTTTGGTACAAAGTTACCAGTGAGAATAACCCAGAGCTGTTTCAAATCCATCTCCTACTGCTCGAAAGCAGGCAATAATTGGAACTCTCCATGGTCATGAATTCCTGCTTTATCTTGCTATTGCAAAAAAGTTGCACGTAGTTGAAGTCCTACATATTTCAGTTTGATAAAAAAAGTATTTTGACATCCAGAAATATGTGATTAAAGTTAAAGGGGAGCTACAAATGTATTGCTACTTATAAATTGTACAGCTAGCGGTATATTTATGCCTATAAAATCAAACCCCAAATTTTCAAAGAATATTCTGCTAGTGAATGCCTAAGGGGTACATGTGTTTAAATATAGACGTCAACATACGGTGTATAAAATCCAAGCACATAGATGCGTCAATTAATCTTATTCTAAGTTGCTTTTATCTTCATTTAGGGAGTGTTTAAAATTGCACTGTTCTCTAGAAGAAAAGAATATTAGCAAAGTATTATTGCCAACTAGTGATCAGTCTGATGAAAATGAGAGGTTTGGATTTTGTGTATTTTAAAGAGTATCCTTTTTTACAAGTTTGTCATGTTTTCATACGTTGGCATATTCATTGTTCGAATGTAGATTCGTTTTTAGGTGATAAATGCAAATACTGCGTTTTAGTCTTACATAACAATTTCAAGGGATTGTACATCTACTTATAGTTAGTGATCTTTCTAAATGATTGTACTCTATCTTTGCCACACTGGGCTGAAGTGTAGACCTCTATCTTTGTACAAATGGCTATCAATGATGAGAGAGAACTCTGAACAAGGAGTAGCATGGAATACATGCATGTACATTCCAATTTAAAGGGGAAGTCCACCCTAATATTAAGTTGGTTTTAATAGGAGCAGAAAAATGAGGGAAATTTTGGAGCAATATCAAATTAGAAATAGAAAAGTCAGTAAAACACAAATTGGCAACACTGACTTATCTTGTGAGCTCTTCTCCAATTTGCTCTGTACAGAAAATGTCATAAAATTTCATTTTCGTAGTTGTTGATGAAGGAATAGATTTGTTTCATACAGGGGTTGTATAAAAAACATATTTGCAATATTTAGGGTGAATGTATGATTGAAAAATTTCAAGGGAAAATATTAACAAAATTAACGGTTTTTAGTAGAGGGCAAATGGGAGGTATCTCACAAGATATGTTGCAGAATTATCAATTTGTATTTGATGGATGGCATCTTCAAAAACTTGTAATTTTCTTATTTTTATTCCGTTTTTGCTCAAACTTTCACTGACCTGTTTCTCTCATTTTCTGCTTCTATTAAAACCAACTTGACATTGACACCAGGGTGTACTTCGCCTTTAAACATCTTTCAACATGACCTTTTGAATTTGAATGGCAATTATACAAGCTGATTGAAAAGATTTCAGCCGGGGGATGGCATCAAGTGCATGCACCTTCCTCCGTACACAGTTTGGGATGCGGATGAGATAGGTTTGTGCAGTTGGTGGGTGGGCAAGGGCTTAACGTAAATGTTTTGGGTGTTGTGAAAAGTACACACTCTATCAGATGAAATGAAACAGATAGAGCAGTGACTAATGATGAATGCATCTGTCAATAAATTATCTTGGCTTGGCACCCCTCCCCCAATGTGGTGTACTATCGGGAGGGAGGGAGGATGGGATGAAGGGCACGTGTCTCCCTGGGCTTTTTGGCACAACCGACTGCGGCTGTTCCAGCTATCTCATCAGGGGTAACTGACTGGCAAATAGCTACCCCTTCGAATGACCTACTAGACCAACATCCCGGCATACCAGGGATGCAATTGAACATGGTGGGTCGCTGGCCAATGCCGTTTTATGTAGCCTGCGGGAGGGACTGCTGGCCTGGCCTAGCTAGCTAGCTAGCTGGCTACATGCATCCCCAGCCAGTTACCCAGCCCCTGCCAGGCCTCCTCTTCTTGGCATCGTATTCCAACACTTGTGAGCTGCTAACTTTGCTAATCGTAATAGCTCTAAATAATCCTGCGTGGATGATGATCATTGACGAAGTAACAGACGCTTGATTTGCATCGGTTCATTTGCCATCATGAACTTGCTGTATTTAAGTCACTGATGTTTGACAAGTACATTTGTGCTCGTAAAAGAGTCGAGCAGAGCGTAGTGTGACAATTACATCTTGTGTGTGTGTGGATGGGCTAAGCAGGAAATATGGAATTCATGAAGGTAAACAACCAGAAAGTCATGGTCATGGCCCGCGTTTGTATCGGTAGGTATCTTTTGCCCAAACTTCCGGTACCTAACAAACAACTTTTGGCACCCCTCTAACAAGCAACCGCATCTATCAGCTGGGGTTTAATGTGGTGTTAACTCAGGGCACCCTTGTGAGGCCTGTTTTCTCTTGTCTTCCCGATCGACGACCGGTCCTGCCTGCCTGCCTGCCTGCCTGCGCAGAACCTCCTTTTCCCTGTCTTTGTTGCAGCCCAGGGGCTTTTGCTCAGTCAGGGAAAATTCCTACCAGATTTATGGCAGTTGAGGAATGCCAATGCACTTGAGATATTAATAAAACCCAGGCCGAGACTGAGAGACAGACTGGCCATGTGCATGTCTGTGTGTTTGTTCTTCCCTCCTTCACCCTAGCACGCCCCCCATATCACTCAAATATATCTCTGCACCCCAGTGCTATTTATCACTGTTTTCTTTAATCTCTTTCAATGGTTATCGATTTCCTGTAAACAAATCATCCCTAGCCCGGGATGCTGTAGTGAGTGAAATTTATCTTAGTGAGGAGGATAAGTCTTTATATCATGTTGTGCCGAGTTGGCTGGAATGGCTAAGCAGCGCCTATACAGAGAGGTTCCCCATTGGAGGGGCGTTCGCTCTCGGGATAAACGCAGTCCTCTCAAGGGTAAACCGGCTCTACGGGATGCGGCAGGTATTGCAATTAAACTTCTCTTCAATTTTCATGCATGGCCTGCGCAGTACGAATTCACATCCTAATGCATGTCGTGAAATGTAGGGCGAGCTATCTGCTTTGCCTTGTATTAAAGGTGAACAAACATGCATGCAGGCCTATCTATCTCTATGTACAATGTGATATTTTCGCTGAGCGCTCATTAGTCATGAAAGCCCACAGCCTCACCACATGTGGCCAAGTAATTATTTTGTGGTGCCGTGCCTAATGGGACGCCAGCCTTGTCTTCCACACTGAACCGGTCTAACGTGCGAGAGAGCGCGGTGTATGCGCCATCTTACCTACCATTCAACCCTTCCTTCCCCGGCTTGTAAAAAGAGCCGGCCCGCATGTTTAACGGGAACCAGCATACGACAGCTTGCTTTCACACTTTCACCTGTATCGTATTACAGACCTCGGGGATTAAATTGCTCTAGCAATCTATCCCTCATGTGTAGTCTTTACACACTGATTGGAGTGCATGATGTTGTGCCACTCAATGGAAAGATAATAGCTCCACGTCTTCTCAAATTCGTTTCATACAACTTGAGAAATGCTTCGTCCTCGTTTTATCTTCCTGTCTGCCCTCTCATTAATATGGTCCAATCCTGTTGGGGTTATCCCTGTTTTTTTGTATTGCAATATGCTACTATTTGTACTTAATGATATTAAAATTATAGTGATCACTCAAGACAAAGCAATTTTTAGCAACCAACAAGCATTACGATGATGTACTAATTTGATCCATAGTTTACCCAGGCCCGCCTCTACATTTGCACGGTGTAATTCGTAGTTTTCTCTATTGTCACCTTAGTATTGCATGATGTAATTTCACAGAACATGTATAATAATATGCGTTTCTGTGATGTTATGCAATACTCATAAACGGAAATAATGTTTTACTACTTCTTCAGCCCTCAGCATTATTCTACTCCAAATAATGATAATAAAAGTCACATTTGTTTAGTTTTTAATACTACGTTTCTAAGCACTTTACATTGTAATTATTACTACCCTAGTCATTGGATTAAATTGCTAATTCGCACATGATAGCACACACGTACCCATCCAATCATATTTACGTTTGCATCCTACCGGGTACTCATTTACTACACCTGGGTAGAGACTAGAGAGTGGCAAATGTGGATTAATGTCTTGCCAAAGGTCATTAGTGCCAGGGCGTTGCATGAACTGCGGACCTTGTGATCCACTATCCTTTGACATAACCACAGCACCTCGAACATGATGTTGCCTGATGAATTCATGAACTGTTTCTGTATCAATTCCTCTACATCATGTACAGGTGTATAGAGAGAGACTTTGTCAGTTTGACGTGTTTTTCTCTGCTATGAAGTACCTGCCCTCTTCGTAAGTCCTTCTGAAAGTCCTACATCTTCTGTTTTAAAACGTTTTGCCGCTTGAAATAACTTGCTGTGAATCATAAGGCCCGTCTTCACTATCTCGAGATTGCCAAATATCCAGCTATTTGAACTATCCCGATTTGAACTATCCCGATCGAAACTATCCAGCTAATTTGCGTCTTCATTAGACCGAAGTAGCAAATTAGCTGGATAGTTTGTCGGGATAATATTCCAAGATATCTTGGGATAGTTTGCAAAATATCCAGCTATTTGTCCTGTGCGTCTTCACTAGACCGAAGATTCGCAATACACGCTAACGCTGAGCAAAATATCTCGAGCTAATTTCTCAAGGTCGAGTTTCAAGTTTCGAGGTCGAATCTCGAGATAGTGAAGACGCGATTTGTTACTTCGGGATTATTTCCCAAATAGCGGGCTATTTGGCAATCTCGAGATAGTGAAGACGGGCCTATAGTGAATAGAGTGAATATTGGAATCAAATTAAAACCTAATTGTACATAGGACATTAGAATCCAGTATTATAACTCGTCTAATCATGAACAAATTTGACAGTAGTAATTGGATTGATAAACACAATGCATGAAGGTATGGAGAATTTTCAGCTACTCTAATCCCTTTCAACACCCACTACAACAGGAGCATGCTCCCAAATGTCAATTTTCAAATTAATTTATATTCAATACTTGATAATAATAATTATATAAGAATAATAATGTATTTACATAGCACAAATGTTGATTGTAAGACACCTACAGATGAAATAACCTTCTGAAATCGATTGGTATGCAAAGCGGAAGTGAATATAATTAATCTAGAACTTAAAAAGCTGTTGTTTTCATTGAGTTCCATGTTATTTATCTGTTTTTGGTTAATGACCTTTTCTGTGTTCTGCCCCCTGGCAAGATATGTAATAAGATGAGCTATAAATAAGACAGCATATTGGAACGAAAAGCTCAACTGATTTTCTGGCTTGCATGATCAGTAGTGCAAGAAAAATAAAGATGGAATCATGAAGGCCTTCGAGGAGAAGAAGAACAAGAAAGAAAAAAAGGTGCTCCAAATTTTTAAATCTGAAAAACAGTTTTTTTGAAGTAGTCCGAATGTTGTTGAAACTAGGTAATTTACTAAAGTGGATTAAAACATTTTTCCATTTAATAAGAAAGCTTGATATCCTTTGTGTTATGATTTAGAATCCCCCTCCCCCCCCCCTCTCTCTCTTTATAGTGGATTGAAAACATTGCCAAAATAAAGGTATTACAATTTGATTGAAGAATTCAACCTATTATTGCTATTATTGCTTAGACCACAATCAGATTAGAGGTGCTTTGTGACAACTCAATACTTTTTCTTAAGTTGAAGTCGAAGAGTTTCTTTATTGGTGTTTTGCGTCTACGTGTAGTGAGAAATTGTCGCAATATTCCTCCAATTTACGTCATAGGAATTCTTCAAATTCACTAATTGCCTCTCGTTTTATGCCTAGCATGTCTGAAGTTAGTGTTTGTATGAACTGAATCTATCCAGGCTCATTGCTCTATTCTGCCTTGAAATTAAGAATAATCATGGTCCTGTGGTGTTCAATAATGCTTTCTTATATCGTATCAAGCTCAAGAAAGACGAGATATTTCTGCCGTCGCTATGCCAGGAATTTTGCTTCTAAATTCTCTGCATTCTGATCCTCATGACCCCATGCTGTACGAGGCACGGATGAAGTTAAAATAGAGCGTCGTAGCGTTCTGAATTCCATGGAGATTGTTTTGTCTCGATGTTTAGGATTTGGTCGTTGTGCATGTACGAATTTGAGACTCTATTGCAACCCGTTGTTACTGTGTAGGCCTTTATCTGTTAGCCTCCAATTTCGTGATTTTTTTTCATCTCGGGTTATACAAGGATTGTAATTTTTTTTTAAAGGAATTAAAATAGATCATGTTGTGCATTAATTATGTGTGTATCTTCATCTTCCTTCCAAATTCACAATCTTGAGATATAGGAGGCAATATTTTAATAAGGATGTTATATCCTGAAGTTTGAAGGGGAAAATAAACCATTCTCATTCCCCCAGCCGATCTGTCTATACACTCTTATGCGTGATGTCTTCATTCCCTTCATAATGTGATTGAATGTGATTTCCTGCTGGGCAATGTATTCGGATATGTAAACTAGATTGCTCAGTGCAAAACAGGGACGCCATGTTGCCTTGTATGCATGATGCCTTATTTCACAGATGTGGTGAGGATTAGTGCTGATATCTTATTCCAGGGTTGAAATGGAGGATTAGGTTTATATCTTAATAATAATAGATGACTACTTTTTAAAATGAGCCCATGTTTGATTATAACATTGTGGGACTAGATTAAATACATTTTTAAAGGCTAATGTGTAAGGAAAATGCAAAATATTAGGTGCAGTCTGGACTCTCTGTACATGTGTACCTTTGTTTTGAATTCATGAATTGACTTATAACCAAAGAGAAATGAGGTTTATTAAGTTTGGAAATGAATTCCAAATACATCTTTAAAAAAGAGTCATTTTGTTTATGTTTATCACTTTTGTTAAATTGTTTCTAGGTAGATTCTTGGATGGAATGTCATTGACTCTATTAAAAAAATTAATAGTTATTACGGGTAGTATCCAACCTTGATATATATTTTAATTATCTAGCCTGTGAAGATATACTGGTTGAAAGATTCATCTGTTCAGTCAGCCCTTCCCTACTGAGTAATGAGCACTCAACTAGACATTCATCATTTCAAATGAATAATCAAAATCGTGGCACGGCATCATTAATATTTTCTCTTAAGTTCCCTTTTGTGTTAAAAGTGTGTTTCGATTGTACATTTTAATACCAATATTAGTGCAGTGAACCTAATGGTGAATGTGGACCTCGTTAAACTATACCCGCTCATTGCACGCGTACCTTTATAGAATAAACTACAATGTAGGTTATGTTGCTCCCCCCCCCCCTCCTCCCTCAGAAGAGAGAGAAGAAAAAAAATGCCACACATCTGGGATTGATGTGAATCGACCATGCAAGGCAACTCAAGTTCCTGTTTATGGTTTAGTACCTTTATTTTTATTTGAAATACATTAGATTGTCCTACTCAAACTGAATCTCATCTTTAGGGGCAGTTACACTGTCATCCAAACACGCCAAAAAATGCCAAACCGGAGCCTGGCCGCGATGTTACCAAGGGCAACTACGCTTTACCGGCAGACATGCCAAGCCCCAAACATTCCAAAACGAAGTGTGATCTTTTGGCGTGTTTTGGCGTGTTTTGGCGTGTTTGGCAAGTATAACCGCTCGCAGTTGTAACATCGCGATGTTAGGCACGTGACTTCCGGCACTTCCGGATTGTTACCCGCGCTCTTTTAAACCACGTTCTTCCCGTGTGATATTTATAGCATTTCCATCGTCGCGCGTGTTATCCGTTCATTCAGCTCCGTTTGTTCCAATTCCGTTAACTCATCCTTTATTCAATCTTCGTTATTCCCGTCTGGCCATATCTGTCTAGTAGTAGTATTTGAGTGTTTTGTTAGATTAATTAATATGGAAGTGAACAATTCCCATTGGACTGATGATGAGATGAAGTTCTTGATTTCGATGTGGAGGCAGGGAGAGCTCCTCCACCAGACTTCCAAGCGTCCCTGCAAACGTGGGGAAAAGGGCTTCAGAGAAATGAGTGAAAGCATGAAATTAACAATTAACAACGATGATTTTTATAACCTTCCCATATCGTTTTTACTACTAGATTTCGATTGAATTTGGGAAAACTGAATCAGCAGCCGTAGTCCGTACTTCGTAACTTATCCACTCTTGCCTCAAATACTACACGCGAGATAAACAAAACATATCGCATGCATGCGCATGGGATGTATCGCTATTTAGCTAGCTATAGCGCTAGCTGGAAATTGCGCGCGCTAAAAATCTTATAGCAGGCCGGGGTCAAAGGTCGGGAAGACTGCACATGCGCATTACCAACCGAAACACGCCAAAACATCGCTGAACAGCTCCGTCGGTGATGTTTCAGCACAAGTGTAACCGGGTGCACGAAACATCGCGACTTTTCAAAATGAGGTATTTGACAGTATAAATGCGCCTACTAATTGGGTTGGTTTAAAACAAATAAAGCTTCTATTCATAACTCTTATCTTAAATCTAAAAACATTCAATGTATAGATAAGGAGCTCTGTGATAACTCCTTTGTCTGCGCGCACAGACTCTAATATGACACATAAAGATAATTCTGTGAAACCTTTAGCTGAGCCTAACTCTAACTATAGTCTCTGGTCATCAACATAACAGAGCTAGTGAAGTGCAGAGGACTATTTGGCCTGCGTAGTCTCACAGTTCAGACACTGTTGTACACACAACATGACTGGCAAGGGTTTGTCCCTGCAAACTAATACATGTAACTCCTCGTGTGATAGTTTATCAGCAGCAAAACTTTGAGATATTTCCCAGACGAGATAAATCTTGAATACTACAATGAATCTTCAGACAGGGTAATCAGGCGGAATTCACTTCCTGTCAGAGCAAAATAAAAGCACACCTGTTGGTAGTTTGTTTGCACAGACCCTATTCCTCCTACACTTTACGTGTAAATTACAAATTATGTACAATGTAGTTTTTCTACAAAAAGTACAAGTACTAAGTTCAGTCAACTGGATTTTGTATTGGCTTTATTATGAAACAAATGTTATTAAAGATGCCAGAAATGTTGGTAAAGCATTGCAAGTATAATATTTTCAAGGAACTTGTGTCTGTCATGATATATGATCAAACTGGGTATTTGACAAAAGTACACATCACCCATCCACCCCCCCCCCCCTCCCTGATCAAAGGCGAGCATGTACTTTGACTTTGATCTACATGTATATTTCAAATCATTTCATGATCATTAGGAATATTTTCTATGATACCATTATCAGAAGATACCCCACTAAATTCTGAAGCATAAGTCTGCTTTTCATCCCAAGTTTTTCCATGTTGGTATTCTACGGGTTAAGTGTACGCCTTGTCATTGACAACAAAAGGCAGAACCGCAGAACGACTTCCTTTTTCTTTCCCCGACTTTTCACTCATCTCCGTTACTTGGGGAATAGTGTTTCTGGGTCTTCTTTCCTTTCTGTCTAGCCAACCCAGTAGAAGTGGGAAATATCTTCATCATGTTTGTCAGGTATGTGCCTAAATTCCCCCTTTTTTTACTCTCTCTCTCTTTAGTTCAGGAAACAACTGCTCCACTTTTGTAAGCAGCAGTCATCTTAAGCCGATTAGTCATCACAACATACACTCAATATTTAAAAAAAAAGAGTCCCAGGCTGGGAATTGGGGTAAAATATTTGCCATTTATATGTGGACCCTATGTAATGAAGATTTCTGGAACTTGGGAAGTGATAAGGAGTGTTATAATTGCCGTGGATTGTGTACAGGAGTTCTGTTTGGACTTTGTGTTGCAAAAGTGTGATTTTTCTCGAAGACATTTTAAAAGGAAATGTAATTATTTTTGTTTCTTACCGGAGCTCTTGTGGATGTGACTGTACTAAGTATATGGACGTGGACTTTTCTATGAATTTAAAAAGAGATAAACTGAAGATATACTTTCTGAGTGAAATATGAAGTGCCTATTGGTCAACATAATACCTGGACATAACGTGGTATTTTGCTGTACGTAGTGCGTATTTTCTAAGTTCATCTTCATTCTTTATTTTGATGACATAAAGCCTACACATTGACTATTTCATAGTACATACAGGTACATGTATACAAAGGATGTTCTTGCATTGTTGCTATCCTTACACAAGGAAACCTGATCGAGGTTGGAACAGTTCTGAGGGCTACATTTTACGAATGATTGAATCAAATGAATGAAAAGACTGTATTCAGTTGACATTCTTCCCTTCAATTAGGATTGGAAGAGTAGTCAGGAACTATTTCTTAAAACATTGTACTTCACACATCACCTGTTAATAGGTCCATGTTGGAATGCAAAAGAGCGATTCCTTTGTAATCTTTTGTGAGCCGTTTCCAAAGGGGGTTTCCTAGGAATCCACAGAAGGGATACATGTAGTTGCAGGATTGTACTAGTGACTTGGTGCTCATCAACACTGGGTGGATGATATGCATGAGAGAGGGAAACATACTTGGGGAAAGTCTGTCTGCTATCTTCTGATCGCTTGTTCTCGCTGCCGGCGTTGCAAAAAGGGTACGTTATGGCCACGTTGTTCTCGTATCTACTTGTAAAAGGAAATGTGAGGAAGTGCTTTGCATGATTTTCATGCACATGTAGCCCTACATGAACCACAATCAATGTGCTATTTGTTTTCATTGGAATGCTTGTAGGTCTAACTGTTTTTTAAAGTTTTTTTTTTAATACTATAAGATTCTCTGAAGTATTTAAATTCTGGAAAAGTACTACATGTAAATGAGGTTGTAGATAATAAGTAATCTCTATCAATTTGGACTACAAGTTCATGATTTTGCATTGTTCTTTGCTCAATTTTCCTTCTATCAGTGAAATGAATGTGCAGACATAAATTTTATGCAGCCCAGGCATAAATAAAGGCTGTAGACCCCCTCTTGTACTGAAAAATTTCGTAGAGCATAAAATATATAAGACACGCGTCAATGAATAATCCTGTAACTGTAAGGTGGGCTTTGTGTAGGTTCTGATACTCTCAACAAAGTTCCTTTAAATTGACAAGGGTAGGCATAAAGTGCTAAAATTGAATAAGTTAAGCTTATGTATGCTGAAACATAGCCAAATACATTCAAGTCTACAAAGAACATTCAGCGACACCCGCTGTTGGGGCGCATGCAAATTTATGCACTCATGTGAACTTCTGGCATGGGCCTGGAGGCATCGCCAGTGTAGTCTTGTTTCCAAGCAAAACATCATTAAACTCTGGATGAACTCTCCTCGTAGTGTAGTCGTACCTCTCAAATCACTTTCAAGAGACTTTCAATATTTCTACTCTTTCTTGTTGTATGCCAGCTTATATTTACACCTTTCCTTAGTACTCTCCATGTACTAGGACTCTACCCCCAAAACACGAGTGTGGAGCTCTGCTTCAAAATGTATGTAGAAATTACTTTATTGTAGGATCCAATTCCGTGCAGGTCTTTTAATGGTCTTTTCTATCCATTTAAATGAGTTCATTTGCAATGGAATTATTTTGCTTTTCCCCTTGTTTTGCTTTTCCCCTTGTTTTTTTCAATGTTTTTAAATGCAGTAACACTACATGGCTATCTCCCCTCTATAAATTGCGCTGGACACAGTTGCTCGAATCATGCAGCTCTTTTTTTTTCAAGAGGCTTGTGGGGGGGGGGGGGCAACCCTCTGGCCGCTTCTGCTTTCTCTCCTGTCAACTGATGTCACCTTGAATGAAAGGTCAAGGCAGATGCATTAATTGACCATGCTTCTTCAGTTCTTGGAAAACAAGAGAATGGCTGAGAGGTGGCTTGGTCAGGGGTGAAGGGTCAATCTGTCCTGGCAAGTCTGTGGATTAGGTCAAGGCCAGTAATAATCACCGAAATCATGTTCTAACAAAGGTCAATTTTTGGTCAATCCTATGATGGTTATAATGAGAATAGACTAGCCTTTTTACAGTACATTTAAAAAATAATTTAAATGGGAATATTTGAAACAAAGGGTGGGGGAGCAGCTTGTAACATTGTGAATATTCATGATTTAAGCAATCTTTATTGTACTTGTAGGTTCACTAATCCCCATTTGATAACTCGCCACTGAAATTTAAAACCGAAAACAGCTGATGAATAAAACTTAAAAAGCCGAACATGTCCATATGGATCACTGTATATTTCTAAATCAGTACGATATAGACAGGTATGATATGTCTTGGGTTGAAGGAAATGGATAACAGATTAATTATGCATGTATGGTTTCGCTTTCTTATAGTCTCAATGCCACAAACATGTTTTCATGTTTTGGCGATTTAGGTCTACCGATCATTTGTTGAATAGTGCCCCAGAGTGAATGTATTGTTTTGTGTCCTTTATTCTATTTGTAGAACCATAAAGCATTGATTATGTTTTAGGTCCATGTGAATAAAAATTGATGAATCCAGCAAGAGCAGTAAAATTTGAATAAAGTGTTCCTTATGAAAAATGTATTGTTTGCTCTAAGGTCCATAACATGCAAACTTGACAGGCATGCATAGCTATGGACTGACCTATTATGCTTGAAATAATTAGCAAGCTTGGTGTATTTTTCCCCTTTTTTCCCGCATAATGGTGCCAGGTTGAACATTAGGCTTGACATCTTTGTGAACAGGCAAGCTCGTTTGGGCTGTCAGTATTCCATGCACAAAGCTGCTGGACAAAGAGTTGAATTTTCTTTGCTACGAGCAACCTTTTGTGGTTTGACCATTTCTGCACATTTACAGGGTTCAATATTTAATTCAAATTTCTCTACTTTTTGTTTGCTCAGAACTAATTATAGGCCTACGTATATATGTCCACAGTTGTAGAACCCTTTAAAATGTCAAAGGGAATAATAACACTGGAATCTGCCAATGTTACTGGTATTTTTTCAATTTTTATGGGCCTCTAATTATTTCTAAGGGCACAAAACATAATGTTAATCTTTTGTTTCATAATTGTATTGAGTGTGTAGTAGATGTTGAGAGATTGGGGATGGTTGAGAGAAAACCTACTATTTAAAAAAAAATGTTTTGAAAATCCCTTTGGTTAGGTTCTAAATTTCAAGGTGTTGACTTGTTCTTTGATGTTGAACTAGTGAAGGTTAGCCATATTTTTTTCTGCAATTGGTAGTTCTTACTGAAATCTCACCGCAATTTTGATTTTGATAATCAGAACATGTAAACAAGTTGCGATCAAAGAAAGCAACTGCATATTATTGAATTGATAGGTGTCCACATTGTTCCTTTGTCCTCCAATAATGAGATTAATTGCCGCTTACATACCTCATGATATTCACAGATTTGAAGTCGGGCTACGAAGCATACATAGCATAGCTTGAATAGTTCAACTTATGCACTTAGTGCAATGGTCATTATGGCATTTTAATCATTAACTACATGTAATTGTATGGCATAATGAAAGTAATTGATGTTTTGCTTGCCAATTACGGTGTGATGAAGAAATAAAATGAACCGCGACTGACTGAAAACGAAACTTGCGAGGAGAAAAGGGTGAAACTTTTGTGGTGTTAGTAGAAAGTGCTTTAGAATTGCATCCATGGTGAGCTTTTCATTGATGTTCATTGATTTCATGGTGAGCTGCAAGAAAGACTGGGCATGGGTTAGCCAGTTAATATTGTGCCCCAAGGCGATGGTACCCCTGCCTCGCAGAGTAGGGTGTCATTCCCCATTTATACGGCCCTTCAAACTAATTTATTCAGCGAAAGGAGAGTTGAAAGGAATAATTTTGAAGTTGGTCTCCATCACAGACCTGAAATAATCCCCCATTGTAGTTCAGAGCCCCCCGCTCCCCCCCCCCCCCCAAAAAAAAATATGATAACAAAATAAAATTCCAACAAGTGTATCTTTACTCCGTTTCAACTAAAATTTGAATCTTACAATTAAAATATAATAATTACGAATTTCTACTGCACAGTAAATCTTTGGTTTATTCGTTTAAGGAGATTGAGTCAACGTTACAAATACCATGAAGATTTGACTGCAAACCAATGTTCTCTTGGATGTGGGAAATTTTTTGTCTTTCTTTTGTGAGATATGAAGGAATCAGAAACGGTGAATCAGAAGAAAATGCTAACAATATAACTGATATCTGGAAGTGCTTATTTCATTTGTTTGACTTAAATTTTTGTTTTATGATGATATATGCTGGTCTAACAATTTTCGTATTAAATTCATTATGAAAGAATCATTCTGTATTTTGCTGATAATTCTTAACCTATCATTGCCCAATATAAACTCATTTATTTATAATCTGTGCAGCCTATACACTTGTAGTACATCCTTGGCTGGACAAAGGATTTGAATTGTGCCTTTGTAAACACTTTGCTTGGGCATTGTGAACTTTTGTGAGAGTAGAAGTTTATGTCAAGTCTTTACACACAGTTATTTGGTGTTGATTTGATTACAATTGGCATTTATTTGACTATCACATTCAGAGCATTGCCTCAATTTTTTTTGTGAAGGACCTTTCAAGGCTGGTGTTGCAGACTACACTGCTTTGAGCTGAGGTCAAATTAGGCCTACTACGGTGACCTCATCAGGTGGGTCACGCTGAAAATGATTCTTACCCGCCAAAAAAGAAAGAGCCGGGCATCCCAAGCTTGCTTGCTTGCTTGTGTGTGAGGTCTTTTATTACAAGAGCTCCAGACTCAGTGGACTGCATGCTGGCAGTCGAGCTAACGGTAGGCAGTCAGGTCTGTGATGTGTGTATAATAAGAGGAGAGGGTGATCTTGGAATCATCTCATTCTCGGTGCAGGGATTGGCCTTGGCAAGGTGGTGATTACAAAGCTGTTTTTCCTACGTAGGATGTCGTCGAGAGCGGCTTGTGCTTGCGCATGCATTTGTGCATGGGTAGCCGGTTGGCTCGCAATCGCACATATGGACAACGTTGTGAGACTATGTCTGGGAGTTGGTGGTGGGATTCCGACTTTCGATATGGGGTTGTGCGCCGGTGACATTTTAGAGAGAGGGGATGGATTGCGTCTAGCTTCGTTTGAATTTCAACTAGATTGGAGGAGACGGAGAATCCGGGTATCGTGTAAGACAAGATGGCGGGCGTCTTGCTGGAGCCGACATGTGCCTGTGGCTATACACAGGAATACGCATCACAGCGTAGTGGTTCAGCGCCGCAGCTAACATGCATTACCTCCACGAGAACAGCAGACCAAGCTGCTCCCCACTCGCCCTCTCTCTCTCTCACCATCTTTTACGGCATCGCAAATCTCCCACTCCATATTCATGACCATGCCTGTGCCTGTGGAAGGCTGTGGGACCACATGTTATCGGGGTGATGATAAGTGCGCCAAGTCTCCACATGGCCCGCTCGTTTCCTGTTGGCCAGCGAGCTAGGGAGCCCCCATGCATCCACCTTCTCATGTTTTCAGGGGCGTGTTTGGTATGTATGCCATATGTACTACTTTATTCATGTTTCCCCTTCTCTTCTGAATTTTTCTGACTGTAATTTTTAGAAGTACCAAGGAGAATGATTTTATCATCAGGATTGTGTTAATGTTAATTGTGCATTGTAAGTAGAACTCTTAAAAAAGAATGAGCACAGTCAACTTATGTCAAATTACTGTTTCTATTTCTGGCAAAACTCTGGCAAAAGTCATTTGCAAAACTTTAATTTACCCCCATCGATAACTTTCAGGTCATGGTGCGTTAAAACTCCAAAAAGTATTCCCCCAAAACCATAGATTGATCTCCAGATTTTGAATTGGGATATTTTTGGCATTTAGATGGGAAGTGGGTAGATCAGCATGATGGAGATATCACCTGTTAGTGCCCACTGAGTTGCCATTGTGCCTATTCAGCAAGTTGACGCCTACACACATTTTCTACCCTCGTATTATCTCTTGAAGAGAAACCATATGGTGAGTGGCATGTTTCATGTGGAATATTTTAGACCACTATCAGCTGGTAAGCTTTATTACAAATTAATTCACTTTCTTCTTTCAAATATTTGTGTTCTGTAAGAATGATTCCATTGCTCCGTGCATATGTAGGCCTGGTTACAATTCAATTATCGTGTAGGGATTGTGTTTCATCATTGAAGTTCTCTGATTTAACAACTGAAATGGTCTAAATGGGATGCCTAACAAATACAGATGTGTGCACTTTGACTTTTGATGATTAAAAGTATCAGGTGTCTAGACTAAATGGATTTACAAACTTTCCTCCTTGTATATTTTTCATCACAGAATAAGCGTGCTCTTGTTTGCTATTTTTCAGCTGAGATTGTTTTCTGCTCTATTTCTCACTCCAGGATTTTGTATGTATTCCCCATTTGGGGTAATTAGAACCAAAGAGATATCTCCTTGTTAGAACCCATTTCTAAAGCTCTAATTGCTGCATGCTCCTTGACTATTCTATATGAAATTAGCAGGATTAAGGAAAGGCTGGTTTATTTGTCTGGGGTATTAAAAATGCTGATTTATATGGGTTGGTGAAGCTATTCAGGCATGGAGGATTTCCTCCGTAATTGGTCTCTGGTTTCTTCCAAGATTAATCCCAGATATACATCAAGCTGTGCAAGCAATGCTGCTTGGGCCACCTTGGCTCTGCTGCCCCTGCTCTGCAGCCCCACAGATGACATGTGTGCTCATCCATGCATGGATTATAGCCAGTTGTTCCTAACTTCTTTTGTCTCTCCTTGCACATGGGACCTCGGCTCTGAACAGACTGGACTTGCTTTTAATATCAAAATCATGGTGTTATCCACAGAAAAGGGGGGGGGGGTATTGTGTGTAAAGTGTGTGTGCCTTTCTGGCGGGATATTTCATAATAGGACAAAGCCCATGAAGATACGGGGTTTAGGGTTTGGAGGAAAGAAAAGAGCTGGTAGTGCAGTTCATGCCTGGACGAACAAAGGGTCCTTTGATGCAGGAGGGAAACACCTGCTCGCAGCTCAGGAATGAGGAGGCAAGACTAGTCAGTCACTGGGCTGCCATTCCTCATGGGAGAAGGTAGTGTGATTGGAGGAATGCATGCTCTCAAGTTTGGGGTAAACTTTATTACCGGTGGTGCCACATGGAGAGGCTGGAGGATGAATGTGCTAAAGCATGTGGAGATTGTAGGAAGGGGGACTGGTGTGGTTGTACTGAGAAGGGGTAATACGTGGCTTGTTGCTCACCCAGGATGGTGGTAAGTTGATGTCAGTGTTTTATTGGTGGCTGTCAATCTGATCTCAACTGCATTGTTACTCGATTGGTATTTCATTGTCATTTGCCGTATTAAACGTGGTGCCATTCCAATTCCAGTGGAAGCGTGCACATGTCATTCTTTTCCATTGTGCACCAACTTTTTCTATCATTCCGTTATTAAGATTGCATCAAGTGACATACAGATGGATTTAGTTAATCAATCCACAAACTTATGACCATCACACCTTTGCCTCTATATCGCTCTTTCTTTTCATCTCCTTTCTGTCTCATCTCTTACTCTATGTCTCTGTCTTTCTCTTCCGTATTTATGGTATGTACATGTATGTCATAGATTTGTAAGATAGTTTGTCTTTTGTTACTTTACTTTGTAAACTCCATGCAATTTGCGATGTGGTGGTTTTTAAATCGATACCAGTTCAATCGCTCTGACCTCCCTACAAATGCCTGTACATAAATTGTTAACCATGCTGATGGCAATGGATTATCACTAGTAGAGAATGCACAATAGCGATTAGGATGAATGAAGATTGTCATGTAACAAAGGAATTGGAAGTGGGTATCATTCACAAGCTCTGTTTGTATTGCCTTGTTTGTACTGCGCACATGTGTGCTGATCTAAGTTAAACATTATAAAGCTCGTAAATCTGTATTCCCTTTATTAGTACTGGACCTCACCTACTGTAAATTACAGTCTTTTCTTCTGATATGAGTTCTGGCACATGTTACAAGCCCTCGGTACACATGTGTATATATTATCTTGCTTAGTTATATTGCAAAGGCATGAGAAGGAATGTTAGAGTGTTAATTGATAGTATTATGTTGAAATATTGCCTTCTTTGTCAAAATTACACTTCAACAATACTGCTAATTTGCGTTTGGTAGTATTTCCTGTGTAGGAAGTTGGCAGTGTTTTTTTTTTTTTTTTGGCGAGAGGGGAAACATCCTTTGTCATTCAGTATTATATGAATATGTCATAGTAGTGGTGTGAATTAAAATGCAGCTACACAAATTTCTAGCCATTTTCTTTTTCTGCTGGAGAAGTAAAATGGCTCATTGAAAACTCCCCATTTATTTGCATTGGAGGTCATATAAAATACTATGAGCAAAGCCTAGATGGACCAAGCAAGAAGATCCTTAATAATTCTCTGTGAAAAGAGAAAAGCTCAGAATGGCTTACCAATTTCTTAATCTGGACAGAGTGTATCACATGGCAAGTTCAATATTTGACCAGATGCTTAAATCCAAGAGTATGGAATCCCCTTCAGAGCGGACAACCTTCCGTATCCTGCTATCTAGTGAGTCACTCAAACAAAGGAGATGCTCTCTTTCCATCTCTTTCTATTTGGCTATTTGTTCAGAAATCCTCAAGACGATTACTCAGGTAATGCGAAGATGGGTCCATATCATGGCCGAGGTTGCCTGCTTGCCCTGCATAGTGCACTGATTAAAAGGACAGTCGAGATAGATGTTAGTAAGATCAAGAGCAGATTTGATTTGCAGATGACAGAGTAAATGTCAAATCTTGACTTGGAAAACCAATAATGCGCTCTCCATACCCAGCACATGATTTAGGAGTGGGACATTTCTACTACATGTACAAGTGAATAGCCGGCATCAGTGTTTGTCTGTCTTATAAGTCTATTTACATATTTTGTAAGTGATGCAAATTGAAACATTTTTTCATTGTCATGATTGTGGCTGTACTCTCTCCAGTTTAGGACCTGAGAATACATGCAGGAGCCATAGAATACTTAGATCATCATTTATAGGCTACAGTGTAAAATTTGAACTAGAACTTTCCATTTGCAGAGATGCCATCAATCGCTGGCTAGGGTCGCATTCTTCTGCCCTTGTTCCCACGGTTAGGGATGTAAGGGTCAACTAGGGGTCACATCCAAAAGTGGAACTTTCTAACCTTGCCTTCCTTCAAGATCGATTAAATTTTATTTCAATTTATGTTCTGCTGCTACTGCTTTCAACATGTTATGTTGCATTTTAATGTTGACGCATTGTCCTTTTATAATGGGTCTAACGTTAGCAGTGGGTCCTTTTCTATTCTTTTATTTCATGGATGGGAGATAGTTGTAGTTCGAGAGTCAAAGAGATAACTCATTTTATTTTTCTCTCCCCCATTTATAGTCTCTCACACTCCATACACACTCCTGTAATGACAGTGATACATGCATACAGAAACTCGATCTCTCAAATATCATCTTTTTATGAGCAACCACAGTTTATTTTCTTACCCTCCTCTCCGGAGGCCTGTCTCGTTGTTTTGTTTTCTCTCATCTTTGGATCGTCGACTACTCTTCCCAGCGCAGGGCCCTTTGTCTTACTCTGCATGAGACAATGAGGAGCCATCGGGGTTAATGTACCATGGGCTGTCTCGAGATTAGTATTGTTGAGGATGAATATAAATCAAGCTGTACAGGCAAATCATCGTAAGAGTTTTAATCTTTAAATTTCTATTCTTCATTTCTGTGAGAGAGCTTATTTTGATAGCTTTGAAGGAAAATTTGTTACTCGTCAATTTATATTGCTTCCTGTACGTGATGTATCACAAAAGAAAGAAAAGCTGTTAATACATCGATTGGATATTCATCATAATATACAGTTAAAGGAGAATTTCATTGTATGAATGATGTATGAGTCTGTCATTATGAAGTAGACCTTCTTTGGATTGGATATTCATCATAATATATAGTTAAAGGAGAATTTCATTGTATGAATGATGTATGAGTATGTCATTATGAAGTAGGCCTTCTGCATTGTGTACTATTTTTTAATGAATCAAATGAAACAAACCAATTAAAAAACTGCATGTATGTAGAGCAGAGCTTAAAAGGTTATATATTTTTCTTTTAATGAGAAACAACCAAGTTAAACCAGTACATTATTGTCTATTTAAAATGCAATTTAATAGTTAGTCTATAGCTTTAACAGGTAGGGGGGGGGGGGTCCTTCCTTGTTCCCATCACCTCATTCTCCAATTTTGATTGCATGGTCACCTCTCATGCTTCCCATCTTTTGACTGAGCTTCACACAAACTCTGCGGAACCTTGTCAGAATTTAATCAAGAAGTGGTAACACAGATGCACCTGTGCTTATCAACCGTCTCTAATTATACCCCCATGCTGATGAGGTACTCCGCAAACTCCTAATGAAATGGGAAGTGGACCGGTGGGACCGATGCTGATTCTTCACACATTGTGGTGTCAGAAGGCCTGTCATCATCGGCTCGAGATTGCCAAATAGACCGCTATTTTCAGACTTGGGATATTATCCTGAAGCTCTGACAGACTTCACCAGACCGATACGCTCATCACAAACTAGCTTGGATGGGCGCAAATTAGCCCGCTATTTCCCAAATAGTGGGATATTTGGGTAACGAGACCAAGATTTCTTGGGATATTTTTTCAACCAAATATCCCGCTAATTGCAACTGCGGTCTGATGAAGAATTTGTGATCGGGATAGTTAAAATAACGGGATATTTGGCAATCTGGAGCTGATGACGACAGGCCTATTGTGGTGTCGGAATGGTTCACCATTCCCCCACAGCATAGGGGAATGTCTTATGGCATGCGCTCTGCTGTATGATGTTGACCCAGCTGATTTATGATATTGCCATTCATAATGAACGAATCAACATAGCTGATGTTATGGTCCTAAATACAAAATTACTGTTATCAAAGACTCTTTCGTTCCTAGAATAGAGAATCAAAGCTGTTTACATTGATGATTTAATATGTACCAACCATAAATTGGAAAGACCAGCGTGACTTGTTGGCCTAACTACTTGCTAACTGGCATCCCCCCTCTTTTTTTAAAGACAGAGCAAGATTTTGTCAATACACCAATATATTTTACCATGCTTGGTTGTGGTATTGCTCTATGCAATTAGTGGAATAAAGGAAGAATCTACAAGATGTATCTACCAGATAACATGCAAAATTGCAAAAGGCTACTTGGTTTAAATGTACTCATGTTGGGTGAAAAATGATGGAAGGAGAATTGCCAATGTATGAAATAGTCTGTTCAGTGCTTGTTGATTGACTAGCGCCTTGGGTACGTCTGTCAAGTAATTGTCGAGTGACGAGTGCCTTCGGTTCAGTTGAATCCAGGGTAGACTCATTACTGATGTGCCATTGTTCATTACACTAGTGCTAGGTATGGCTTCTTCTTTTTTACCGGTTTGTCAATGCCATTTGCAATAAATGAATGGCACTTCCTACGTATGACTCAGATCTGTGGAGACGAACTCTCATGCATTATCATTTCAATTCATTTCAATACATAAGTGAATAAAGTAGAACTTTTCTCTCTTTTGAAAGAACCATGTTGGTCGGCATTCTATCATAATCCCCACTCCCACAAAAGAAAAAAAAAAACTTTGGTATAGCAGGGCCCTGTCTTACAAAGAGTTACGATTGAACCAAATCAATCGCAAGTCTTCCAATCAATTACAAGTTTGCAGTCTCCTATCTTTTATGTACATACTTGCGGTTGATATCGATCACATTAGGCGTGTCTGCACTATCTCGAGATTGCCAAATATCCAGCTATTTGAATTATCCCGATCGCAAACTATCCAGCTTATTTGCGTCTTCATTAGACCGAAGTAGCAAATTAGCTGGATAGTTGGTCGGGATAATATCCCAAGATATCTCGGTCTAGTTTGCGGTTTTCCGTGTTTACTCGAGGTCAGTGGTTGCGAGGTCAGCGCTGAGCGGTATAGATCGCATGTGCGAACCGGAAATCGTTGTGCATGATGGGATCGGGATAATTGACTCCGTACTTCGGTCTAATGAAGACGGTCGCAAACTATCCCGCTAGTTCGGAAATAGAAGGATATTTTGCAAACTAGACCGAGATATCTTGGGATATTATCCCGACCAACTATCCAGCTAATTTGCCACTTCGGTCTAATGAAGACGCAAATAGCTGGATAGTTTCGATCGGGATAGTTCAAAATAGCTGGATATTTGGCAATCTCGAGATAGTGCAGACACGCCTAATTACATTGCGATTGATATTAACTCTTTGTAAGACGGAGCCATAACTCTACATTTATTTTTTTTTTTTTTTTGATTGGCAGAAATATTAAAAGTCTGAATGATGTGTACCTTTAAACCCCAATTAAGAACACCAAGTTTTGATCTTGTATTATCATGCTCAGTTTGTCCGACATGTGTATTGATCGTTTCTCTTCTTATTCTATCTTCTTACAGTGGAAGGGGAAGACGGAGAAATTGGGATGGTCAGCTCTGCGATCGACAGCCCATCACCAGAGGAGTCCCTCACCCCATTGGCCAGACTCAAGAAAGACATCAACAGCGACAATGTCTTCAATAGGTATGTATGACCATATGGATATGAAATGTTCAGCATAAGAATGTCCATGCATATTGTAGGGCTCCACATTCACCTTCAAGAATAGTTTTTGGGCTGGATTGAGATTGTTAGGGTCTGTTTTGGGCCCAGACCTACATTTTGAGTACCCATTTGTCCTGGGCACCTGTTACTGTTAGTGTTGAGTTGTCATAAAGGATTATGTTCTACTTTGCCACCTCAAATATAATTATCTTTGCTATTTGCACCATGTGGCATTTTCCCTATTTTTGGGTAAGGATTGTTGAAAATCATGAAACTTACTTGATATTTTGTTGTATCCTACTCTTTTTAGTTATAGTCAAATGTATATTTGACAGTGACGCCAAATAGCAGTGGTCAACAGTAAATGTATAAAGTGCTAGCAAAATTTTCTTTCAATAAGGCTTACATTTTTTAATTTGAACTATCCTTTCTCGGGTTACTTGTAGAAAGAAGATGTAGATTTTGGGCTTATGTACAAGTCAACTCCTTTCCTTTTTTCTAAGAGAAAGTTGTTTGTCGAAGGATCTTACATCCATTGGCATGATTGTGTTCTTAGCCTCTTCAGAGTTGATTAGTACCCCACTTTCCCTCCCTTTCCATGCCCTTTCTCTAACCTCATTTGCCGCTCCGTTCATTTCCCATGCGTTTCACTGCCATCTGCGTCCCCAGCAGTAGGCCGATTATTATTGGACCCCTTGTGCAAGGCTCTTGTCACAAGCCATTATAATATGCCCCACCAGAAAACAAGCCAGGATGAAGAATATGCTTGAAAATGCATATTTGTTGCTCTCTCTCGCTCTCTTGATCTATTCCAATCAGCCAGTGTTTGAGGATCTAGAACTATCGTTTTCGTTCTCTCTCTGTCACCCTTTTCCCTAGATCTTCATTCATCTTTCTCTCTCTCTCTCTCTCTCTCTCTCTCTCTCTCTCTCTATCTCTCCCTTTCTCTCTTCCTCTCTCTCTCTCTCTATATCTCTCTCTCTCTATATCTCTCTCTCTATCTCTCTCTCTCTCTCTCTATTTATACTATCCTCCCCTCTTCATCATTTTCTTCTATCACTCTCTCTCTCTCTTCCCTCTGTTTCCCCCTTTTACTTCCTCTTCTCTTATCCTCTATCTCACTCTCCCCATCTTTTTTTTCTTAAATCCTTTATCCTTTAACCTTTAACTTGTGCACACCGGTATTCAAGGCAAAGATTCGCCACTTGCATCCTGCATCTTTTATTCCTTCTTTTCTTCATCCTACTTGTTTTGACAATCTGAAGGTCACCCTCATCTTCATAACCATTCCTGTCTAGATGTCATAGTCTGGATCCAGGCTTCTCTGCATGTTTTTAATGTACAAACATACACGATTTTAAATGTACTTGAGTTCATATAATGTTGATTCCCAAAATGTGTACGTGTATGTGTATGGAGGTTTGGGGGATTCGGGATTGAATGAATATTTTCAAATGCACAAAATTGGGTTTACATTTTTGTTTGCATTGAATCATTGGGCAAGTGCCTTTGCTGATCGTAGACCCACCTACTTATAATGATGTCTTTTCTGGAGACCAACCAGTCTTTGAATAGCGAACCCTGAATAGAAACTAAAACTAGGTCCCATTTCTGCACTACAAACTTCAATTCTTCTATTGTTGGGCTTTCTATTCCAGTACAAGAATGCAATTGAAAGGCGATTTCAACAGTTCCTTTCACATGCTGCTTGTAATCTAATCACTCACTCTCCTCCCGTCTTGAGATGGCTGGTTTTTGATGGTGGAATGAATTGAATGCATTTACCAGCTGCTCACCTCAGCCAGGTCATGACCTTAGAAAGGGGGTCATGTGAGTCCTTCAGATTTTCCTTCTTTTCAAGACTTTGCTGGGGTTTACTGTGTAGTCTCCCTCTACAGACCCAATTTTGAAAAGAAAATGAAGAAAATGACTGTCAATTTCACTTACTCAAATCCCTTAAACTACCCACTCTTGTTCATTGTATGGAAATCGTGATTTAAAAAAAATAAAAAATTGTCTATGAAAGTGCAATACAAAGTGCATTGCCGGACAGGACAATCCATATGGAAGGAAGCATAGGATTATCTTTGTATTCAAATGACTTTAGGTCTACAATTACAAAGATTCTACAATTACATGGAGGTCCGTCCATATGGTTATGGATCTTACACGGTTAGATGCAAGGAAGTATTTCCCTCCATTTTGCCAAACTGGACCTCACCAGTCACCATCTAAACCAATCTTTCACTTGCCTTTTCCATGCTTTTGAGGTTGAGCCCTCTAGTTAGGATTATCCTTTGAGTGTGCTGGCTGTTATTGCGGAGGTCATAGGTCAACCTTCCTCAAGTATGCAGTTGCTTACATTTCAATGTTAAAGGGAGGATAGTCTGGTAGGCATGGTCATAGGATATCCTGGGAATCTATATGCCCTTTTCAGTATAGACTATAATAGACCACTTTTCAATATGCCGGTTTATTAACATATTCAAATTTAAAGCATACTTTATTAATAAAAGTTGTTCTTGACAACCTGGCCTGTCATAGCAACAAGTAATATATGCAGTCTGGATTTTGAGTATGGTAGTTCATTTAATGGAATATCTCCACACTTGGTTTTCCAAATTATTTTACTAGATGTAATAAGGCTTAGTTTCCTTTGAGGAAAGTATGAAATATGAAGTAAAATATGGAACACCTACATATTTTATGACATAAATGTGATAAGATCAGTGTATAACATATTCATATGTATTCCTGTACACTCCTTTTTCTTTTTGTTCAGCTAACACACACAATGTGAAGGTTATAGCTACTGAAGGCATGAAATATCCCCATTAATATGGTCTTGAGTTGACTGAAGCCAAGTGCTAGACAAATACATTACACATTAATCTACATATACCAATTCATCGCTCAATACCCCCCCCCCCCCTCCCTCTTCCTATCTGAGAATAGTATGTCAATATTTGCTCTCAAAACTTGAAGCTCCGCGAGGGCTTCATCATTTCTCACTTTAATTTCCTCAAGTACAATTGATGCTGTGTACCGTAATTGGATTTGATACTTGAATATACCAATCAAAACTTGTATGATTTATTGACAGGCACTTAAAAGGGTGAAAAAAGGGTGAGATATTGAATGAGCAATTCTCCCCTCATGCATTCTAATGTACATATTGTTATTTCTTTTTTTCCAGTATTCATTAATTTACCGGTACTAAGTATGTCCAAGTCGTACTTTCTGTCAATTTACTTTTGAGTGTTGGTATTAGCTAGTTTTAGTTCAGGCACTTAAAAGGGTGAAAAAAGGGTGAGATATTGAATGAGCAATTCACCTCTCATGTGTTCTAATCCACATGTATTTCCTTTTATTCCATTAATCATAATGTACTTAGCATGTCCAATATGTATTTTCTAGCAATTTCCTTTGAGTTCCTATTTGAGAGTTAAGATTATAAGAATTAATTTCCCTGCGTCAGCTTTTCTTTTCTTTTGCCAGCCTATATGACATACTTATAACCTAATTATATTTCAATTCGCAATATTTCATGCATGAGTTGGTTACAAGCATAAATGTCTTTTTAAAAATATTCAGTGCTGTTCTGTGGTTTTCAAATTATTTTCAGTTCTGTTACTAGTCACCCTTTTTATAATCTTATTCCTTTTTCTCTCTTTGCAGACAAATGGTTGCTCGTGGCTTACTGGACACCCTGAGAACGGTCTGCGACAATGAAGATGATCGGGAAGCCGGGTTAGAAGCTATGAGTCACTTATCGGAAGATATCGGTTAGTATGCATCTATGCATTCATTACTAGACCATGAAATGGGAATTGGATGTTAGGACATATGACTAAAGAAAATCTATAATCGGGCGGAAGAAGAAAGGATGACTTATGAAATGACTTATCATGATGTAATATTCACTGTCAGGACAACTATTTTCAGCTTGAGGAAATAGTACATTATGAAAACATTTACATTGAAACTTCGGTATAAAGCGCTCTGATATAATGTAACAAGGTGATTTTGCTGGTCCCAGCTCTTTATATTCTTTTGTTTTAATACCCTGATATAACAAGGCAATTCCCTTGGTCCCAAGGACCTCGTTATAATGAGTTTCCACTGTACATAGATGCAGTAAACTATCAGTTTTAAGAATTTTGGGCAAAAAAGTAACTTGGAGAAACACATGGAGTTGATGAACACTTCTATTGTGCTACACTGCAGAATAAAATATGTAATGAACAATCAAATGGAGTACAATTAGAGACATTCATTTTTATTGGAACTTCCTATATCGATTAGTCGCACAGATGAATACACTCAGAAGTTTCAGTAGATGCTTCTACCTTTAAGAAAGGACATTTAATCATGTCTAGTGCTTTTTGTTCATGCTGTGTAGGACTAAGATGTTAATCATTATTGATAGTAAGTGTTACAGTACACTTCACATTTACAAACAGGAAGTATGCTCCTTTGCTTGCCGTTTGATTTGTTGAACAATATCTTAAAACTCCTGCTGAGAGGGATCGAATGTCGAAGATTAGTGCTTTTGAACTGGTAATGGTAGCCTGATGACTGTAGATATGCAGGTAGTTCTTGTTGGTTAAGATGGTGGTTATATGCTGACTTGGCTTTCAGTCTAGTTTACATGAACAAACCCTTGTCAGTTGTATGTGTAGCAGAAAAATGTCTCAATGGTAAGACTGGAGACTTTCTGTACACTCATCTCCATAAACCCTCTACTATGGCTGCTCCTATCATATCAAGACATTGATAAAGTTAGACTCAAGGCGCTATGAAATTTTGTTTTATGTATCCACAAGATTCTTTGGCTGACGACCACTTGTGAGCCCTTCTCTCTAATCACTGTCCCTAAAACATATGTTAATTATATGATTATGCTCTGCGTGTATTAAAAAAAACCAGGCAATCATTATAAGGATCAAGTGTAGACAATACATACTACCGTAACTAGGTTTATGTTCTTTTTTTCTTTGGTACTTTGTGAAATTTGAAACCATATTGGAAATGGAGTACTAGTCGATTTCCCCTGTTAGACATTAATAGAGCTATTGATCCCTTTATTAGAGGAAGGTTCAAATGAACGGTGTTTACGGTTCTTACTATTCCTAGTTAAAAAAAAAAAACATTAAAGAGGAAGGGAGATATCATATTAAAAGATTAAACCTTTCCTTTCTTGTAATGCTAGTTGTTAATTCTTAAAGCACTTCCTTAGGCACCATCTGCAGATGGAGAACATCCCTTAAAATACTTGAAGATGCGAACGGGTTGAAACCTTTTGCTTGTTGATGGTGAGAATGCATTAACTTAACCTACCCATCCTCCTTCCCTCTCATGAATATTCCCGCAGAGCCGATGGTGCGAGCAGAACTGATGGAGCAGATACCGCACATCGCGATGCTGTGCCACGAGCACCAGCATCTCTTCCCATCCACCATCCAGGACTACATCCTACCCACGGTGGTGCGCTACCTCACCGATACAAACAACCAGGTATGTAGTCATCATCGTCATCATTGTGGTGGAGGAGGACCCTGGAGGAGTTGTCATAGTTACCACCCAACCACCTCCCCTCCCCACCCCACCCTCTCAAACATATGTTATATTCTAGCTTCCTTCTCCCCAGCCACTATGTTGTCACTATCTATGTTAAGTTGTCATAGATGCTGCTTGCCAGTCCACACCCCTCCCTTGAACTGTGCACTTTCCACTTTCCCTTCCCATATAATACATTCTTACATTTTATGTTGTATTCCTAGTCAGGTTACATTCCTGCTAAATTTGATGCGCTATTTTCTTCTGCCCTATTCTGAGAGAAATTTGTATTTTCTCCAGAGCTCTTTTTGAGCAAAATCTCTCTCTCCTTTCCCTTTGTATATTTTTCTTCAGTAATTGCTTCAGCAATTCATAGAATTTAGATTGTGTCTGGTGATCAGTTCAAGCCTTTACTCTCCGTCCATTCTAGAGATACTAGAGAAATGGCTACAACCAGACAGGTTAAAATGTTGAACTTTTATGAAGTCAATGAACTTCTCTCTCTCTCTCTCTCAAGCCAACTTTTGATATTGCGGAAAAGTGATATGCAGTCACTAATCTATCTACCTGCCAATAAAAAAAGAATCATCTCTCTTCTTTGAATGCTACATCTTCTGATTAGTTCTTCCAAGTGTTTTTCCATCATCCCCTATAAAGATATGTTATTGTTTTGTCTACATGTCACATGCTGTGTTGATAAGATATGCTTTATGAATGTTGTCTAAAACCTTGTCATGTTGATAAACAGATGCATAAATCAAATTCATGTTTTATCAGTCATGTTGTACATGCATGAGCTCATTAGCCGAGGGGAAATCCCTTCTGACGCCCCCCCCCCCCCCCCATTGTAATGGGATACCCTTTTAATGTTCTGTTCTGTTCTGTTTTTTTTTCTTATTTTGTATAATTTGATTCATCATGTGAACCAGTGAAAAGAAAGTAACACCAGAGCAATGAACCATTTAGCACCACAAAGCTCTTCAACAGCTTTGGATATCAACTAAATTATTCATACTAGACCCTTACCAAGTTTTGTAATTTTGAAAGTATTTGAGTAATTGATATGTCCTGATTTATGTTTCTTGAGCATGTGACATATTAAACCTTCTTTCTAAAAGTATTAAACAAAGGCCTGATTCAACCGATTCGCATAAAAAATTCATGAAATTTACAAGGGGTATGAGTAATTCCTTTGTTAACTAGATTGAAATTGCTGTATTGAAATCCCTCTTTCCTATCAAAAAAACTTTTTGAGTCAACTATCTCATTTCTTCTGATCAATATGATTCTGAATTTGACACGAGTTTTAGAAACTATGTTACATCTTTATTTGTGATATAATCACATCTTCATCGCTGAGAATATTAGAATTATTTGTCGGCGTAAAGAAAGCAATCTCTTGTTTCAAGAAATCCAAACATGACCTCACCCTTAGCCCTTCCCCAGCATGTGGCTGGTTACACCTGTCACAAGTTAAATCGGCCTCATTCCGTGCTAATAAAACTAGTTGCATCCTAGATGGTGCAGCACTATTGCAGAGTTAGGGAGAAAGATGTAAGGGGAAGGGGAAATCAGACTGAATGTATATCAAATATGTATATCTGAAATTCAAGATTAATGGCACATAGCATTTTAAAAAATTGTTATTTTGGGAGGAAGGAAATTTCATATATTTATATTAAAGACCATCAATACTACTGGGCCAGAAGGGATTAGACCACCCAGCGAGGTCACTGACTGTTGGCTATCTCATTAACTCGGCTCTCAACTAACATAAGAAAAAGAGGATCATGGGGGATCAACGGCACCGATTGGGGAAGTTTTCTATATAGAGGGAGCAAGTAGCTACAAGTAGGACAGTGGGGCTTTAAAAGAATAAGAAAGCAACTTCCTTCATGTTTAACCTAAAGGTTACCTGATTTTCGTAGTCGACTTCAAATGCTTTATAAAAAGCACAGAAAACTCTGAACTCTTCTGTTTCCACAGAATACAGAGTGTACATAAAAGTGAAGACTGAAGCTGACACGCTCAGTTCAATGGATGTAGATGATATAAGTGTCATTAAAGTTGAACATAATGCATTTGTTATATCAGTTTGATGCAGATTGCTATTTCTCCATCCAGCTTCATAATTAACATGATTTTTATGCCAGACAAAGCAAAACTAAAGAAAAAAATAGCTGTCACTGACGTCACATTTGAGTTGTTTTCAAGCGTAATGCTTAATGTGTGGAGCAGATGTGACGAAAGTATGGCATTAACACATGCATTAATATTGGATATTGCCTTTTGAGGACGTGGGTGTTTAAATAACGACATGAATAGCAAAACATGAGTCTCCCTGCAACGAGTGGGGAAATATTCCATGATATATTCCTACAGTAGGTTTAATATGGTAAATATTCCTGCAGTGCAGCTCGAAAGTGCGTCATAAAGCAGGACTATACTCCACTACCCCTGATGGAGGTCCTCTTAAACACTCGCGCTCTAGCAGAACATAGGGGCTGTCCGCCATGATGGATAAACAGGATTTACTCCAAGGAATGATCAAAAAGAATGACTCAATTTAGCCCGCGGCCAATTTCGGCGGTTGGAGAATGTCTGAGGAGATTAATTCTCCCTTCTCGGGAGGCTCTCTCAATATCTTTCTACCAGAGATGCAGTGAATATGCTTGCGATGCATCTCATTAACTTTTTGAACCCCCTTTACTTTTGAAAATGGCGCTGGCTGTCTGGCAGAGCGATCAGGCCTTGAATTAAGATGGATTCTTGCGTTTGATAGAAGCTCCTTGTTGTGCGTTGGAGTGTGTGTAGCCTTCAAGATTGTGTTCATCTATCCGTGTAGAAATATTGCTCCCGCTTGAGATTTTACTCGTTCAATGCCTATGAGCAAATGGAAGATTCAAAGGCATTTGCTCCTCATACAATAGTATAGTTTCATGATTATTTTTTTTGTACATAAACTAGGCATAAATTTTTATTTCTAAGACAATAATATTGCTCTCTCTCTTTTTTTTAATATTTTTAATACACATTTTTGATGAGAATAATAAGTTAATCTGAGATAGATAATGTGCATCTATTATACTTTCAAATATATCATCCAATTTAAAGAAATGAAGTTGGATGTGCTATGATTGTAGTATGTATTGTGTGCAATATTGTGCATAGCTTGAATTTCAGCTTATAAAATATGTTGCTCAATGTTTCTCTCGATGTTCGTTCTCGCAGGTTCGGAAGACAAGTCAAGCGGCATTGCTAGTCTTACTAGAACAGGAGTTAGTAGGGAGACACGACATGGAAGATCAGGTGTGTCCAGTCATTGTCCAGTTGTCCAGTCAAGACAGTTCAGATGACTACAGAACAGAGGCTGTTGCAGTAAGTCTATTCTTTCATTTTGCCATCCATTTTCTCCTCTCATTCATTTCCAGACATCATCTGTTCCAATAAGATATAAAGATGGTTGTAACCATTAACAAAATGTGTAATTGAATATTTGTGTCTGTGAATTAAAGATAAATATGTGATCAGTCTTTTGTAAATGTTGTTCTGTCAATAATTTGATTGTTGTACTTTTCTGATGATTACAAGCTGTAATGCAGAGCAGTTCACAAGTGTATCATGGTGTTACATGATTAAATTTCTTTATGGTGAATATTTCATCTTGTGTAAACCTTGCACAGCAGAGCACCAACATATGGTGTGTTCTAAATGGTCTATCAAGTTTAACTGAAATTTAGGAGTAGTCTTGCAAAGCTCTGTTGTCATTAACATCTTCATCGGCTTTTTGAAATGTAAACTTGCCCTCTGGGAAAATATGTGAGTGTGAGTGTGCGTGTGTATGTGTGTGTGTGCGTGTTTATGGGTGCATGAGTGCGTGCCTGTTTTGTAGTTTTAAGATGATATTATATTTTATATTGCTGCTTTTACTCTGTTAATTTTTCAGAAAAAACAATAAAAACAGAAAGAAAAAAAAACAAAAAAAACATATGGTGTGTTCTTCCATACATACAACAAAATGTCATTTACGATTCTCGGATTGTAACCTGGGATAGTGTTAGAATTGATTCAGATTCTTTGCAAGTCCTCCCATAAATTACTAAGTGACAAACTTCTTTTTAATACAGAGTTACGATTAAAGGTAAAGACCAGTTTTGGAAACGCCCCCCTCTCAAAAGATGAAATGGAAGTCTTATTACCAATCATGTGAAAGAATATGTTTTGACTAATATGTGATAAAACAAATTTTGTCGGGAAACCGCCTACTAATTGATATATTTGGTAAATTATTATATCTATTTGGACCTAATAGATATCGAGCATGTGTCACGTAGTCCCATATACTTCTTTCTGTGTACAGTGCTTGTAACTACCAAGACTGGGCCAAATTTCTTATCATTTTGATGATTCCAGAACCTTGCAGTACACACAATGTTTCTTTCATAATGCTATCGCATGACCAGTACTGATCTTTACCTTTAATATCAAGTTGCAATCCATTTGAATCAATTGTAACTCTTTGCAAAATGGGTGCCAGGACTGTCAATTCAAATTGTCTTATATTTTGACTGAATTGAATATTAAATGTGTCATTAAAACCAAGGTTGTAGTCTTGAAAAACATTTTGAAATCCATACAGATCAATTTAGACCACTGATTATTTGCTTTAGAAAAAAAAAAAGTATTTATCAAATTTGAATTATCATCGTCCCCTGTGACCTCAAGAGTTCGGCTACTCCTTACCCACCCCGCCCCAAAGTTGTTAATGATATGCATCATTGTATCCTGGCCTGGTATTGGAATGTTTGAGAAGTGATTGCGATATCAAGGGAGGTGGGCTGCTCTTATTAGCGATAGTCTGCAAAAACAAACCCTTGTTGTTCATCATATGTAACCGAGTGTCTGATTCAGCGAGTTGTAAGACTACGAAGGCTGCACTGTCTACTGCGCTACATAGGCGTTGTACAATAGTTGCTACTGACACTGCCAGAGACTGACAAGAGTTGGGCTTGGCTCCTGGCTTTGTGGAACAGTGTTTAAAGAGAAGGTTGAGTTCTGGAGAGAGGTGAAAAATAATTTGTGAGCGTTATCTTTGCTTTTATGCAAGTGTGGAAGAACATCAGAGTAAAAATGTCCCCTGAAAAGCATGGCTCTTCGAATGCCTTCATATTCAAAATATAACAAGTAACAGCTTAAAAATAAGGCCTGATTTTTATGCCACATGTTTGGGTAGTTCCATATACATCTTTGTGTGTACAGTGACAAGACTGTATGTGCCTATTTTCTTATCAATTCGATGATTCAAGTGTTGTACACACCAATTCTTTTGATCAACCTTTTCTGATCGATTCCAAAACATTTCTTTCTAAAGCAATCGCAAAACCAGAACTCAACTTAATCTTTAAGTGTAATATAGAGTCTATGTGTGCAGACTAGTGTAGTTTATCAGCTCCAGCGTGGCAGTGCCAAAGTGCACTCCCATCAATTTCAATGTGTGGGAATCAGATGTGTGAGATAGCTGACCTACTCACACTAGAGAAAATTATATATAAGTCGTATAAAGAAGCGTCATGTTAAGAATTGAATGTGAAAGGGGCATATACACTGGATTAAAACATAGATTAGGGAAATATTGCATAAAGAAAAGAAACAAATTTAGAAGAAATCAGATGACATGGCTTCCAGCCAACTGTGGTGAAGGCTCACAAGCCCTGACCTATAAAGTTTTCACCATGCTCAGACGATAATGGGACCCTCATTTAAGTGCAAAAGGATGCTCAAACCTACATTTCGCTATATGACGTTTCATTAAATACGACGCAGGATTAAAAACGTTCTTTTATGAACTCTACACTGTTTTTAAGTGAATTTTGGTATAGTCTGAAGTGGGTTAGAGGAGAGAGATAGAGAGCCAGGAGGTCAGGCAGTCAAATCAGTATGCTGTCTGATGTTTTCTATTACAGTCTCAACAAACGTTGTTATTCTAGGATATTATGTGACCGGAGGAAGATGGGGGCGCTTTGCTCATTGCTGGATGCGAGTTATGCATTCGTCAGGGAACATGATTGTTTCCAAATGTCTGAAGGAAACGTTTTTTTATTGAACTTGAAGATATGTTGTTACTTGGGAGTTTCGATGACAGATGTGCTTGATCTGCATCCACATCAACAAGTACAACCCAAATTTGGCACGATGTTTAACTGACAAACTTTTTTGCTTTAAAGAGGAGGAAAATTGGACGAAATTCATCCTACAATTATTTATTTTTTTGACTTTAATTCATAATTTGGAAGGTTATGTTTCAATGTAGGAAACTCATGAAAACAAAGTCTGAAATTTCTAAATGTGGGTTAATATTTTACAAGTCTGTGATTTGACATTTTAAAAATGGAATGGAAGTATCCAGTGTCCAATTTTATCTTTTCAAATGGATGATAAGAAAATATATCTTCTTTTCACATCATAAATATAGCTTTTTAGAACATGCAGTGACTTTGAATATGATAGAGGATCTTAAATTATTTTTTTTTCTTCTTAATTTGAGGCATAAAGCATTTCAGAAATGAATTTTTATAAACATGCATGAAGCCCTTCCTTCTAGTTTTATTTTTGCCTTCGGTTCAGTATATATTTCTTTTTTTTTATTAATTCTATGAAATATGTCGCCTTGAGACATTGTAAATCAAGTCATTAATTCTCTCTTGAATATATTTTTTATTCAATTTATCTTATGGATGATTGAGCTCAGGCGGCGATGTTTTAAGGCTTCTTGCAGATGTGTGCGCATGAGCATATCATTGGAGTCCTGATTTTATAGAAGATGGCCTTTGAATACAACAAAAGATAAGAAAAATCTTGCATAAAAAAATGAATTATTCACACACCAAACATCTGTGTGTGGTGTGTGTATGTATTGGAGACACATAACTCTCACTTGGTAGCCTCCTAGTCTGCACAGCTGATATGCATGCACCCAAGCAATCTTTCCCGCTCAAACTTGCATGCTGCACACGAAAACACACTTTCACTTTATAACACACACAAGCATACAGTACAGGGGCAAGAGCACACTTATCACATAGGACCCTCACACAGTACACACACATATGCACACAAAGGCATTGCAGCCTAGCCATAAGGAGAGATGCATGCACAGTACAGATGTGGAGATGTGCTCACTGTTACCACTTTCTCATTTTCACATGGAGGACAAGGAGGCGAATATGACCATTCTCCAGTATTTTAGTGGATGAGAACTGAGAAATTGAGGTCACATTACTGGATGGGAGTGTATGTTCGTGAGATCAAGGAGAGGACATTGCATTCCGATAGTCTACTCATAAAATGAGCTGCTGCTAGCTGCCTTGCTTTGTTTGAACAGTGCAGTGCTTTCACTGGAAATGACTTCTTCTGCATTTCTTGCACCTAATGAGGATGCTACTGGAACTAGTCTGGAACATTGCCTTGCATTTAAGTGTTTCATTTGGATCACCTGTTTTTTCATTCTGAAGAATTGGTGTGACATCAAAATGCACGAGTCCTAAAATGGGGGAAGATAGACTTGCACTTCTGATGTGAATAGTTATCATGTGCTATTTTTATCTTGGATTGAACTGGAAGAAAAAGGAACCACTGTGACTGATCAAGATTTATGGAAAGGATCTTGTATACTTATAAAGTCACCTAAAGCGGTGCAACACAATCTCATTGTAGACAGCCATTACAATTACATCAAGCTGATATTTACAGGCTGTGTTCTTCAAACAAGCCACTAGATCTACTGCATAGGCCTCCACGTCCATCCACTCTCACAGTGCCATAATCCTGCATAATGCCGGCTACACCAGCAGATGCCAGAAAAAAAAAAGGCATCTCCACAATTTTGTTGGATTGGAACCTTCGTGCCTGCGATACTTCATTTCATGATTACAATTCACAGAATCGGTGTTCCCTGAGTGAAAGACATGGGTAGTGAGATTTGACTATCACAAAACAATCTCACTATTCTGTTTTTCCCCTGGTGGATACTTATTACATCTACTACCTGCCTGAGCGTCGCGTCGTCTTGCTCCAAGCCACGAAGATTCAATTATGAAAATTGGAGTAGAAGTTTGCAATGTAAGCATTGTTCTGTAGCCTTACTCCTTTAATCATGATATATTCAGCATTGTTTTTCTAGTTGGGGAAAATAAATGCAGTCTATGCTTGTGAGATGATTGTTAATTTGAAAAGAAAACAGTTATTTTCGCTCTCTTTGTCATACTCATCTTTTTTAATTAAAATTTATGAAATCATGATCGGTTAGTGGTCACAGGTCTCAGTAATGTTTGTAAACCTTTCATTTTATGTTCTATTGTATTGACTCCTATTTTAATTGCAACATCAACTTCTACTAAGCCTGCTGTCCTTTTCCTTTGTAAGAAAATGGCAGCTTCACTTATATTTCTTTCATGCATGTTCGTAGTCTTATTATCGATGCATTTCTGTCAAGATCTAAAAAAACAAATAGGTATCCCCATGTCTGTCTACAGCATTCATGTTGCCCTCCAGAAGGAGAGGGAGACGTGTAGTTGCGTTCATTGAGCAGTTAATAATGCTGGTCTAAGTACCACAGAGCTTATTCTGCCAATATTATCCATAATTAAGGCCTCCCCAAAGACCGACATACAGCACCCATCGATGACAGATGCCTCTGATCGGCCTCTGCCCATATGCCCTTTTCATTTTGGTGTGCAATCCAATGAACAGCTTTCTACGATGAACGACTTGAATTTATTCAGGAGCTTGCATCGGAGCTCGCTCAAACTCGAATTCAAATTTCTCATTAAAGCTGAAAGATAGGAAGCCTTGTTAATGCTTGGCAAGACTGTTTGTTGAAAGGAGACTATTTTGATAGTTACTCTCACTCGACGAAGCTCATTGTATCTTTTGATACAGTGTAAACTCTATATTTGTTGCAGTTTCTTCACTTTACAAGTAACTAATTCTAGTATGAGACTTGTGAAGGAGAATGCTTTCACTAGATTTAAGACTTGGTGCTTAAAAAATTTGTTACTATCATTTAGTGGCCTAAAGATATTTCAATATAAATAATTAACCCAAATCTTTTTTTCTGCTCTCTACCCAAATCCTTTTCTCATTTTCATATTCATATTCATCTCTCTCTCTCTGTCTTCATCTTTTTTTCCTTCTGTATCCTTCCCATTTCTTTGTTTTATAGCTGATGAGCAAAGTTGCACCTCTCGTTGGCAAAGACATAACAGAGAATTACTTTCTACCCCAGTTTACTGAATTGTGCAAAGACAGTTTATTTCATATACGAAAGGTGAGTTATAATTATCTGCAGTTAGTATACTCTACTCACAACAACATGGCAGACACCAGATCGACAATAGATCGACCCTTCCCCCCCCCCCCCCCTCAATAAAAAGATTATTAAACCTAATCGCTCAGAATCAGTTGGGCTTGGAATTAAGTGTAGTTTATCAGTGTGACTGAGGTTTCATTGCTTTGTAGTTTTGTTTGAAAGGATTAAATTTGCTTTCTAAAGTACCATTTTCTATTGGAGAGAGTTATCCTATTTATTTCCTAATATTACTAAAGCAAAATGTGTATTCAAAATGCATTTACCTTTAAGAATTCCCAACCCTATCATGAATGAAAGTGAAATAGAATCCGCTGCATAGCGAAGCTTTTTTTCTTACCACTTATCATCCATAAAAATGTCAGATATGTTCATTATATCCAGTACCCATTTCTGCTTCTCAAGCACATGTGCCATTAAATAGCTCAGGAAAAAGGATGTGAAACTCCTTTCATCATCTCACACTATTGATCAGCAACCACTTTCACACACTTCAAATTTTAGTTTATACTTCCTCCTATATTGTTTTCTTTCGAGATGTATTATTGAAACAAGCCCATGTTTCCATGAGGAAATGTTTTTGCTAGGTATAATTTGACCATATCCTTTTTCTCCTTGATATTGTCATAGCAAAATGTCTGCATGAAACTGGTTTAATAGTAAGAGCTGTGAGATTAGTTTCATGTGGGTTAAATGCTGAAGTTGAAGTTTGTAATAAGCTTCCTCTATGAAAGTACTTGGCAGAGGCATTGATTTATGTAATTCCTGCTTGGCCTACCCCATTGATACATTTCTCAAATTAATTCTGGTAGGATGTATGATTCTTTGATATTTTTAGAAGACAGAAAATGCCGCCTTATTTTTTCAAAGTCATTTATATTGATTTGGAATTGTTTTGTTCTTTGAAAGGTCTGTGCTGCAAACTTTGGTGACATTTGCAGTGTTGTTGGAGAGGAAGCAACTGAGAAACTTTTGGTAAGAATTTGCATTAAATTTGTAAAACACGAGTCGAAGTAGGGCTAAAATGTATAAAAATCTCCCCAAAATCATTATGAAATGGCAAATGTTACCAGTTCTTAAGAAAAGGCACATCCTGTGCAATATTATTTGTTGTCAGTGCCATACAAATTACTGAAATTGATCTTCTGTAAGAAAAAATTTGTCAGTCTTTTAAAAAAAAAAAAATTCTTCCTAAGACAAATTTCACGATCAATTGCTCTATTCCAAATTGAAGCTTTAAAATTCTGCTTGGAGTGACATTTTGGTTTGATACCAGTTTATCTTGCCTTCATATCAGTTTGGTGTCCATTAGTGAGATTGACCATGACCACTGAGAAGGTAACCTGACCCCTTGTGGTCATTCCAGTAAGGTCCAGTCAAGAACATATTGGACTGTCATATGCATAAAACAAACATACCAGAGTTTTCATTACTGATTGAAAACGTGGCTCCCTTGGGCAGGCATGCAAGGTTGGCATTCCACAAAATGCAGCATTTAACAAATGAAAAATAATAGCAAGGGGTCATTACCCTGTGTAAGGTCGGGACAGACACTGGTGTCACCGGTGCCAGGTTGAAAAAACTATGATCTGATTTCTTTGCCTTCCTTTTACAAGAAAACTGGGTATTTCCAAACTTGAACAGATTGACATAGATTTTGATGAAGACAGCAAAAATGTTTTTGTTTCATTGCTAGATTGATCTTGAGATAGCTACAAATTATCAGACTTGATTTCATTTTCACAAAAAGAATCAACTAAAAGCTTGAGCTGTTGTATAGTGATATAAAACATGCAACTGCTACTGACCATGCATCTCCCTCCCCAACAAAATAAAGTAGTAAATATTAAAACAATGATAACTTTTTTTTTTTTTTAATAAATGTTAGTAACCATCATACTATTTTTCTTTATTTATAAGCTTGTATTTTCTGTCCAAGAGCTTTTTTTCCCCCACTCTACATTCTCAGTCTTTTCGCTTGCTTTAATTTTTCCTCTTATCTTTACACCCCCCCCCCCTTCTACCTCATTGTCACCATTCAATGTTCCTAGTCATTCCTAGAACCAACTGCATATTTGTGACCCCACTGTTTCCCCTTGAAATTAGAATGAACACACATGGTTCAAATGGCAGTGAAATGAATTACTTGTGTCTCTGTGTTATTTTAAGAAATTGGTTTAGCCCCCAAGCAATGATATGCAAACATATTGTTAGGGCTCCTAGAGGCATCCAAGGTCTTGTTTTGAGTTTCATTCATTCATTTTAAAAGTCTATTCCTTTAAGTCAGTCATGCAGAATTCTATTAATAAATCATTGAAAAGACAAATGTTTGTTTATCTTTTTGGTTACTTTAAATAAATTTTTAAAGTAAAAACATGATATGGGCTCGTATAGCTTCTGTTTGACCGCTCCATATTTGAAGATTTAGTTTGTTTCCTGTGCTTTTCTCTCAGTCTTTGTAATTGTAATAAGCTGACCAAGAGTAACATGCACTTTCTTAATTCCGCTGGCAATAATAATGCTGCTTTGGTAGCAGAGAAAAGAGTCATTCATAAAACAAAACTCCCTCATTGTCAATGCTTAGGCTATAATGTGATATAAGGGATATCAATGAAAGTGATTTGTTATCCTTTTTCATCTGTTTGTGTTAAAATAGTATTGCTGAGAACTCTTGCGTGCTATTATGCCTTACATTGATTTTTCACTGGTTTGACTGGTCCTATTGATGGCACATTGAGTGCAGACACATTCACATACACATCACTCCAGTCACTAGTAACTCAAACGAAAGCTGTTATTTTGGTATCTATTGATCGGTGGGTCGTTAGGGTCGTGGTAATTGAATTTGTTAGTTGCACAGGAGCCGATGGTGTAAACCTCGGGAAGGCTGGATAAATTTCAGAAGGGAATTTGATTACGAGCCAGAGAAGTTGGAACATGAGAGAAACAGTAAAGTGATAGGTAGCGCGAGACTGCACATTGCTGGGGTCGAGGTAACGGTGCCTTTTAATTCAAAGACAAGCAATATTACGAAAGTGGCTTGAGATCTACAAAACATCCCAGGTCTCCCCCCCCCCTTGTGTGTGATGTATTATTACAAGGCTTAAAGCACTGTCTGAGAATACTGAATTAGGAGTGAGCGATTCCTATAGAGATTGCTTCCTAAAGGTGTTGTAGCTATTACTTCAAGCTGTTCCTGTCTTGATAAGAAATTAAGTGATGTGCGGTTACCAAGCTTGAAATTTTGTGCAGGGATGCCAAGAACGCTCCCCAAAGTGTAAAGGGCCAACCCTAAGTCACATACGGCCCCCATTAAAATTAACATTTTGCATTTTCATTTCTTCTCTTTCTCATTTACAGTTACCAAGGTTTGAAGCACTGTGCGAGGATGGTGTATGGGGAGTAAGGAAAGCCTGTGCAGAGTGCTTTATGACGGTATCATGGGCCACATCCAAGCCTAAACGAGAGCGGGAACTCTCTAATCTCTTCGTCCATCTGCTGCGGGATCAGTCTAGATGGGTAAGGGCAGTGCTCACACTTACACACACACATACTTTTTTCCCCAGATGATTTTTTATTAGAGTATACTCTGTATCCCCTGTATTTTTCTTCTTCCAGGGCTTGAATCCCCCCTCACACTAAAAAAAAAACTTGATTAAATCACAGGCAAGTCTTGTCACTAACGAGTAGGAAGGCACATGGCCTTCAAAAAAAGAAATCAAAATGACCTCAATACTAGTTTTTCATTCTGAAAGGGCTTTAGGGAAGGGAAAAAGGCTTCTTTGATTTGTTCAAGTCTGTCTAATACCCATTTAAAAACTAAAGTGTGGAGCTTTACATTTTATTCATTACTCTATTTATTGGTCTCAAGTGATGAAATAAGCATTGGACAAAGGAGGACAAATTATCATTTCAATTGTTTTGGACCATTCTGCACATGTAATGAACTTTAAGCTTTTTACGTGTTTTCCAACTTTTCTGTATTTAATGATTGATCCTTAGAGATTATCATTTCATGTTCTCAATTCACATTGATCCTTTTCCATTTCTCCCCCCTCTGAAGGTTCGAATGGCAGCGTTTCAAGCTTTAGGTCCTTTCATCTCGACGTTTGCTGACCCCAGTATATCAGGCATTCACCTCTTGTACAACGCAGACGGAACGGTCCAAGTAGCTGGCGTAGTGCCTATAGACGACGATATCACTAGCAACAAACAGACAAATAACTATCCCAATAATACAGATAATAGACTAGCAGAGCACATGGTTATAGATGAACGCAGCAACAGTAACTCACGCTCGAACAAAGACGGCGCAAGTAACGAACAAAGTACCAGCCGTGACAGAAAGACTTTACACCAGGGGGTTGGGGAATTAAACTTCAAAGTAGGCGATGGGCAACCGCCCGCTAATGATGATAGTCCCGAGTATAGTTCTTTTCTATTCTGGCGACAGCCAGTGCCGGTTCTTGGGACAGGAGGAAAGAAAAAATCAAGTACTGATAAGGAAGAGGAAAAGGCGAAGGAGGAAAAAGCGACAGAGGAAAATAAAGGGGAAACCATCGAGATGGAATCGGTAGAAACATCGTCGCAGGACTCGAAAGACAGTGAGGATGACTCTAGGACTAAAGATGATAGGTTTACAAGTACTACTCAGTTTGCAATGGGAAGCAGCAGCAGCAGCAATACGGGCGCCGCAGAGAAGTCATTGCCCGATTCCGGTATCAGCAGCCCGGAGGCTGTGCATGAGGACAATGACAACCCAGCGTCAGGCGAGGGCGCCGAATCCAAAGAACTGAAGAAAGACATCCAGGACTTGGTGCAGACGATATCGCAGATGAACCTAGAGGGCAACGGGGAAGACGCCGCTTCGTCGTCGCAGAGCAATGACGGGGAGCAGACGGAGGCGGATGGGAACGTGAAGCTTCACACTGCTGATGTCAGTGAGGCCAACGACATCACTGAGATGGTGATGCACCTACCCAGTACACAGACCCTAGAGCAGAGGATCGATGACAAGACACTGTCCTTTGTTAATGGTGTCCTAGAAGAGGAAGAAGAGCTCAATGAATGGGCTGAAGTGGAACCTTCTCTCAACCAGGTTTCACCTAAAGTAAGCATTCTCTCTCTCTCTCTCCCTTTTCCACCTCCCCCCCCCCCCCCATTTTTCTCTTCACCCTCTGAGTAAGCTATGATAAGGTCTATTTGCAAGTAACACAGCTGTCGTAAAATTGTCCTAATGGTCCTATCACTTGTCCATTGGTAGCTACATCAGACTTGGGGGCAAGTTAGGCAAGAGCTTCCCATGTCGAAATTCCAGATCATCCTAAGTTTTATAATGTCATGTATTCTTATGCAATTGAGGAGAGGAAATTGTGACAAAACATTAATTTATACTCACAAGGAAAGTGATAATAATGGAAAATGAATGATTCTGATAGGATAGCAGACAAGGTAAATGAAAGAAATGAAAAGGCTGAAAAACATCTGTCCAAACATAATTGGCCAGACACATCTCCAAACACATTTTCAACCTTGCGGAGAAGCATGACAAGAACATTGCTCGTTAACATGATTAAGAAATGTTGGAGGGTTTCACCCGGCCAATCACTGTTCTATTCATCTGATTGTTAAAAACTTGTTTGTCACATGAGGGATGTGAACGTTTCATGTGAAACATTTATTCTATGAAATTGATGTGACGTAAAATTATTTACACAAAATTGATGGGATTTTTTCATTGATGTACACTGAAAAGTGTTGGGAATTCCCAAAATGAAACAAATTACTACAAGAAAATCATCTGCATTGCACACAGAAATGGGGATAAGGAGCTTCATGTGTGGCATAACAGTTGGTCCGAAATTGTAGCTTCTTCTCGTAACATTTCAGATATGAGGGCTTTCGAAGAGCAGTCCTTTTCAGGGGAAATTTACACCGGGATATTCTTTCAAACTGACATTGAGAAAAATATAGAAAGCTCCCAATATTTCATCTATTTCGAAACTCAAACTTCTCTTCAAATGTCCCTGAATAATAAAGAATATGTGATATCTGCTTCACCCCAGGGGAAAAATACACAGGGGCTCAGGGTGAAGTACCCCCCGAAAGTCATAAAAGAGTCCCCCAAAATTTGCATAAGGGTTCAATACAAAACAAATTAAAGAGTGTTATTTTCATGCAAGCAAACTCGAAAAGTAGCCCCTGTAATTTTTTTAAATATTTTTTTTTCCCTGCTTCACCCAACAGCAAGACGTGATTCCGCACATGCTCCTGGAGAACTACCTGTCGATGACGGACCCCAGGATAGCTCAGGCGGTGGATACAGAGATCGCCAAACATTGTGCCTATAGCCTCCCCGGCGTAGCCCTCACCCTGGGCCGTAAGAACTGGTACTGCCTCAAAGACATCTATGAAACGCTTTCCTCGGACATGCAGGTGAGAAGTTCATTCCGAAATCAAGGAATTTGTAAAACATTTCTAAAAAAATGTTTGATAAATAACATTTCAACCTATTCAAGGACACTGATTTTCAAGGGCTCTATGAAATATCCTTTTTGCTTCTCACTCAATATGAGCATCCCCCCCCCCCCCCAAAAAAAGTATTCACTATGCCTTGCCGATAAAAAGCCATATATATCAAAAGGTCAAGCATAAACCAAAAAATTACCACTTGGAATGGGAAAACTGCAATTTCGAACCTAAATTATGCCCAATTAATAAAAAAAAAGTTCCTTTGGGGATTTCCAACATCAAAGAACACTTCTCTGCTTTTCACATACATGTATGTGGTTCATCCTTTTTAACTATCAGCTAACAAGGTGTACCGCAAAATGTTCACTTTTTTCCTGGTGGGGTGAAGCACGTATCTTTTTATAAACCAATTAGTGATAACATCCAGATTTTAAATTCTTTAGAAATTCTCAGATGACATTCTATCTGTTTATCTTACAATCATAAAAATTAATAGTAAGCCATTATCCATCTTTTCTATGCTGATTAGATTTTGTGCAAATAGAAGGGTTATAAAAGGTCAGTTTAGTGGACTTTGTTGTTTGTATGGACTTGAGCCTTTGGAGTTTGATAGAACCCGATTGCTATCTCAAGATATTTTATCAGAGAAATGCTTGATAGCACATGATTTGAACCAAACTAACTTCCAAAAGACATTGAAAATCATTTTTTATTAGAAACCAACCAAGCTTTAAGAAGAAATCAGCTCCTTCATAAACATGCCTCAAGTATAGATGTTTTACACAAGGTTTGAGAAGAGTTGAAGTAATAAACTTTCACTCCCAAAACACTTGCTCAAGATAGCAATAGAGACACTTTACCAAAGTCAAATGTGAGAAAGCCCACACTTGTATGTATGAAATCTGGGCCCGTCTTACAAAGAGTTGCGATTAATCCAAATCAATCGTAAATCCTTCAATCAATCGCAAGTTTGCAGTTTCCTATCTCTTTTGTACATAGTTGCGATAAGTTGCGATTGATATCAACTCTTTGTGAGACCGGGCTCTGTTAACAAAAAAGTGAGAAGAAATTTGGCCTTCCCCATCCATGAGATGGATCCTTGATCCTGGGCAATGCCATTATGTCCTCGGACTCATTGCTTATCTTTTGAATGACTTTCCACAAGTCCTAAACAGTATCTTCAAGCACTTTGTTGACCATACCCTTCTTTGTTGTCTGTTACACAGTGGAAGGTGAGAAGAACGTTGGCGTTCTCCATCCATGAGATGGCCCTGATCTTGGGAGATTCCATCACATCCTCGGACCTGGTGCCTATCTTCAATGGCTTCCTGCGAGACCTGGACGAGGTCAGGATAGGAGTCCTCAAGCACTTTGCTGATTTTGTCAAGGTGAGTCGACGTAAAGTGTAGAGGTAACGGGAGGTAATAAATGGCAATTAAAAGAGAAGCTTGAGTTCTGGGAATAATTTTTGAGTGTTATCATTGTTATTATGCAATTATGGAAGAACATCAGTTAAAAAATGTTCCCTAAAAAGCATGGTCATGTTCAGTGGTTGTCAGAAAATTTACTTCCACATTATGGGGAGGAAAAATGGTTTCTTGGTCCTTGGACTTCGCTCCGGTGACAATTACGAAGCTGTCTGTATCCTACACCTACAGAAATCCTAAGTTTCACCCTGGACCAACCCCTGTCCCCAACTTGTATCCTATATTTCATATTGAAATTTGAGAACACTTGCATAGAGTTGACGTTTATTTATTTATTTAAGTTAGGTTGTTTTTCCTACTTGCAATTTGATCTCGTTCTCATTTAAATGTTTGATTTGATGCATCCTGTGAGAAACTTGAGTAATAGCACATAATGTCTCTGTTTACACAATATTAAACTGAAAGTTTATTCTTATTCTTCAATCATAACATGACTGAAAAGTGCAGGAAAGGTTTGTAATAACACTTGACTAATGGCACTGTGTTCTTTCTTCAATAATAATAGTTATTGCAACCTGAGCTGAGGAGACAGTACTTAAACCGGATGACAGACTTTCTGACGACGGACAACCAGAGGAATTGGCGCTTCAGGCTAGAGCTCGCAGAGTGAGTATCCTGCTTTTTGTAAAAAAGCAAAGCAGTTTGAAATGTACTGCAGTCATTGTTACATCAATGATCGAGGTTATTTTCTCATTACGCTCAAACCAGAAACTGTTGCGTGTATCAAATAGTGAATTTTGAGAAAGTTTTTGCAAGTCGCCAAAGCTTCTTGCCATAGAAAATGGATTTTCTTAACAATTTGCAGAATTATCAGTGTTGAGTAAGTTTCTGCAGTACGTGGATAAAAAAATGACAGCTGATTAGATTGTTAACTTTGTTAACAAGAAACATCCCAGTACCTTTTATCTGTTTATCCGATGTTTGTAGTTGCCTATGTTATTTTAATGAGTTTTATGGAAATGGATCATAAATGATAATGCTCTTGTATAGTGATATAGATCTTTATTTTTGATTTACGTCACCACATGGAAACTATCCCACCCCATTCTGTGTGACGTGGATGAACATTCAGTAATATACCACCTAAAAAATAGCATCATTTACAATCTCTCATACAAAATATAAAAGAAAGATCTCAAGTATATCCACCAAAAAAATAGCATTATCATTTGCAATCGTTCTCAAAAAAAATGAAAGAAATACCTTCACTCTGCAAATGGTTACTCTTGATAAAATGAGGAAGGCATATAAAGGAACATGTAACATCTTTTCAGACGTTCTTTTCTGCTTCGCCTTTGAAATTCTCTCCCATTTTGATACGTCAGTGACGAATATCTTTTCATTGCTCATTACTATCCATCTCCATTGCAGGCAGCTGATCCTGCTGTGTGATCTGTACGACCCTAGTGACGTGTGTGATAACATCTTACCCATCGCTATGTCGCTAGCTGGTGACAGGGTGGCTGATGTCAGATTCACCTCCTATAAACTGGTAAGTTGTTGAATTAAATTTATTGAACCATATAACATGGAATAGCAAAACGTATGATAAAAAATCAAATACATTGAACATAAAAAATACAAAGCAAATGTATGGTCAGTACCTTAGGACCACAAAAAAGCAAATTGGTTATAAATAGGACCCCCATATGAAACAAATTGAATGAAATATGATTCTAATTCATGCTGTAAAGCTTCTCACTTATGATATTCAAACCATGTATAATGGTTTTAACAATGAGGCTTCTAATTAAGTATTCTGCTCTTCTTTAGCCCTTATCACTTTATGATATAACGTCCATGTGTGCTTGCAAAGAGCTTTGGGAATTATTTCTCTGGTTTTGCCCCTGCAATAACGCTAATTACCCACAATTAATTACCCATTTAGTCATTATTAGATTTTTTAAAAATACATAATTATTTATATAAAAAAAGATATTTGCATTATCCAAATGGCAAGATGACCAATTAGTCTGAATACCTTGCCAGAATGAAGAAATCCTATTCTTATCTCCCTTTTATTATAAATGGAGTGCTTTGGTAAAAAAAATGTATGATCTGAAGGCTACAAAATATTTTATAAGCTGAACAAATAGTTACTATTTTACCCAGCACAATGCTACCATTCCCAATCTCCATTTTCTCTTTGAGGATCACTTTTACCCTATCCCTATGAAGTGGGGGTGCAGCTAATTTGGGCACGTCTCACAGTGGGGGTGTAGCTACTGCATAATACAAGGCTTTAAACACTAAATCTGTTGTCCGCCATGATAATTTTGATGTGATTTCTGATTGCTCTTCATTTCTCTTTTCACCCAATAGTTAAGCGTGATTGCTAAGATCGTCTTATCCTCCAACAACGGTGACCTGAGGCAGACCTTTGTTCAGGAGGTCGTGACTAACTACGCCCAGAGTTCAAGATGGGCTTACAGACAGGCGTAAGTCTTCACCTAGTCTCTCCATTTTGTCTCGCCTTACTTTTATATTACTCGCTGAAAGACACCGTAAAATAGTTTGTGCTATTTTGAATGGTTTCCAAAATGTTATCGTTTCCAGAGTACCACATCTCTTTTCTCCCTTTCTCTCACGCTCTCTTTTTATTGAGCTTTGTGCATTGTGAAGCTATTTGCACTGACGGATCACATACAGTGAAATCCTATTCTCATCGACGAAAACCATATAAAATTATTGGCTACTTGATGTGGTCAGACAATTAAACCAAAATTGTTATAGTACATGATGAATTTGGAACCCATCGATAGTCAACTATTGCTTGAAAGAAACTACAGAAAATTCTATAATGTCTTGATGGTTTTAGACAGTGGGCCAACGAATGTACTCAAGCAACACACTGCTAATATAAAGTCGGACAGATTTATCCGTAAATATAAGGAGATGGCTATGAACCTTATGCGTCCTGACATCTCCCACATAAGACAGCAATAGAAATCCTTGCAAATTGTTTCCTCAACCAATACTACTTTTTATAAATTGAAGAATTTCGTAATTGAATGCGTTCTTATTATACCGAATATCAAAATGAATTTCTCAATAGGAATTCAATCTTTCATCATAGTGATATCTCTTTGTTGTAAACACCTCTGTACGAGGACAAGAAAGAAACAAATTCTCATATCTCCTTGTTGCCAATTGTTCCCCAATCTATACTACACTTGATAAATTTAGAATTATGTAATAAAATGACCAATCATGGAAATGTCTTCTCTGTTAGGACTGTCAAAAAATCTCTCCTCTTCTTGTTGTTGCAGGTTTTGTCATCTGTGTCAGCGCCTCCTCCAGGATCAGGCCGTTGAGCCAAATGTGTTTGCCGTGGAGTTCCTGCCCAGTCTACTACAGCTAGAGGATGATCCTATTCCTAATGTTAGGCTCACGCTGGCTAGAACCGTCACAGAATACATTCTTCTCATTAGTAAGTCCATTCAGATTTTGCACCATAAACAGCCAATTTGATAAGAGAAATCATTCCATTTTTTTTTTGTGGCTGAAATTGACAAAGGGCTGTCTCTTGTTGAAATCGACATGCATAGAGTTGGATGCCTGGAAACTTGATTTTTTAGTGAAATCATACAAACTGAAAAGAAGTCATTTAGAATTTAAAGCTCATTGAGATGATTTACTCTTAAATGGTGTAGAGTTTATTGGATGATAATAACTGGATCATAATTTATTTTTAAATCTCGCTAAATTTTCACTTTTGGTTATCTGAGTTCAGATGCTTGATCCCTTTGTTGGGTTTGAATGCCCTATAGTTGTTGAAATACAAAACAACATCAGTGGGAAACTGAGCGAGCACTTGCCTAATTTTAAAAGAAGACCTCGTGTTAACCATGTAAATATTTACTCCCTCCTGAAAAACGTGTGATGCAAATGGTGTATGAATAAAACTCCATACCAATAATAGAAAAAGTAAAAAAAATTATTTATTTTTTAATGGAGCTAGCCATTTCAATATTTATAAATCCATTTTGAATTTCATTTCTTTTTCTCTTCTGTTTTTCTAGGTTACTTTGATCATATTGAGAATCCGTATCGGGAACATATGTTGGCCTGTCTTAGCCGGTTACGTGGGGACGAGGACCGGGATGTAAGGTTCTACTCCTGCCTGGGACCGTCGGGGGATACTAAGGTCCATTATGCAGAAGGGGTAAGAACTCATTCAACCCCGCCCATACTGCTCCCTCCCAAACATTCTCCTTCTTCCTCCTTTGGAGTTAAAACCTGCAGAGATATCAGCAGTGAGAAAGACTGCATCAGAAACTGTAAAACTTTGACTTGTTCAGAGGTGGTCTCTAACTGACAAATCATATGATCATGTGATGAATGCATAAAGATCAGCCTGAAGTGATTTATACTAGCTTTCATAAATTTCAAGCTTTCTTGGAGGAGAAAGAGTTAATGGGCTCAGAATCAGAGTAACGTCATGCCAGCAGTTAGATTGTCTACGATCTGAATCCTTTTCAGCTTTTATTCTGACCAGAGGGCTAAAATGCACTGATATTCCTGTTAGTACTCTTACAATTATTTACAACCTAAATCGGGAAGATGAATGTTTGTTTAGATTTCTATTCAATTTAAATTTCCATCTACTTGATAATCTGATCGAGGGAAGATTGTATTGTTTGTGGTAGGCTTTAGTGGCCTTATTCTTACAGAATTCAAAACCGTTATGAATCCATTTATGAGGAATCATATCCAGAATGTTGAGATATTACCATTATAAAAATGTCTTACCAAGCCTTCCTTTTCTCTCTCCTCATATTTTCCTTTACAGGAACTTCCGGTATAACGAGAAGTGCGCTTTCTTCCTCACCAGATGGACTTTCTTACATAACTTCCTTCTTCCACATGTGTGCTGCATACGACAACCTCACTCACTCAAAAAACAACACATACCGGTATGCCTTCACGTCCACAACTACTACACATTTTTGTTGGCGTTACAAATTTCTTGAAATTTTCTTTTGACCACCTTATGCAGCAGAGGGATAATTCAATAGGAGCAGATTGACCAGCCCTTTATAAATGAAAATATGTTTTAGTATCGAGTATATTAAAACTGTGGAACATTGCCTCCCTTTTCATGGTGTGTATCATTGTTCTTGTCCGCTGCTTGCGATAAGTTCTTATTTATTTACATTATCTTTATTTTCATTTACTTATATTACCTCACATGCCCATGCTAGCTGGATTTAGGGATTGATTAAAAGAAAGTTGAGTAATTCCTTCATATTTTTACAAAGATTTATGATTCCCCTAACTCGACATATAAAATGCAACGTATAAAAATGAAAAGTGCTAATATGTATAGTCCGTTAGCTTTTAATCTGATGTTTGCATTTTAAAATTATGAGTAAACTAAGCGCAGGGTTATGCCTGCAATGCCTATATGCAGGTAGTATATCGTTTTTTGATACAACAAAATCATCCATTGTTTTCATTCGAATTTATTGTGATAGAGAAGGCAAAATATGTAGAGATACCTCACTTGTATGTTGTGGTGATGGTCACTGATTAGGTCCTGATTTTTAAAAATGGTATTTTGGTTTAACATTTTCATGCCACTTAGGTTGAGCTGTGTGCTCTTAGGAATCACTGTTTTGAATTGGATGTTAGGTTTGGATTATTCACCAATGCTGTTCTGCCCTTTCTTTTTGAGCACTCCTAAAACTGGAAACTTCTGCGTGCTCGAACCTTCGTTGAGATTTGCAAGTTACTGGCCGCGAAATCAGTCTTCGTTAATTTGAGATAGTGTCTGGTTTGTAGTAGCTCACAGGCTCGCTTGAAAGGCCATTGCTTTTGTATTTTTATGTACTAACCCACTCTCTTACTGTATCCTCGATCTACACCAGTCCCACGTTGTCTATTTGGGACTTCCCCTTGTAAATCGTGCTTCTTTCTCATTCATAAGCCTTCTTCTGTGTACTGAATTGGTGAAAGCCTTGATTCATTCATACCAGAGTTTGTGCTTAAGCAAGATAATGCTGTTGCTTCTCTTCTTTCATTATAAGGCTTTTATTCTTGTTGTGAATGAACATAATTGAGAGTAATTTTAAATTGACATGTTTTCTGTATCTCATACAGTGAATTTTTTAAATGTCTATTTTAGGGTACATGTATAATGTCTATTTTTATATTCTTTCCAGTGTATGTACTTTTTTTTTCCTTTATGATCTATTTTTCATCCTACCAAAGTGTATATACGATTGCTATTTTTTATTATTCCTGAGCAAGCCATATGATCATTAAATTCTGAATTCATAAAAAGTGGAATTGATTCAAGAAATTCAATATGGTCCTTATTTACCAATCATGATACATACATGAACCCTGATTATGCTATATGCTTGCTTTGATAATTTTGAACAATTTTCATTTGTTTCTAAGAATATGCAGTTTGCCCGGTTGAATATATTGATATAAGTCCAAATTTATTTTATTCTACCAACCTTGGCTTAAATTTTAATCAACCATACTTGTTGAGTACCCTTTTTTAAAAGCAATATAACACACCCTATTTACTGTGCAAGATTCCTTTTTAAGAAAGTATCTTTTACAATATATGTTGTGTTCGATTGATCGTCGATGCATCTGTACTATCATTGTTTCAATCCTATTTTGTTTTCATTGTTACGATGCTGGTTTTATGTTATGCTTCATCACACACACAATAGATTGAGGAGAATGGAATTTCTGTCTCTTTTTCTCCAGTTTTCAAGCCGGAATATCCATGCTATGTAAGGTGAAAGCATAAAGATCAACCATTATAATTGTTGGCATCCCCTTTAATATATATTATGATTTCTTATACTCCTTCATCATGCAATGTTTTAATTAAAAAGGGGGGACATTTGGATATTCATTAAAGGGTTAGTATGTCTATGCAGTATCAAAGCAAAAACTGTTGGTTTTTTATCACATTTTAATGTTGTGTCAGAAGTCAGTAAGTAACTATCCGTATTAAAGCAACAACAAAAATACGCCTCTGGAGTGCTAATGCATAGTGGCTCATCCAGTAGCAAAAATTTCAATGACGGACAATTAAGATGTACTCTTTCATTCTCTCTGTGTAGCGAGTTACCATGATAACGTTCAACCCTGCTTGTCCCAATACAAGGAACACAATGATCAAAATTTGAACTGTTCAGTACAGACTTTACTACTAAAACTCATTGGTTATTTTGCCTGTGCCTTTTACGGTCAAGTGTGTGTATCAGCGCGAGTCGTGTTTTAATGCTTTTACTACGGTGATATTCGATGACAAATTTATTAGGATTCAATCTGTATGGATTTTACAATGAGTCAGTTTTTAATGCATGATTTATGATGCTCCCAGCTTTTGACTCGACTTGTGTCAGAATCATCAGGTTTTTATTTTTTTATTGTATTATCATCATGCCCACAAGGCTTTGTTGTGAAGAAAAGCTAATTTTTCTAGAATTGTCTTTCATTGTGATGGATTGACTAAGTGAAAATACTTAATAGTACTTGGTATATAAGCAACGTGCTATTGGGAATTTCAGTGTGATGTATTGCAGAAAAATAGTATCTTGTTTTTATTGAGTAGGTTTCATGAAGCAGAATAAAGGGACATATGTATGTATGATATTGAAGACAACAGAAAATGATTAATATATATGCATACTTATAACTATGACTTGTTAAACTGTACTACTAACAACAGAACGCTGTATAGGGTGTATGAAATTGTTTGTTGCTATTATTAACTTTTATAGTCTGGAGAAAATGTGCAAAGAGGGTTGAAAAAATGAGATATATCATGTCGTGTATAGTCCAAAATTAAATTCTGAATTGTATGAAGATGAAAGTTTCAAGTATTTCTGTGTCTCTTTGTTTGTATAGCATTGTAAGAAGACCCATCATGATATTTGCATTTAATGATAATAATGGAGATTAGGGTCATGGATAAATGATGATGATGATAGTGGTGGTTTCAGTAAAAGAAGTTGATGTGGTAGTAGTGGTAGTAGTAGTAGTAGTAGACAGTAGTAGAATGAAAATGAAATTATGACAGTTGTGGTGATGATGATATAATGGCGACAGTGGTTTTGGTAGTGAAAATGATACATTAAGTTGATAATTATGATATGATATGATTATGGTGAGGATTACAACGATGTGATGGTGGCAGTGAATTGAGCATACAAATCAGAAAAATAGAATGGTGAAAAAAATTAGACCAATAATAAAAAGAAAGTTATGAATGTGCGAGATGACTTAATATATGCGAATATCAAATTGATCCCTTGATTATGACATACCAGTAGTCGTGGATAACTCTCTCCCGTTTGTTGTGTACAAAAAGACATGTTTCATTAATTCCTGTTTTTCCCCCAAGTACCTTCTCACTTGGAGCACTACTTATTATAGGTCCTCTAAAAAAAAAAAAAGATCCTCCTTTTTTATACATGTTTGGGGGAGGAATGACAATTCAATCATTTCGTGTGTTGGAACAAATGACAAAGTTGTCAACCACTACAAAGAAACAAACGATTTAGCAACTTTTAAGAGCCCATGCCTAAAGTGAATACGAATGTTAAAAACTCATAACTTTCTCATTTTTGTCTGGTTTCATTCAAACTTCCTCCATTTTGCTCTCTGATATTTTTGCTCTCTTCTAGAGTAGTTTGCTGTCAAGGCTGGATTTCCCTTCAAATCATAATCGACTCGAGGGTAATTTCAAAGCCAATTGCAGTGCCTCCAGAAATGATTACAGATTTTGTATCATGTCATTGCATTTTGCCGTAGGTTGATTTCCCGTGAAAGTCTTTTCAATTTGTGTTTCAATCTGTGACGTATGATTTGTGATGATGTGGTGCTCTGTGATGACCTATTTTTGATGAAAGTTGGTGATCCACATAAGTGATATTGAGAAGAGGAGTTTGTAGATTAGACACAAGTGAGAAATGAGAAGGAGGATGATGATGATGATAATGATGATGACTATGTTGATGATAATGATGATAATGATGATGACTATGTTGATGGTAATGATGATAATGATGATGACTATGTTGATGATAATGATGATGACAGCGGTGGTGATGATGATATTAAAGATGTCGGTTTTGGTAGTGAAGATGTATGGTGACAATTTCAACCATAAGATGGTGATCGGATGTGGTGCCCCTGGGGGGGGGGCAGGGGGTACAGTGCCCCTACACTTGTTCAAGTACCCCCGAACTTTGTAAGAAGTGCCCTTTTTACATAGGAAATTTGCCCCTTCTCCTTTTTCCATTCTCATAAGTGCCCCTTTTCAGGAACGAGAAGTTACCCTTTTCGCTTTTGATAAGTGCCCCCTTCACCTTTGATAATTGCCCTATGAAAAGATGAGAGGTGCCACTTATACTTTGACAAGTGCCCCTTTTCCTAAGTAATTAGTGCTCCTTCCCCTTTTAATAACTACCCCTTTTCAACTCGAAGAAGCGCACCTTTTATTTTCACATGTGCCCCTTTCCCTTTCTAATTAGTGCCTCTTTCCTTATGATAAATGCCCCCATTAAAAAAGAGCCCCTTCCCCTTGTCATAAATGCCCATTTTCACACGTGAAAATTGTCCATTTTCATTCTCGTAAGTGCCCCCTTTACATCCCTGGCAAATTACCCTTTTCACTTCAGATAAGTGCCGCTTCCACCTCCAACAATTGCCCCTATTCAACTCTAAGAAATGCTCGTTTTACTTTGACATATGCCCCTTCCCCTCCTGATTTATAGTGTTCTTTTCCATCTCTGATAAGTGCCCCTTTTCACCTCTAATAACTGCCCTTTTTATTTTGACACGTGCCCCTTTTATGTCGACACGTGCCCCTTTTCCTTTCTAATAAATTTTTTTTCCTTCTTATAAGTGCCTCCCCTTCTCATATTTACTCCTTTCCATCTCTGACAAGTGCCCCGTTTATTTTTAACATGGGCCTCTTTTCTTCTGTTAAATAAAAGCCACTTCCCCCTTCTCATAAAAGATCCATATCACCTCGGTGCCTCTTTTCTTTCAACAGCATATTTTCCTTTATTAAAAGTGCCCCTCTTCATATCTGGTAAGAAATGCCCCATTATCACCTCTGATAATTACGTTTTGCACTTTGACACGTGCTCCTTTTCTTTTATAATAAGTGTCTTATCCCTTTCGACAAGGGTCCCCTTTTCCTCTCATCATTAAACGTGCCCCTAATTTAAAATGACCAAGAGCAATTTCCCCAAAAGAGCGCTCGCATTTATAGATGATATAATTATGTTACTTATCAAAGGTCTTTTCAGTCTCCCGTTACGAGAATGTTATAACCCCATCAGGATTGTTTTTTCCCTCTTTATAAAATGTATTTTTTCGCACTGCGATCTCACAAATCTTAAATGGTGGTGAATCTTTAAACTAGAATCGGCTGATTCAGTGATTCAAAATGTCAAAAAGTCATAACTTTCTAATTAGTTTTGTCCGGTTTCATTCAAATTTTCACTATTCTTTTTCTCTGATATTTTGGTTTATTTCTAGAGTCAGGCGCGCCGGAAGCAGTTTGGGATTTGTTTTTTTTTTGTTTGTTTGTTTGTTTTTTGTTTTTTGTGTGTGTTTTTTTTGTTTTTGTTTGTTTGTTTGTTGTTTTTTTTTTTTTTTTTTTTTGGGGGGGGCAAAATTCCAGGGTACTTACCTTCCAGGGGCAGTGGCGTAATGAGCAAGAACGTTTGGAAGGAGGGGGGGGCGCAGAAGAAAAATCTGCATCATCACCACTCTTACACGTTACATGCAGGTACCGCGGAGATTTTTGAGGTCGCAGTGCGAACAATTACATGTAATAAAGAGGGGAAAAACAATCCCGATGGGGTAATAACATTCTCATAACGGAAGACTGAAAAGACCTTTGATAAGTAACATAAATATATCCTCTATAAATGCGAGCGCCCTTTTGGGGTAATTGCTCTTAATAGTCGCTTTGAATTTGGGGCACGTTTAATGATGAGAGGAAAAGGGGACACTTGTCAAAAGGGATAAGACACTTATTATAAAAGAAAAGGAGCACGTGTCAAAGTGCAAAACGTGATTATCAAAGATGATACTGGGGCATTTCTTACACCTGAAAAAAGGCACTCACCAGATATGAAGAGGGGCACTAATAACACTGAAAATGTCTAGTAGTTTGCTAACAAGGTTGGATTTCCCTTTAAATTATAATGAGATTTTTTTCAATTTTTTTTGTATGTATCACGTGATTGCATTGTTATGATATTTTAACAGATGATGCCAATGATACCCGAGAAAGTCTTTAGAAATTTGTGTTTCAATCTGTGATGTATGATTTGTGATGATGTGGTGCTCTGTGATGACCTATTTTTGATAAAAGTTTGGTGATCTACATTAGTGTTGTTGAGAAGAGGAGTATATTAGACACAAGTGATAACTATTTGATGATGATGATGATGATGATGATGATGATGATGATGATGATGATTACGATAAAGATGATGATGGTGATGATGATTACGATAATGATAATGATGATGATGATTATTATTATTACTATTACGATGATGATGATTATCATTATTTTTATGATAATGATGATGATGATGATGATGATGATGATGTCTGTGGTCGTTTTGATAGAGAAGATGATGAGATGAGCTGATAATTATGATGATGATAAAGTTGAAATGCTTTGATGCCATATGGTGGTGATTATGGTGATAAGATGGTGATGTTGGTGGTAAAGATGATATGAAGATTATGACTAAATTAATGGTGATGATGAAGGTGGCGATGATAATGGTGCCGATGATGATTCAGATGGAATAAAGAATCGTTAATAAAAGTTTTTGTCGATTTTAACAAAATAAATTGATTGTTCATGACTAGTATTTTAGAATCATTTCAGTAGATTCAACCAAACTTTTTCAATGATTCCTGACTGGTGTTCTTAATTTTTCTTGATAATATTTTAGAGGTAATAAAGCTTTGTTAACAACTCCTCAAACCCCCCTACCCTCCAGCACTGTTATGACATTGGTAAAAGATATATTTAGCTTAGGGAAAAGGTTTCAACTGGTAGTTCAGAAAAGGTCCCTAGTTCACCAAGATCTCTTCTCATCTCTGTTTCCATTATCGACTATGTGGCTTTATGTGCTACCTATTTTCCGCTGTCGACGGTGTTCCTATTGTCCATGCAACTCAGTTGTCGAAGTGGTGATGGTGGTTATGGTTGTGGTGAGAGTAGTGGTGGGGATGATGGTAGTCGTATCAGCAGCTATGTCACTGCTGCTGATACGTTTCAGCAGCAGTGACGTAGCTTCAGTCCAATCGTGAGAGGGGTGGGGAGCTGGTCCTTGATAGATGGAAATAAATGACAGTGATTTTAATAGACAAGCCAGTAAGGGGAAGTATACGAGGGGATGATTTAGCTATGCGACGGGGAAGGGGGCAAATTAAGTGTCTCGAAAAAGGGTCTCGATTTCCCCTCTCAAGACCAACTCAATAAAGTTAGGGTGGTGGTATATGGTGGATGATGATGGTGGTGGTGATAATTGTGGCGGTAATAGTGGTAGTAGTAATGGTGGTGGTGCAGTGTGGGGTGGTGGTGGTGATGGTGGCGGCGGTGGTGGTGGTGGTGGGGGTGGTGGTCCAGTAGTGGTGGTGGAGTTAGTGGTGGTGTATCGGAATAGTCGGTGTATTGTTATTTCATTTTTATCATCAAAAGTTATAAGATTAAATTTCAGAATCATACTCCTTTAATATAATTATTTATGCCATGGTTCTGTCATTGCTTTTCGGGATCGTGCATCATCCTCCATCATTAGTCCAACTTATAAAGGTCTTAAACGTTTCCCCGCGTTACAGCGTTGATCTTGATCGACTCTTCAAAAAATTCTTAGAAGTGGAAACCTGCCCAAGGCTGACGAATCAGACGGCAGGTGTTCTATTCTCATTTTTTGAATAACCAATGTTTCTATTTTAATCGCACAAACAAAAATATAGTCCCACCTGATGTGACAAGAATATGAGATTAAAGCATTTTGAGACAAAATAACTGTTTTAGGATGATGAAGTACATGTAAAATCATAAAGATAATTATGAGGTAGGTTTGAAAAAACACCTTCTTATCCGTCAATTTGTTTAGGGAAAACTTTGACGGGCTTCAAACAACGAATTGCAATAATGTATTCATGATACGTCTGTTGTTGTTGTTGTTGTTGTTGTTGTATGATATGAAAAAGGAGAATACGAATATAGAAGAAGAAGGATAAGTAAAAGAAGAAGAAGAAGAAAGAAAAGAAGAAGGAGAAGGAGAAGAAGAAAAAGAAGAAGAAGGAGAAGGAGATGGAGAAGAAGAAGGAGAAGGATAAGTAAAAGAAGAAGAAGAAGAAGAAAGAAAGAAAAAGAAGAAGGAGTAGGAGAAGGAGAAGTGGTTGCACTTGAAAAAAGAAGAATAATAATTGAGGAATTGACATATATAAAGCAACTTCAATCACAATGAGAAACAAGGAATTAATTAGGACCAACCCTATTATGTCTGAACTGTGAATAAGGAAATTCCAACTTTGCTTTATAAGAAGGGGGACAGTATTTTCTTAGGCAGGCTTTTATTGGCTTTGCGTTCTCATTCCTGACCCATTTTTTTTTCTTTCCAGAAAAGCACAGTGTTCCTCGTATCCAATTTTGACTACCCTAGAACATCAATCGATAATTTATGAAGATCGAGGCACCCCTCAGTACAGCTAACTCGCTGCTGTTGCGATTTATTCAATTTCTCATACTAGCTGATGATTTTCATTTAATGGAGGATCCCATCACTCTTCTTCTATATGGTTAAGTTTGAATAGTTTTCCTTTTATTCTGCATTTATTCGGGAATGACCGAGGCCTGCGACCACTAATTTCGTGACCCCTTGGACAAAAATGAGAACTAGCGCCCTCGGGGGGGATGTCGTCTGCTCAAGTATTCACATCGCAATAACATGAAAGAAAGTGTATAACTTCAAATGATATAATGTTCACTTGAGAATACCAGAAAACAAGCCTCGATACATGGTCGCTTGTTATCTTCGGTATAGCAATTTTCAAATGATGTACAGAAAGCAATGTGGAAGAAAATTTGACATAGATGCAGAGTCGATAATCATATCGGTGCAATTTTTTTTTGACATGACATGCATCGACACTGCATTGACGCACGCCAATTACCGCAGCATATTGTAACGACTCCCAAATTCGATCCTCCATATACCCACTACCGCCAGCGCTACGCAAGGCTAGGCTCGCGTGTAACGTGTTTTCCGTATTATTAGAATCTAAACAAGCTATATCGGCTGCCGTGGAAACCGGATAGATATCGCGAATGCTTGGATGGAGTCGGAAATCTCATCAACAAATACGAACAGATGATATTTCTGACATTTCTTTGACGAATTCAGGAGCCAGATTTACATCAAAATGGGGACAAGTTGTTCATCAACGCGAAGTGTCAACGGAGATTCTACTGCAAAGTGAGTAGTCAAGTAGAGCTATAGAGGAGTGTGATTTAAATTTTATGTTAATGTGTGAATGAACGAGAAGCAGTCCCATCCACTTGTTTTGCAGTTTGTGATCACTTGATTCTGTAGCTCGAATTCAGTATCATTTTCATTGAATTTGAATTAATCTTCAAATATGATTTCACTTGAATTTGACAAGATGTTTCTATCGTATTCCCCTAATGGCTGACCAGATCTTAATCCTTAAGTTATAGACTCTAGTTTATATCCTAATTCTCGGGAGTAGATTAAGTGTGCTGAAGAAAATCTCATCAAAACTCATCAAAAAGAGAAGGCAGTGGTGTCTATTTGACATTGCAAAAAGGATTTTCCTATGTCTGTGCACTCATTGGCTTTACACATAGGTCTAGTTTGGGATTTTAGATGTGATGATGGCATTTGGGGTTTACTGTAACTTGTACACTGAAAACCTATATTTTGTATTCTTTCAATTTCATCAATATTTGTCTTCAAACACATTTGTTTTGAAAATCCTTGCAAACATTTTGTGTTAAATGACATCCTTTTTCACATCACTATGCAATGTAAGTGAAATGTTGCCATCAAATATTTGAAGCTCTCAACACTTTGAGAGGCTTTAAAGCTTACATTGAAGATATTTAAAGTTAGTTTTGATTGTATAAAATTAAACCCAAAGAGTTTTTTTTAATGTGTGGCATTAACATGCAGATAATTAAAAAAAATAAAATTATATTACAGTTTGCAGATAATTCAAAATTTACATGTGTACATGTATTTTATCTTTAGAAATTTGGGTTTTAACATGTACAGTATTTCACAAATATAGATCATTTAGATGTTTATGAAAAGAGCCTGTGAGAGGAAAAGAAGGGACATGTTGTCCATTGGCAAACATGTATACCGGTATGCTTGTGAAAGTATTTGTCTTTTTTCATAGCTATAATATATACTGTACATAAAATCAAACTTAATTGTTATTTATTTTATTGAACAATTGTTTAATAAATATTTCTGAAATATGAAAAAAATATCAAGATATTAAAAAAAAAAATTGACATAAAATACAATTTACTTGTAATACACATGTATGTCAGTATGTGTACATGTAGGATGCAGATAGATTTAGATTCTAAGTGTAAAGATATGTCTATTCAGACATTTTTCTTGCTTGATGCAGATTTTGTTTGAAAAAGGAGAATACTGGTAATGTAAGATCTACATGTACTATGATAAGGCTGTTATGAGAACCATTTACTCATATGATGCCAAATATGAGTAATAATGTTACATGGCCGAATATAAGTATCATGTCATAGATGTATAGTACAGAATGTACATTGCTCTCATATTTCCAGGCCTTAAATTTCAATATTTTTAGGGCAAGGCCACTTTTCTGTCGGGCACATTCCTATATTACAGCACAAATAGAAAGAATTGGAAAGGGCACAACAAATCTCCAAGGCCAATGAGAGGGGCATTGAGGCCAATCAAAAGGGCATCTACGGCCATGGCCTTGGTGGCCTTGGATTAATTTAAGCCCTGTATTTCTTTTTTGGGTTCATATATATTCCCCTCCTACTTTCTCTAATACTTTTGGATTCCTCCTCGTAAATAGTCCATGTGTGTGCGTTTATGTGTGTGTATGTGTGTGTGGAAGGGGGAAGGGGAGTAGCATATTCAATCAATTTGTGTAATTCTCTTCTTGAATCATGTGTAGCCTACCCGCATACATGTACACGTACAAGTAGTACCAGTATGCAATCATTCTTCACAGGGTACTTAATTATCAGAGGGATAAAGCTGTCATCTATCACAGAGTTCTTTAAAAATATATATTTTTAGATTTTATAGTGATGTACCGGTATACATACATGTACATGTATTTGCAGCCATTTTTTTTCTATTTTCAATTTGAAATTTGTAATTTCACACCCAGTATATAGATTATCGATTGTTAATTTACTTGAAGGCATTTTGAGTACTTGCACTAAAATTATCACCATCGTCATTATTGTCTTTCAAAAGAGAAACTCAGGAAGTATATGTTCATTTAAAAGAATTTTTTCTGTTGAGTCTTTTTTTTGTTTTGCTCTTTGAATGTGAGCTGTCATCAATTCCATGATTAATCCTCCAAAGTGTGACACAAAAACCCAGCAGAGGTTCACGTTGGCTTGCTAGCATTTTGCCATTTCACAGCATACAAGAACCTAAACAAAGTTATACATTGCAAATCATAGGTTCCCTAGACTTAATTTGTAGGTTTCACTTGTCTTCTCTCTCCCTTTTATCTGTATTTTTTTTACAAACTTGATTTTTGGTAGTTTCACTTTTCCCTCGCCCTTTTTCTTCTATTCTTCTTATATCTCGTCCTGTTTCCTTGATTTAAATATAAAATCAGATTTTATCTTCTTTCCGTTCTTCAGGTCCCCTTTATCTGATAGTGTTCTAAAATGGATGACTTGATTATGTTTTGCACATGATGGAGTACGCATGAGACAGATCTAATCACTTGATGCGTGTATGTTGTGACCTTGTCTGCTCTGCACCTGAGCACACGTTTACGTTCACCTGAAGTACAGTAGGGAGGTTTAAAAAAACAAAAAATAAGAGCTGATCTGATCTATTTATGTCTTGGTATTTTATGCCAAGTATTCATGTACATGTAAATATATAGTGGTATACACATACATGTATGCAATACATGAATTATGAATACAAATGGTTGAATTGAACTGCATTTAAATGACACCAGTCATACCCTTAGAGCATGTCTAGAGTGTTTGAATACCTTCAGGCAACTAATAATATATGTTCTACTTAAAAGATCGATAGGTTTATTAAGTTGTAAACTGTTTCACCTGCACGTAATAATTTGTCAGACTCCTACATACATCAGATATAGATTTTTGAGTTAAATAATGTCCGTTTATTAGGTGATGATGGGCGTGACAACTGTTGCTAGTTCTTGCGTAATCTCGTAAAGTCCTCTGAATTGAGCAATAGTTTCTTTATGTGCTCAATCAATATCTCTTAAGGTCCCTAATTGATTATACTCTCTTCCTTCCCTCTATTCCTCTATTCATTCTTTCTGCAATCGCTCACAAGGGAGGTTATTTTAGAAAGAAAAACATTTCATGCTGGAGGAAAATATACATGTTTCATGACTTGCTTTATTTTCCATTTTGGTCAATTGTTTCACTTTGAAAGCAACAAAAAAGAGCAGCTGAAGCCTTTTCTTCATTGGCTTTTGTTGAACATTTATACCCTTTGGTATCAATAGGCGCACCCAATAACCCCAATTACATGCCTCTCTTCATGCCTTTGCACGCTTCTTTACAAAAGGGGATCAATAAAACCAAACAGAGACCGCGCCAATCAATAATGTTAAAGCCAGCTATTTAATGTTAATTGTCAGTGTCGCTCTAGTAGAAAAGACTTGTCACTGTTCTCTTTTTAATTTGAAATTCCAAATAAAATGATGAAAATCATCATCTGTTGTACATTGGCAAATGAATTTTGTTAAATTATAGCATTGGGTACTGTACATTAATTTTTGCTGCAGTCCCAGAGTACTGAAATCAATATTTAAATGCATTTCATTTTAAATGAAAGAAATGGGTTTCTCCTCATATCATAAGAAAGGAGAGAAAATTGTGAAAAATAATGGCTGGATGGCCTCTGCTTCCACCATAGCACCCACCATAGCAACAAACAAAATATGAATACAAAGATGATGAATTCATGTTTGGTATTGCTCCATTAGAGCGAATATTGGATGAGACCCGTACATGTAGCACATTTTAGATGTGTGCAGCGGAGCAGGCAGGATTGATCACGAAGCCACGTATTGATTATAGGTATATCGTAGGACGACCTATATTACCTAGGTAACCAGACATACATAGTAACACTCTCCCAATTTCATCAAATTAAATGATAAATAATGCAGTGCATCCATGTGGATACCATTAAACAAATTAACATCTTCCCTGTTGTGAGGTTTAATTTGCGGCAGTCGGTTGTGAAATCCGGTAAAGCAATTGCGATTAATTTACTTGATATTTTCAAATGAAAAGAAATTCAAGTGGTCATATATATAGCAGAGGAAAAGGACATTTACATGTACATTATCATTTACATGACCTACTATAGCAAAAAGAATATGCTTGCACATCAAAAAGTGCAAGAACATGTAAAATATGTGCAAAGTAGAATATGTGCAATATCAACATTTTGATATGTGAAGTTAAGAATTGATATATAATGTAATTGAGTTTCTATATATATTATAATGCCTTCTGTCATTCAGCTATTTCAAATGGTTGTAATTTCATATGCAAAGGTCTGGCAGATTAAAAAGTTGCCACTGTTTATAAAAAAAGAGCCCTCTTCACCCTTAAAAGCCATTCCTGTCAACAGTTTTGATACTTGAAGCCATTGAATGGATTTAAAGTTTAGCTGTGAGAAAGAAACTTCCTTTTTCCCCAACATTTTTGTAAGATACTCTCGGATTAGGACATATCTTTGTGATAATTGAGACAATGATTCACATCATTTATATGGTGCACTATTTTTGTTATAAACACCATAAGACACAGATGGAAAGAGGCATTTGATGGAATTAACTAAGGTGTTTAAGGTGGTGTGGAAATCAAGACTATAATTCTGTTTTGTCAGTTGCTGTTTGTGAATTAATATCCTAATTAATGCCTTGTCATAACGCCAAGGTTAGGTCAATCGGCCGCATCGCTCAGTCTTTGTTGCGAGTAATGAATTCTCGATGATTGTCCAACCTTGCATGTGAGCAGAACTGCACCAATGATGGTTCATTCAGACTAGACGTTGTAAACCGCTGATAAAGACACAACAAAAATTGGAAAGCGTTTTCAGGTAAATGGAGATGGCAGGAGTGGGGCTAATAAAATGATACTGTGGCAACGAAGAACCATTAACAAAAACATACTTTCATGTGTACTGATTAAATGAGATACATCCTTTTTATAAGTAAAATACTTGTACTTGTCATTTTTAAGACATTTTCTGTGATGAATTTTTTAAAAGATGGCTTTAAGCCTCAGGTGTATATGAGCATTAAGGAAATGAAATACGAAATACATGACATTGTTGATCTGTTGCTGGGGGATTGTAGTCTTGGTGCTTATATATTTTGTTGTTTGAGTGTTGGGTATTGCGTATTGGTGATTGGTAGACTGCTTCTGCTATTGAAATATGAAAGCAAGGTATTACATGATTACATCATGCTTTTATAATTATATTTTGTATTTTGACTTTACATATTTAGTATTTTAGATATTTTTAGTTAAAGGGATTGGGTATCTTTGTCTCAGATTCTAAACAAAATCCTGGATTTACACTTGTAGCTCATGCTACAATCTTACTTAATTATAAACCTGTAGGTCAGTCAGGAATACCATGACCTTTACAAGCTGATCGCCCGTCTGATTATCAAGTAATTCATGATTGGAATTTTTAATTTCAAAAACCGTTTTTAACAAAAATATATCCTTAAACATGGGTCTGTTTTTTCAAAATTTCAAAAATGTCTGAAAATTGTGAAAAATGGGCCTTATACTGTATGTGCCCTGCAATCTTAGAAGAGTATACAATGTATAATTACATGTACATGTACGCACTACCACAAAATAATATATAAATATTGAATTGACATACAATTTTACCCTCATTTTGAACCTTTGTTCAAAAACATACAGAATCAAAATAGATTGACCTTTGTGAACATGAGCTTATATTATTTCCATAACAAAATCTGCACGAAGCAAGAGAAAGTCTGTAAATGAACCTATCTTTTACAATAAATGTATAGTCATGTAATCTGCATTCTACATATATTATTGGTGTCTTTTTTTGTTGTCATTCATTCTAAACTGAGATATTTTCTTTGTATTTGAACCCAAAAATATGATTGAGGTAGTCTCCAATTTGGATCAGAGTTTATTCTTACATAGTTATAAAAAAAGCCAAGAAGTTCCTCTTAATAGGCACATGTTAGTTTATTCAGGTACACTAGATAATGAGGCATCCCCATTTTTAGAACCTTCCTCAGATTTGTACTTTATCCTATCATTTTGTTACTTAAAAGATTTACTCAGTTGCAGAGTTCTCTGTTATCCGATTTCCCATCAAATCCTTTAAGAAAACTCTTTGTTATAGAAACCTTTGTTTCTTGTTAATTGCATTACTGTAGAATAGTGAGAGATTCAGTTTGTTGTTAATACTTTACAGATAACTTAAGGCTATGCAGATTAATGGCAGAGCAATTCAAAACAAGAAAGGGATGACATGGAGAAATCAAGACAAATGTAACGAGGAAAAATATATTTAGAAAATAGAAGAGGAGGAGGACAACATTAACAGGAACTTGACAATATTAATGTTTCAATCAAGTTTAATAAGATTTGTATGATTATTTAAAATCAAACATGGCAAATTTAAGAGTACATTTCTGATGTAGTATTTCTATTACAGATACCTTTGACAAATTTCAAGGGGTTTTCAGTTTTGAACATTCAACCTGTGCACAATAGTGCCAGACATCTCAACATTCAGAGGATCATGTGTCTGGAAGAAGATTTCTTAGAATTGAAGATATTTTGTAGGAGAGATCATGTGACATCTATTGTGTTCTGTTCAGGTCAAAGGTCATGCTAGCAAAGTTCACTGTCTCAAGGGAAACGTGTCAGTCAGCTCGTCCTTGTTAAAAGATTTCTTACTCTAGATGTAATTACAGGTAGCTATATAGGCATGGAGCGATATATAGTTTAGAAGAGTTTAACATTTAAATTTTTTTTTTCTTCTTCTCAGTATCCTCTTTTCTTGTTTCACCACTTTTGCTTTGATCATAAACTTGTTTATTTTTCTTTACTCTAAAATAAAAATCAATTCAGAAGTACTTTTTGTAGACTCTGCATTGAATATATTAAAATGACGTCAAGCCAGATTGTTTGAAAAAGTAGTTCCATAATTACACTACCATTTATCAAAGTTTATCTTTGATTCTGTAAATTGATTGGTATATATTATTTTCATTGATTTATTTGTATATTATTGCAGTATGCTACTAGTATTACAGACAGTTGCCTTGAATACAAACCTAGCCGTGCTTATATGTGTTCGGGTAGCGCTGGAATATATTGATTGAAAGATGAAATATTTACACAGCCGAGGAATTAATTTTCCAAATTTGGCACTGAAATGTGTCATATATGTGCAAAGCCAAGTCTGTTCTGAGACTGTATTCAGACTTCAAAGGGAAATCTCATTGATGGATTCCTTTTTGACAGACTGACTTATATGAAATATTGAAGTTATTCAATTTGTTTTATATTTTAATATATTTTTGTGATCTGTCTAATTTCATCACATTTACATTTGAAAAATAGAAGTGGAAAATACTACCGTAATCAGAAGCAAAGACAAACATTAAGCACGTTTTCTTCTCAATAGAAAACAAATATATTTACTTGTTCTTCTTCCTTGTTTCCAGAACACTCTTTTTAACATTTCGAAATTCATTCCGGCTTCTGTGTTTTTGTTGTTGCTAATTGTAATAACCATTGTATCCTCAACCAATGGAACAATCAGCAATTTCCTTGAAATAGAATTTTATCAATGAGAACAGAAAGCCCAAGAAGTAGACACTGATGAAAAGCAGTATGTAAAACTCTCATTTTCTCTTAAAGCCAACCGTTTTTCTAATTTAAAAGTAAAATGCTTATATTCCAAACTGTTTTCGGCTACAAGATAGAAATCAGCACAATGAGGTATTCATATGGATAGCTGTCACAGAATTAAAGCCTGTATTTGTAGACTAAGGTGAGTCAAAGGAAAGGAAGATGGATTCTGATCATCATTTATGAAATTGGTTCTTTGTCAAATCTGACAGTCACCGTACAAATTGTAAATATCCACTGCTGGTGATATGTGCTCTTTTCTTTGGGGGTGGGGTTAAGAGTGGAGGTAGGGGTGAAATAGGCTTGTTCATAATTAGAGAGTACAATGTACATATGCACTAGGCCCGGGGTGGGGTTGGACATGGGATGAGGCAGAATGAGCCAAGCCCTAGGGTTCAGCATACATGTACACTATATAATGAGGTGTATTCAACATTAATGTGTCATGAACGTTTTGCTAAAGGATATATGATCTGATGATTCAGTCTCATTTATGGGATGCGATCCGTATTATCCCTTACATATTGCATTAATACTGTTTTTTCAAATAAAAATGTAATTTTCCTATCGAAAAATATATTGATATTTAATATATTTGGCCGGGGAAAAAAAAAGTTAATCAGTGATCAGGCATTATTGCTTCTTCTTATTTAACCCCCCCCCCCCCCCCAAAAAAAAAAATAAATAAATAAAAAAAAAAAAAAAAAAATGGAATATTTTACAAAACAAATGGATGGAAGTATAGAATTTATAGTGTTTTTGTAATATATATTTTTTAAACATTTAATGAGTACCTTGTTGCATACGTTGGATAGTCTTTAAAAAAGAAATCCATTGATTTTATGAAATTGGCATTGAATTATTGATGATGATTTTTAAGATTTCACATAGTTTGATATTTGGTGATTACAATTCTGTACCCTTATCTATTTCTTTCACTCAACTCATACAGTATGATACCCCCCCCCAAATAAAAGCCTCATTTTTGCTTTGAAGCTGCTAGTTTAGAAGGATTTAGATGTGGAATTTGAAATAAGAATAACTTGAAGCATGAACAGAAAACCTTTGTACATGTAATATATCGGAGCTATATTTCTCCAGACATTACCACATTTCCCTAATGGTCTAGAATTGCATGCTCAATCAAGCTCAAATCCAACTGCTTCACTTGTTCACTAGATCAAGTATGCTATCTGCATGTAACAGTGGAAAAACAGCAAAAATTGCTTTTTAAAAGATATCACCTAAAGGGAGAGTTAACCCGTATATCAAACAGGTTTTGACTTATAAAAAAAACCCATAGAAAAACAAGAGAAATATCTAAGAGAAGGTTACAAGTTGTGAAAAAATAAAGTCAAATCAATCAAATGCAAATTGGTAATTAATGGTCTAGAAATGCATGCTCAATCAAGCTCAAATCCAACTGCTTCACTTGTTCACCAGATCAAGTATGCTATCTGCATGTAACAGTGGAAAAACAGCAAAAATTGCTTTTTAAAAGATATCACCTAAAGGGAGAGTTAACCCGTATATCAAACAGGTTTTGATTTATAAAAAAAAAACATAGAAAAACAAGAGAAATATCTAAGAGAAGGTTTAAAGTTGTGAAAAAATAAAGTCAAATCAATCAAATGCAAATTGGTAATTATTTTGGTAACCCTTAGCACCTTTCCCGTTTCATTTATAATAATACATTTTAGTCTTTATAGTTTATTATTTATCTATTCAATTTCATAAGGGGTCTTTTTGAAATATTGTGCATTGATGACATCTAAATGTAGGGGCTTGCATATTAAATGAATTACCTTCTTTGGAGAAAATTGAACTTTAAAAAATATGATAAAGAATTTTAGGATTAATATTTTATTTTGAAAAATATTTTTTTTTCTCTTGAAATGCAATTAAAAATCACCAGAACTCAACTGTAAATATTTCAAAACACCATTTGAGTTCGCCTAACATGAAGATTTTGATCAGTGTTTTATCATCTTATTAAAAGACAAAGAACTAGAATGAATAAAGACTACATTAAAACAAGACAAGGATTAATTGTCAATTTTCCCCTCATGTTTGACCAATGAATCTATTTCCTTGCCTTGATGAAGAACATTACAGTTAATAAATGATATGTACATGTATGACAGCTAAGATCTCAATATATATGGAATCCAATCAATCCTTTCTTCCCACACTTAATTGTTGCTATAGCAACAAGCTCAAGAAAGTTTTAGAATAGTCAAAGGGTAATTCATCCCTGAATAGACCTCCTTATTGATCTGTTGAATGGGGTTAATTTTCTGATTAATCTATAATTCCCAATTATTCATTGTGATCAGTACACATCCCCCGAAGACTGTGTGTACATGTACATTATTCTCAGTAATATAAAGAGAGGGAAGCAATTCTTGATGCCTGCCAAAGTGCCATATATACTATATGGCAGGCATCTATTTTAAGTTCTCCAAGTTGGTTTAACTGAACAGTGATGCTTGCTCGACAAATACTATCACATTTGTTTATGGAACCATGGTTACAACTTTTGTTTAAATTTGCATCCACTTTGGTGCTCTATTGTGTAGTATGTTTGCAGATGTTGTATAGGCTTTTCCCTTCATGACATGGTTACTGTGTTTTCTATGTGCATAACACTTCTTCTAGAATGAAAACTGACTCAGTAAGTTAGTATCAATTATATACCTCACTTAAGAAATCCAGCCATCTGATTGGTCGAATTGCATTCATAAACTTCAACTGTTCCTGTAAAATTCTCGGTAACCATGCATAAAACATTTCAATATTTTTAATAACCATGGTTATTAAAAAAAGTTGGTCAGCCTCCATGGTTACCCCATAGGTTTACATGTTAAAAAATGGTTTGAGCGATGGAGGATGCCGTATGTGTGCGAAGGATTGGTCGGTAATTTCAATACAATTGAATCTCGATCGATCTTACCGACAATTTTATCTTGCATTGTTGACATGAAGACGAAAATAAACTTCCAAAAACAAAAAAACAACATCTGCCGATAGATCTTGATCTAAGTTCGTGCCAATATGCATTGCAAAAGTAAAAGAAGAGTCCGTATATGGAGCTTTTGCGAAGCATTCATCACACGCGAAGCCGGTTTCAATCCATTTTAATGTATATATTGGAGAAAACTGCCGAGCATGTTAACGGCGGGCCATAGCCGAGTGGTCTAAGCGTTGGTTTTCGGTACACCTCTTGTTGTACGCAAGAGTTCGAATCCCGTATTCGACAAAAATGATAAATATTTTTAATTTTTAATTTTTTAGTCTATTTTTTTTCGGCATATAAAAGTATTAATGACTGCTTTAATATTCGAGAAATAGTTGTTTTCATACGCTCTCGGGAAGGTTAGAATTGGGCTATTCCCCTCGGCAAGCCTCGGGGAATAGCACAATTCTAACCTTCCCTTGAGCGTAATAAAACAACTATTTCTCTCAAAGCAGTCATTAATACTATACTATCACACAACTCCTTGCATAATAAATGTGCTTAATTTCAGCGCCTGTATACATTCCTATTGCCAAGGGGATGTTAAGATATGCAAACTATGAATCAGCAAGTTTCAGTACTCTCAGCCTAAGTGGCCAGTGATGGCAAGTTTCATTAACTGTACAAATGCCAAGATTGGGGTCTGGATATGGAAAATGGGGCCTCTGTGCATTAGTTATCGGTGTAGTGTTGAACATTGGCGTGACATGTATTTACTATCAGAATGTGTACATGTATGCGCTTGAAAATTATTGGTACTGGTCACTGTGTATTTTGATAATAAATTACGTATCCATATCAACCATAAATTTAAAGAAAACAATAGAACACTTTATTTGTGTAATTATAGATGTATGAACGACATCAATAAATCAGACAATCGCAGTATACTGCAAAGGGATATATTTGAATGTTGTATAGAAAGCTCTCAGGTGTACTTAGAACTTCAATGTCTGCAGTTTTACTATTGAAATGCGTGCTCCTTTAGTATTCAAGGTATAATTATCACCTTCTAGAAGTGCAATCCATTGTTGCATAATTAATGAAGCTGTTCTCGATGACGTCAAAGGTTCTTAAATACATGTAGGTAGGAAGAATGAAAGGTAAATTTGGCATGGTCTTACATTTCAGGGCTGGACGTTGAAGAGAAACAAATCAAATATTGACTCGTTATTTTGTTTCCCCTCCAGCTAAAATAATCATGATAAATGGGTTGTTGCTGTGCATATCATCTTATAAGTGTTTTGTGTAATCTGTTGCTAAGGCCAAGCTACGTGACAGAGGAACTAATCACATTGATGTCCAGTGGTCAGCACCTCAGCGGTCAATTTACCCTTATAGAAATTCGCGCAAGCTAGCATCGAGCTTACAGTGAGCTTGTGATGAGTTTACAGCAAGCTTGCAGGGTTCCAAAATTGCAAATGATTTCGTGCAATAAGGTTGCAGCAAGGATCAATGGGTTAAATACAAGTTAATTTTTTTAAATTGCTTTGAACTACATAGGCCTCCATGTGAAGAAAACAAAACTATTTGCTTTATTACATGTACGTGTGGAAATAGTAAATTTCTTGGTGATCATGGATGTTTTAATTAATTGAAATTTAATTGAAATCCATGTGACAGAGTAGAGAAGTGCAAACTTGATTTTATTGATCATACAAATGTATTTTTATAGCAAATTTGATAAAACGATCACTCACTGAATAGAGGCTTACAAAGCTAATATATAATTTTGAGAGAAAAAAAATGTTGACAGTCCTGTAATAGAAATACTAATTTTGATGTAAATGTTCAATCATGAATCAGAAGATGATGATAATGTTATTGGTAATGCCATCTATTTGGAGCCAGAAGGGCATTAACTCATATTATTTTTACACAGAGTTAATGCCCTTCTTGGTCTAGATGATGTTATTGATAGAGATGATAAGGAGGATAACGATAACTGTCTGAACGATAAACAGTTCTGATGTTATTTCCCAAACCCTAAATTTATAACTCCTTGTTATTACTGACAAATGTACCTTGTTTAAGTTTAAAGGAGATTGAAAGGGTCAGAAATAATAAAAGCTATGCACAATGTAAGCTCGCCTGTTTAAAGGTAAAGACCAGTATTGGAAACACCCAATTTCAAAAAATGAAATGGAAGCTCTCATTACCAATCATGTGAAAGAATATGTTTTGACTAATACATGATGATAAAAAATTTGCCGGGAAACCGCCTACTAATTCATATATTTGGTAAATTTGTTTCTCTCATGGTCTGTGAGAGATATAGGGTAGTCCCATATACATCTTTCCGTGTATAGTGCTTGTAACTTTACGAAGAATGGGCCAAATTTCTTATCATTTTGATGATTCCAGAACCTTGCAGATGCTAGATGCTAGAAGATCAACCTTTTCTGATCGATTCCACAACGTTTCTTTCACAATGCAATCGCTTGACCATAACTGGTCTTTACCTTTAATAGTGTAGTATAGATAGGGTCCTTTTAAATAAAGTACATGTATATTTCATCTAAACTTATTTGCTCTTTAGGGCCGTGAAAGGTTCTGAATTATTTGACTGTATACTCCTGTGCCATAGTATGGACAGCTAACGGTGAAAGTTGTATTCTATTAATTGCATTATGTTTGGTTTGGGTTGCTCTAAAAGGCTTTAAAGCGATGTAGTGCTCTTCAGGTGTGCTCTGGAGTACAAACAGAGCCTCGTGAACTAATGACAATTGTGTTTTATTTGCATTTCTTCTGGTTGCGCAGAACGGTTTTGAGAGGTTCTTTATAGCTGGTCTAATGCAAACCATTGTCTGTTGCTGTTGTATAATCCTTGCATTATAAAGTTTGCTGCCTGCAAGAAAGCCGTAAGTGCTATCATCAATGGCATTAACGGTCTTCTTGCGGGCAGTGGAAGATGTATATATAAATTGCCTCATTGAGTAGTGAAAGTTGTTACCAGTTGCGTCTGTTTTGTTTTCAGTTGCTAGTTGCTACACAGACATTTGAAAGGATCTAATGAAAACCAGGAAGATCCTGAGTGTGTGGTTGTTTTCACATTGTCCTGGAGATAACAATATTGAGTGATAACATTTAAATCATGTTTTAATTTGATTTTAGTTGCCCAGGCAATGATCTTATTATAATGAGACAAGCTGAGCGCTGGTCTAATAACAATACTTGTATTTCACGCCATTGTGAGTTTTCCTTGCTTTTTCTGACAAAAAAAATTAACCCATTACCGGTAATCTATCATGCAGACGACCTTCAGGACCCCTACCCTTCATAATCAGCCCGCCCTCGTATGTAGTGGTATACAATTATAGATATGACCTCGCATACAACATGAAATTCAACTTACAAAAATTCATTAAAAAGAAAAAAAAGAGAGATGCGCTCGCCGATCCATGCAGTCCTTGGTATCCACTGGGCTGGCATCCAGAATAAGAGATGTGTGCTTGTGTTGCTATGATGCAACTCTATAGCAACAGTGTTACTATTGCACATCGTACCAAGGTTAATGGGAGTTTATATCAATAGCGGAAATGAGCTGCTAGAGGAAGACCGGGGAGGGTAGAACGGACGGATGGGGGAAAAATATTGACAAATGCCTTGCTGGAGCCAGGCTGTACTAATTAGAAAGGTTGCTCATCGATCATGTTTTAAGCTAAGCGGATAGCCAGGGGAGAGAACAGCATAATTAGAGATTCCAACACATCTTTTCATGGATATACAGTGTAGCTATGTTATTTTAATTTCAGGTGTAGTTTGTCATTTAGTTAATCATCGCATTAACTGTATGTTCGTTGTTTAAGCTGCCTTGAAAAGTAGGGAGGATGATTTTTCATTGCAGTGTACAGAAGTGGATAACGAATTTCATGGAAGGAATTTCTTTTGCGAACGTGCAGCACATAATTGCATAGCAATAATCGGGACGTCCATGCCTCATTTAGTGCAAATAATGTTGACTAATGATCAATTACCGATGATTAATGGAATTTCTTAAGGTCCTCTTTATGTTTATTTATGCAAATACAGTGAAACATGTAGATAAATATTGTTGCAGTCATTATAGGCAAGTGGTCATTCTATTATGGTTTCTTTCATACAGTTTTCAAAGAAAAATGTTATTAAAGGGAACCAACAAATGTGTGGTCTTAAAAACTCTTAATAGACAGGGGGTCTTCCTTTTCATGGGGTTTCCAAAATTTTCCAGGCATTTTGACCATTTCACCCAAGTAGTTTTTTTTAATGAATTATGATTGAAAGTCTGAGTGTGTTAAAGCCTCGGTATAAATGAACTCTTAATAGCTGCACTAGCTGAATGTGATCTGAATTTGTTCCGATTGGAGAATGATAATAGTTGTCATATATATGTTTACAATGTACATGTACATGTGCAGTGTGTGAGGTATTACTGATACATATTTATTACAGCTTAGAGAACTTGATTGAATTTTAAAATATTTGTCATGTTACAATGTTTCTTGTTACATTACGCATGTAATATTTTGATATTATGCATTTAATGTATATCACACATATGTGTTTGTTCCTACTTTCATTTTGATTCATGACTTGCAATGTATTTGTTACATAGAGTGTACTTCAATATCTTTCTTTATATTTCTGATATGATATACATGTACCATATCTATGATATTCAATGCAAACAATGCAATATACATGTACTTGTAATGCAATACAAAACAGTACAATACAACACAATATGATACAATACAGTACAATAAAATACAGTATTACAGGACATTACATGAAATGTAGAAGACAAATATAAAATTCATCATAATTGTACACACTTCCCCAACTGCGTACACAGAAGATTTTAAACATATGAACGATTTGTTATATTAAATTCTTTTTCATGTGATGTTAACTCCAATGAATTGTCAAATTGTGAACATGCATGAATAAATAAATAAATAAATAAATAAGTAAATATAGCATCCTCGTGGCACATGCTTGTTAGAAGAAGAAAAAGAACTACATGTAACTTGATTTAAAATGTACAATGAGGGCACAAGGGGTGGGGGTAACTTAAGAGCTCTCCTTAGTCCATATACAGCGCTTATATTCCCTCAAGCTGGATGACTCATCATCTTCAGAAGATCAAATTCTCTGTTTGGCGCCAAAAGGGCATTAACTCATATACTTTAACACAGATGTAAAGCCCTCCTGGCTCTGAACAGATAATCTCATTGAAGATGGAGTTTTGTAGAAATTCATGCATTTTGAAGAAAAAAAAGGGTAGAGAATGATGAAGCAACATGTTCAAGTACATGTACAGGTATCAATATGACCGAGTCCTGTCTGTAGCTCAAATCTTGGTAAGCATTAAAGGCATCGTTTAACAATGTTAAATCTGAGATGCATAGCCCAACGTGTTATCAGTGTGTGTGATATAGTGTGATATTGAAGCCCTCCCCCCCCCCAAAAAAAAAAAAAATGCTTCAAAATGATCATGAAGTTCCTCAAAAAAGTAAAAATCTTTGAGGGACAGGTTTTACCAGACTCATTTCCCCAATAGACTGTAGTGTTATAGAAACTGTTAGGGAAAAGGAAAAATGAAATTTCGATTTCCAATCATAAATATCTTGATAATCAGACAGACGATCGGCTTGTAAAAGTCATGTGATTCCCGACTGACCTAAAGGTTTATAAATATGATTGCAGCATGAGCTAAATTCAGGATTTTGTTTCAGAATCTGAGGGAAATGTTACCGAGTTACTTTAAAGAAGTCTGCCCTGATGTCAAGCTGGTACGTAGCATAAAAGTATTAAAAAAGGAATAAAAAAACAGATCAATGAAAATCTGAATAAAATTGATAAAGGATGAAAGAAAAAAATATTTCTAAAACTTAAAATCAATTACCAGTAAACATTAATGAGCAACTCTTATGATTTTATAGATCCATTGCTTGTATTTTCTGTTTTTTATCAAACCAACTTAACACCAAAGTGATGTGCCCCTTTAAGAGGGACTTGGAAGGCTGTAAGTTGGCTACTTACACTATCTCCTACAGTAAATGTAGAGAACTGGGTTGTTGACATGCAACGCTGAGTCAGGACCCTATGGACTTTTTTCCTCCAAATGTGCATTCTGATGAACTACTGGTGTTATAGATGGTTGTCAAGGAGCATTTTGGCAGGCTGCCAATATTCAGGATCATCTCCCCCCCCCCCCCCCCCCCCGCAGTGACCCTTGACCCTCTCTGTGCTATCTTCTGTAGATGGTGAATCACTGTACACAAGTTGGTAGCTACTGAGGATTGGCATCGGTTAGGCAAACCATAAACTGACAAAATTAAATCGGGATGGGTGGGAGGGGAGCAGAGATGGTGTATATGTTTGGAAAATGTGACAAATATTTAAATATTTGTTGGAAGTTGTATTTCATATACTTTTTTTTATACTGCTCTTAGTTGAACTACATCAGTTCTCTCCCTCTATCTCTCTTTCCCTTTTCCCCTCTCTCATTCACACTCGCTCGCTCTCTCTCTCTCTCTCTCTCTCTTACTCTCTCTCTCTCTCTCTCTGTTTCTCTCTCTCTCTCTCTCTCTTTCTCTCTCTGTCTCTCTCCTCCCCTCTCTCTGGGAGCATACACTAGCAACATGTGATACAGCTACAATGTAATTCTATGGTATTTTTTATTTTATTTTTGTGGGAAGGGGGGGGGGGGGGGTGTTACTGCCACACTTATATATTATCGACCCTGTTATTTATGTCCAAATGCTTTTCAAGATGATTCAAGGCATGTAAAAATTATAATTATTTTTCATTTTTGCAAAATTACACTCAAATGTATCGTGAAAGATACAGATTATACTTGATGAATGTATGCATCTGAATTATTCATCGTTGCTACCACCTCTGGTAGTTTTTTGTATGATTAGTTTTTTTAATAATTGATGTTCTACACTCAACACATGCTAATTAATGACTTTTGCTTCAGTACCTCACATTAAAAAACTTAGGTCCTCTTTTCTGGGAAATTGTCATCAATAAGTAGTGTTAACAGGAATTCTGTAACAAAGCTGCTCAGAGCCAATCAAATGTGATGATTTGAGTAATTATATCATTTTATAACGAGCTCAATGAAACGGCCCTGGTCCAATGATTTTATGACAATTATAGAAAATAAAATTAAAGTCAGGTCCTTACAGTTGATAGGTCAGTGTTGTAAATTTAATCACTGAGAACAAAGAAATTCAAGAGATGAAACTTCCTCCACCAATGCAGTTAATGATGATCTTGACTGTGCTATATATTCTCTTTCAAAGTTGTTTAGCAGATAACATAATTATAATTATTAAAAATAAGATTTGCTGTGAAATTTGTTTTTTTGTCAAAGACTTTTGTATTGTCTGCTGAGAGACAGAAAGGCTGAGATCCAAAAAGGCAGTAACTCAAAATAGAAGTTAACACCCTTCTGAATGTCATCATGGTGTCCTTTTGGAGCCAGAAGGGCATTAACTTCTTTGCTTTAAGACAGAGTAAATTCCCCTCAGGCTCTGAGCAGACAATATGATATATTACTACCTTCCCTGAGGCGATATACATCACAAATTCACTGGTGAATATGGAGAGTATGTTTATTTAAACACTAACATTCAGAACAACTTTGTAAATGCAAATAAGAGAAGAAAGACAGAATAATCATTTTGTTTAAACATATTTCATCGTGATTGCAAGGAGTTTCACAATAAATAACCTAAGGCAATTTCAGTAGCGTAGCCTTGAGCATCACTTATTGAAAAGTGGCACATAACAATCAGGGATGCTACATATTCTGAACATGATTTTTATAAGCAATAAAAATTGCCCTTTGTGAAAGTGGTTTAAAAAAAAAGTTGAAGGATAATTAAAAAAAAAGAAATTTGAGGGCGTAGCTAGGTAATGCAATTTGGAAGATAAAGGTATAAGGAGTGAAGGTCATCTATGGAGAGAGGAGAAAAAACATGAAGGACAAAAGAAATGTGGGTGAAAAAAATCAAGCTGCTAACTTAATAAAATCATGTGGAGAGGAAGAATGTTAAAGAAACATTGAAGCCTCATAGCCTGTTCACACCACAAGAAAATTCATACAAAACGTCTATAAATTTAAAAGAAACGTGGTATAAGGAATTATGGTATAGCGAAAAACGAAAGGAGCATACAGACTATAACGTAGAAATAACTGAACTAATGTTTAAGAGGCCAGTTTACATGGCAGCTTGCAAATTATCAGTGCATGCTCAAAAGAAGCCCCGCCAGTTATACAATTTTTATACGATACAACTTCTGACCAGTGTGGGAACATTTGCTTTGATGCTTAAACATGCATTTTGCTATCAACATTTTCTTTTTACAACATTTACCAACACTCAACATAAAATGTAATAACTTATCGCATAGCTAGCTATACAAAGAATTCTGGTACTAAAATGTGAGTGTATTCAGATTTGGTTAGTCATCTTGACAAACAGCCCTGGGCTTCGCTAGGTGTAATTACATTTTCTGACCATGTACCGGACTGTAGCTCGATCAAGAGGCCAAGGGAAAAGCTAAAATGAGCTGTTAATAGTCAGATGTACATGAACATATGTACCAACTTCATATTTTGATGATATACCGATTTAATTAGGACAACAGATTAATATAAAAAAGCTTGGGGTGGGTTTGGGTTTGGGGGAGTATAATTCTGAATGGCACTTATAGTAATATCTGTTGTGGAATATACATGTAAGTAAAGGATTTAATATTTTGTAGTGTTCAGTGATTTTATGCAATAACAAATTATTATCCATTGACATAAATCATTAATTCTTTCCCCCCTCCCATCTTTTTTTTTTTTTGGGGGGGGGGGGGGGGGGAAGGGGCATGTCATTGTAAGAATATCGAAGCAATGATTTAGATTTGATTAAGTCAGCAATAAATAAACTCTTCATTTTCATCCTATGTTTATGCTCTTAGCCTGCATGGATACCAGAGCAGTGATAAATATTTGATTGAGTCGGTAATTAACCCAACATTTTCAGTGCATAAATTTTCTAATGGTAGATCTATAGAGGTATATATTCTCCGATGCACATGAAGTCTGGCTCCTTTGACATTTTATGCATTGCTTCTGAACCTGGCATATATTGTTCAATAATTCATTGAATCGTCATGCTAAGTGCTTATTTTTTTAAGTTATATACATATATATATATATATATATATATATATATATATATATGCCTTTATAGTCCATAGAAAGTTGTCATCATCATTATATCATCATGATGATCATCATCATTAATGTCGTTGTTGTTGTTCTTGTCTTTTGTAATGATGATTTTATAGTAGCCCCCAGCTACACTTCTCGACGGCAGATAACAGTATTACTATGCATTCTTACGAGTGAAGCAGTCTGTTTTTGGTGTTACTTTATGCTTAATCTTGTAGGTATATCTAAACATTGAGATTGTAAATTGAACCTCATCATGCAGCGAGGAAGTTGCTATATACTCCGCCACACACCTTCCGCCCGCCTTTCATACACCCTTTCCCCATGCAGGGAAACGTGTGCTCGATCGCAAACAACCATGGCTGTGAATTTCTGGATCAAGTTACACCTCATCAAAATTTTGCAAAATGGAGAACAGGACGAGGGTGGAGTGTGTGTGTGTGGGGGGGGGGGGGGGAGTCATTAGTCTGAAATCCCTCTGGGAGCCAGGATGGATACATGACCAACAAGCTGCCCTGTGAACGAATCTTACGACAACAGAAAGAGACCTGGATGGTCGGTCGCTACTGAAATCAAATTACAGCTCCATGTTTGCTTGATTTTGCATGATTTTATAGACATTCTCTGTGTATTTTAGGCTGTTTGTTTGCTTTCCTTTTAGGAAGACGAAGCATGTTTGCATGACATTTATGACATGATACTTTTAATTACTTCATAGTGGAGGCTGTTAATTTACACTTTGATACAGATCAAGAATTTAGTAGCATTGAAGATACTGATGCTACAGTGAAGTCTGTTCAATTTACTTTATAATTCTTCTATTAATTACAACTTTGTAAAATTTGTGCAAACTTTTACATTTTTATTTTCATTGTAATTTATGATTAGAAGGTAGAAGAGAAAATGAGGATTAGAAGAAGGAGGGTAAGAAAACGAAAGAATGATAATCAAGATGAAGGAAGGAGAAAAGGAGATGAAGAAACAAATCTATGTTCTTTTTTATGCCTGCAAGTCAATATTCATCCCTAAATTTATACATGCCCAGTACTTAGGAGGGAAGGAAAGACATTTGTTACTTGACATCACGGGTGCAAGAAAACAATTTCCTCCAAGTCACCCGGCCATTTCGGTCCCCATTAGCATAAAGCCTTTTTGAGATAACAGCTACTAGAGTTTGAGATGTGCATTTGGCCGACTTGTTTTACCTCTCTGTAATCAGTCACTTGTGGGATAACTTTGAGTGTCCTCGCGAGGTACTGTTCCATTTGCAAAATGGGACGTGTGATGTTAGAAGTGTCGGTGGTGAATACATCCGTGGGCTGATTCGAGAAAGTTGTATTTATTTTTCTTGCTTGCATTCGGCTTGGTCCTCGATGGCTATATACATGCTGCTGAATTTCTTTTTTTTGGAATTGGATGTCAGAAGTGTAGTTGGATTGATTAGATTGTGACAGTATTTGTTTGTTTGTGGTGTGTGTTTGAAGATGGTTGTCACTGCATGCATTTATTTATCAAACCACGGAGAGGCCGTAAGTCATGAGAATGTAAAAAAAAAAAGAATATTGATAGGATAAGTTTTTATAAGAAACCATGTGAGGTGTCATAATTAAACTTAAAAGCATTCAAAGGATTTTGTGAAGCAAATGATTAGGAAATTGAAAAACTGATCAAATTCACCAATTTGAAATGCACTTCACCTTCAGTACATTTCTTAGGGCAGAATCAGGTTTTATACTCCCACATCAGGGATGCCAGTTTAATATTTTGCCTGATTTCAGACCCTGTCAGGTCTCTCTTCAGGATTTGTCAAGCTTTATTGTGTGCAGAATGTATCAGGCTCCAACACGCTCTTGTCTCTGTCAGACTGATACTGACTGGTATTCCTGACGCAAACAGTTAATTTTTATCATACACATACTCTGTTTTAGTACTTTTTCCTTGAGCATAGGTTTACAGAATTCCATAATGTTCAACTTCATCCATAGCAAACATTGCACAAAAATCTTTCATTTAGGGCCCTATAAAGCTGTAGCTCTTAGTCCTCTTTACAAATAGTTCAGACAATGCACCCTTTTCCCAGTGACGTAAGTGTCTTTCAAATGCCCGAGTATTGGCCCCTAAAGAGTTGTGTACGCAGCTTTTTGTATAAAGTACATAGCTTTTTGTAAGTACATAGAAAAAAGAACAAGGATATTGCACTTGATAAAGAAATCAAAAATAAAATGTTAGAGAAAATGTGCAGTATCCAACTCCCATGGGTGCCACAGGAAGATGAAAGCTAAATGTTAATGCTTTAATGATAGCATGATTAAGGAGCCCTGGGGTTGTTTCACAAAGATCCTAAGTTGAACATATCGTCCCTATTTTCACGAAGTGACGGTAGTGAATGGAAATCGCATACACTTTGCGTGCAGATTTTCCTCACTACCGTCACTTCGTGAAAACAGGAACGAATTATCTCTAAGTTAGTAAGTTGGACTTAAAAATTATGAAAAGCTGTTAGCATCTTTGAAAATATTTTGTAAACGTTATTTTAAAAGGCATAAAATGCTGACTAAAATCATTCATATCTTCTATTATCAAGGAGATTTCATGTTGTTGATGTGGAATTTATGAAAAGTCTGAAATAGTTGCTCTTTAATATATTTTGTTTTAAGGCTACAATGCAAATGGCTCTCCATAACGTTTAAGTCCAACTTAGGATCTTTGTGAAACACCCCCCTGGATGTATAAAAATATAGAAATATGAAAAGGATCTTGTTTGGGAAGGAGATGCACTATTGTTTCTAAATCTCATACTTTGCAACCTGTTCATGGAGTGAGTTGATGTACATGTAATTCTTTATAATAATAATCTGGATTTATAAAGCGCTTAATTCATAATATCGTCTCTAAGTGCTTTACAGATATTATTACCCCGGTCATCGGATTCATTCACGCACAATGTGCACCATCTCCACTCCCTGGTCACAGTGACCATATGTTCACTGTGAGGGCATTTGGCAATTACTAACACAAAGGCTTTCGTCATCCTACCAGGTCCCCATTTCTCTTCTAGGTAAGGAGTGGCAAATGTAGATTAATGCCTTGCCAAAGGGCATTATCAATTATCATTTATCAATTTCTTGTACGAAATGATGCCCAAACCTGTTTTGCTATACAATACTCAATATATCACTATGTGCCATTCTCTTAAGAAATTAATCACTTAACGTATTTCAAATGAATGTGCGATTTTATGTCTCTAGGGAGAGTTAATAGCATAGCAACCATTGTTTGCTCTGTTTCGATGAGAAACATACTCCACATGATTAATCCATAAAGCCAAACGTGAAGCAAAAGTGATCACACTAATAGCTAGTCAATTCTATCAGAGAGGCTTGAACCCAATTATGTATAACAGCTTAAAATTCATAGAATAGAATGTCAATGCACTTAAATTTTTTTCCCATGTTCACCACATTTTGTGCACTATTTCTGTTCTTTATACTTTCTTGATTTGAATTTTATTATTAATTTTTTTTGTGGAAAGAGATAGAAGTAGAGGCATAAAGAAGAGAACTAGAGAGAGGCAGACAGGTGGAGGGAGAAAGAGAGAGAAGGAGACAGAATTCACAGGGATGATGATGATGATGGTGATGATGAGAGAGAGAGAGAGAGAGAGAGAGAAGAAAGAAAAAAGGGAGAGTATTTTATAGCAGTGAGAACTAGTACAATGACATTATAGTTATAAAGGTAGATATTTTATCAATCATAAAACTCACAAATTAAAAAAAAAGTCAGCATGTTCAGGATTCTAATTCTGCAGCATGAAACTTTCACAAGTCTGGACCATTCAAAAACTCATAAAGTGTCAAGCAAACAAAAGTTTTCAATATTACAATATCTTCATAACCATTGTTAAATAGCCTTAATACTAATATACTCTTTTCACACTGGTTTTGCTTAACCCCGTACTATCCTTAGCCCCGGACTATTTTGTGTGGCTTTTCACACACGCTGTTTTAGTCCCGTACTAGCGCCTATTCCGGAATAAGAAAATTCACGCTGTTCTCACTGCAATTCGTTAACCCCGGATATCGTGAATATTATGATTGGGCATACTTCGCATTTGGCCAGCTGCGATACGCTCCATTGCGTAGTACCGGACTATTTTTCGTTTCTGTTCTCATTCATTTGCTTGGCACCGCAATTGCGGGGTTAGCAGGAGTTAGCGCCACAATTGCAGAGTTAGCCCTGCTATTTTGCAGGGTTAGTTAACCCCGTACTATAGGTGGGGTTAGCCAACTTTAGCCCACTTTGGTAAAAGCCAGTCTGAACAGAAAATGGAATAGGCTTTACCCCGTACTATAGATGGGGCTAAGACCCCCCTTAACCCCACCTATAGTACGGGGTTAAGCAAAATATTGCCAGTGTGAAAACAGTAATAGTGTCAAGTCGCCTTAATAGTGTCAAGTCACATAATTTTTTGGTTTTAAAGTACATAAATTAAAGAATAAAACTCTCTCTCGCTCTCTCTCTCTCTCTCTCTCTATTTCTTCCTCCCTCCCCCCTTTTCCTCTTTTTTCCCTCTTATTTCGCACATACTCCCAATACATTTAATCTCTTTCTCATCTCCTAAAATGTGCTTGTCATTCTGTCATACTAATCTTTCGCATCTTATCTTACTTTTTTTTATCCCTCTGTAACTGTTTCCTCCCTTATCTCTCTCCTCCATCTCCCTCCTCCTCTTAACTCTCTCAAGAACATTCGATGTAATATGTTGAAGGTTAATCCATGTGGCATTTTCTGTTAAGAACATAGAACCAATGTCCAATATTTCCCCTTATCACGTAATGGATTTAATCCGTTTTAAGCCGTGCTCATGTCACTCACGATGTTTGCCGATATGAGACTGTTAACAAACAACCAACGAAGGTAGATATCATTACCTTTACTTTGAACTAAATGAATCCATAATGTGTTTGAAAGGGGAGATGGTTCAGAAAGAAGGGAAAAAATGGGAAAAGAAAGGCTGTGGATGTCAGGCCATCACTGTAACCAAGGCAACTAATTCATTGACGTCACGTTGAGCTCGGCTGCCTTCTCCAGCGATAGCTCTGGGCCGTATTATGTTTTCTCTCTCAGCTACGCTTGTCACGGTGCCCTGTGATTATTATTGAGCAATGACAGAGTGAATGTATCTAGGAGGAATTAAAAATGGAGTTGGTTGGAAGAAAAAGGTATTTGGTATAAGGAGGAAGGAAGGAAGGGGAAGGGGTAGGGATAGGGGAAACAACAAAGGATAGTGGGTTAAGGAAGGGGGTAGGGCAGAGAAGGATGAGAAGAAGGAGAAGTAGAAGGAAGAGAAGGAGAACCTTGGGAATGTGTAGGCTCTGGGATAAGATGATTGAGAAGTAGGAGGAGGAAGGGGAGGATGGGGTAAGTAAATATGATAGATAGGGGTGTGAGAAGGAGGGGTTGAAGAATGAGAAGAAGGAAGAGAAGGAGGAGAAGAAGTAGAACCTAAGAGAATGGGTAGCTCAGGGATAAAGGAATTTGAGAGTAGGAAGAGGGTTGGGGGGGGGGGGGCTTAGAAAACTCGCCTTGGCTAGCAGTTGGGTGAGGGGATGGAAGAGGAGAAGGAGGGGGGGGGGGGGGTAATTACATAGAATAGGGTATTGAGGAAGAAGTGATTAAGGAATAAAATAGGGGCAACAGGTTTGAGATTGTGCCTGGGGTAACTGCTGGATGAGGGTTTAAGAAGGACAAAGATGGTGGAGCTGGGAGATGATATAGCTACATTGGGTAAGGGGATTTGATACTCAAGCTGTCCACCTGCCAGCAATATACACCTGGAGAGGTGCAAGAAAAAATGGGTTCAAGAAATTGGTGTCATTGAAGACACATTAGTATTCCTTGGCCTTGCATCATGGTCAAACGAAGGAGATATTGCAGGTAGTATTACAGAGCTTTGTGATAACTGCTTGGTTTAACTTATTTGTGACATGATTGCATCTCTTTAAATTTAATTAAATTTTTTAAGTTATGGGGCTGCGATGGGATAATCGTTTAAAGTATCATTTTCACTTATAATTATGTCTATAGTATGTGAAATATCTGGAAAACAAAAAAATATTAACAATGAATATATTTAAAATATCATATACTTACATCTATATGTGAGGTATAGTAGTACTATATTTTGTTTTTGTAACAATTTATTCCCAATGTCCATATTGACATTCATTATGGGCAGTTTTAGCTGTATTATGAATGATTTAAATCACTCTTTGTATCAGAATATGTTTACGCAAAATTTTTGGTTATAATTATGAATGGGCCATTATCAGTTTGAGAGGATAGGGAAAGAAGGGAAAGAAGAGGTCAAGAGAAAGAAGAGAAATCAATCCGAAAAATTATGACCGAAAGGGAAAGAAAAACAAAAATCAGTGAGGGGAGATGAATAAAGAAAAAGGGAGTTATGGGAGAGAGAGAGAGAGAGAGAGAGAGAGAGAGAGAGAGAAGGAGAAGGGGGTTTGGGGGGGGGGGGTGTTTAGAGTGGGAGGGAAAGGAGGTAGGGGAGGATAGTGGGAGGGAGAGAGAGGGATCGAGGGAGCTTGATTGACAGAGAGAGAGAGAGAGAGAAAGGGGGTGGGGGGGGGGGGGGGTGTTTAGAGTGGGAGGGAAAGGAGGTAGGGGAGGATAGTGGGAGGGAGAGAGGGATCGAGGGAGGTTGATTGACAGAGAGAGAGAGAGGGGGGGGGGGGGGGGGAGAGAGAGAGAGAGAGAGAGAAAGGGGGGTGGGGGGTGTTTAGAGTGGGAGGGAAAGGAGGTAGGGGAGGATAGTGGGAGGGAGAGAGGGATCGAGGGAGGTTGATTGACAGAGAGAGAGAGAGAGAGAAAGGGGGTGGGGGGGGGGGGTGTGTTTAGAGTGGGAGGGAAAGGAGGTAGGGGAGGATAGTGGGAGGGAGAGAGGGATCGAGGGAGGTTGATTGACAGAGAGAGGAGAGAGAGAAGAGAGAGAGAGAGAGAGAGAGAGAGAGAGAGAGAGAGAAAGGGGGTGTGGGGGGGGGGGGTGTTTAGAGTGGGAGGGAAAGGAGGTAGGGGAGGATAGTGGGAGGGAGAGAGGGAGAGAGGGAGAGAGGGAGGTTGATTGACAGAGAGAGAGAGAGAGAGAGAGGGAGGGGGGGGGTGGAGTGAGACATACGAAAAGAATTAATACAATATTGATAAAATATGATAGATAATGGTGAAAAAGAACATGAAGACCAGGGTCAAATCGGCCTCCTTTAGCCCCCTTCTTCATGACCATGGCAATCATGGGTTTCTAACACACTCTACAGATGCTTATTACTACCATACCATGACAAATTTGCAAATAGAACGTTGATGGGATAACTATAAAATCAATGATGCTAATATTTGTCTTTTACTACGATTCCCAGGGGTGTGTTTATTAATTAGCTTGAATGTTGATCTAGAAGTCTGTCTAAGATTTGCAGATCGAATAGTTGCAATTTTACATTTGGTTCGGCAAAATCAATAAATACGAGTTATTTCGATTTGGTTACATGTAGTCAATTATAATGGGTTCTGTAAGATCATTTTAGTAGCCATCTGAGCATAAGACAGGTTTTGAGTTTCCTAAAAAGATTTCTATTGGCCAGCTTTATGTATGTGCAACTGCTACTTCAAACCATGAGTACTTTCTTTAATGGTATTTTATTTGTTCCTAGGCACCATTAAGCACTTATCATTTTATTGTGTACAATTACTCAAGTTAAAAGGTTGATGCTATTCTTGACTGTGTGTAGTATTCATAAAGATATGTCCACATATACATGTAGGTTTGTGCACACACAGTGCAGGGATACAGTACATGCACAAATAACAGTTTTTAAATTCTTTTTACAACTGTAAAGAGAGAAAAGGGGTTATGTAGTTGAATTGGTTTCCCAAGCCTGTTTCAAAATTGATCATTTCAAAAGCATCACGTTACTTACCGGTATGCAAACAAATAAAAATGATAATAATAATAATGAAAATAAAATGTCAGTGACTGAATGGTAGGCTACTGAGATCAAACTGAGTGGTTAATGTTTACATACAATCATATATGTAGCAGGCTGCCGATGATATGAACCCGTTATTGAACTGCTAGTAAATCAATCCAAAATTTATAAGTTTAGATGAATGCCGGTGCTGGGAGTTTTCAAGCCACGAAGGACTTTATTTTTAACCATTTTTGACAGACTGAATACATGTACTTAGCTAGATTAATGAAAGGTTTCCTTTCTTCCAAGTGACATCTTTTGACTTGGTTATGCCTTGATAAAAGAAATGTTTATATGTTTAATATGAGTTTAAATTAAACATGTGTTGCTTGATGTCTTTATTAATTATGTGGTAGTTGATCAGTAAATCCAGTAATGCAATATTGACAAGGAAATAAGTGACTGTAGTTGTGATCAGGATTGAAATTCCACATGCTCAAAAATTAAATTCTGATTACTCATAGAGTTGTATTCAACAATATTAAGAATTGAAGCTATAAGCTGGTCTACATTTTAATTGATATATTTAAACAAAAATGTACACATCTTCAATATAAATTGACTTAAAAAATCAATAGATAATATGTTAGTTTGGATGAAGCAAAATTACATTTTTGAAGTTCATATATTGTGGTATTGCTAGTGACATTAAATGAATTTCATAAAAATCAAAATTTGGATGAAATTAATGTCCATTGAATTCTTGCTATCTATTTATATTGCTGATTCTAATAACAGTAATTGCCCTTTTTTTTGGGGGGGGGGGGGAGGAATTTTTGGAGATTTTCATATAAGGAAATTCTGTATCTTTCTTTTCTTTTCTGAAAATTATGAAACAGGTATTTCAAAGTGTAATTTTCTAAGAATACAGTAATAAACATTTACTAACGACCTACTTTGGATGGATTTAGATGGGAATTAAACAGTCATTTAAAGAGAATAATATTAATAGAAGAAATATCAGAACCTAATTAGTGAAAGTCTAAGATAAATTGATCCAAGAATGAAGTAATAATAATAATAATAATAAATTACATTTATATAGCGCTTAATACAAAGTTTCTAAGCGTTTAACAAAAAATTAAATTAAAGTAATGTTAACCTACAAATTACAAGAATATAATACATGATACATAATTATAATAACAAATTCCTAATAACAATCATACAATAATAATAGTTAATATTTACATAACGCTTTATAGTTAAACAAACAAAAACAAAATACAGACAGAAAAGGCACGATTTCCATAGCGATGTGATGACATTTTTAGGTTGGAATTGCTGAAGATAAGAAGAACCTGCCATTGGTAATTGGGTCATGATAAATGATGGACTATGCCCCTTTTTTGTTGTGTATCAGTATAAGAATTAATGTTAAAATTCAACATCATCATTTATTAAAGTCAGCATATTCCCTCTTACGAGTGTTAAATGATTTTTGCGCCATGATGACATTACCTCCCTCCACTTTTTCTTGTGTCAAGCATCCTCTTCATTTAGCAGGCGCGGATCCACGAGCCCAATTCTTCCGGCCCGGCTATGGCAAGCCCATTGTGTAAAAACTAGATAAACTCAGTTTATCAATTGTTAACAGTGTCCTCTGAAGAAGATAGACACGCATAGTGAGGGTGATCATAATTTCCCCAAAATTTCTTCAAATTCCTATCTTTTAATTGGACTTTATCACTTGGAGGACTTTGTGAGCTTTATTGAACATTTATTGAACATTTGAAATTGGAGCAATTTTCAGTAACTAACATTTGAAGGAGATTTGGACAACTTGATTACCATATACCACAGTACACCGAAGAACTGCGTAGTCCCATGTACTCCTGTCAGCATACAACTGGATCGGTCATATAGCGATCATCCCACGGAAGGTAACTTTGATACATTGAACTCAACATCGCTTTAAACGATGGATATGTCATAACATTTAAGAGTCTTACTCTATTGGAATGTATCATTTCATGTAACGAGGCATATTTCATCCGTTATGACCGGCTATACTATATTCATCTTGGTGGAAACTGAATAACTTGTTATTCTTGTAATGCTATATTATCACACATTGTTGATAGTATAGGCCTTATATATTCTTTCGATCCCGAACTTGAATATGCGTTTCTGATTGAAATACGATATACCAAACGGACTTATAATCAGTAAATCAAACATTTGTTATTATATTGCCATCATACTTTCAAAATGGCGAGCCCCCTCACCACAACCAGATCGAAAGCTAAAGCCAAATTGGATCAAAAAGAACAAAAGGTTGAGACCACGATTATTCAAGCAGTGCAGGATTACCTAAAAAGCAACGCCTTTTTCAAAGCAATTGATTCAGCAGTGGAAAAGGCAATCGACAGACAATTGAAAAAGTTATTTGATCGGATTGAGGGATTGGAGGAAAGTAATACTGCTACAACAGAACGGCTAGAGATCAACGATGGAAGAATAATGGACTTAGAAGCCAACGTCCAGGCCAAAGAAAATGAAATCAAGCAATTGAATAGTACGATCTCCACCCAAGCAACAACTCTCAACAACCTCCAACTTTCTGTGAATGACATGGAATATTTCGTATTGTTTTTTTTTTTTTAGTTCATTTTTTCTTCCATTTATGAATTGTTCTTCTATTTCAACAATATTTTAAATCTCTGAACTTTTGTGTTGTTTGCTTAAGTTGTAGAACTGTTTTAAGTTATTGGTTTTAATTGTGTGTGTTTTAGGCTTTGGTTTCGTAACCTTAGTTTTGTATGTTCGTTTATATTATCTGTGTCATGAACACGTTTTTCTACTTTCTCTTTATTTCTTATGTCAAAATGCCAGTGAAAATGATCGGAATAAATGTGAAATATAGATGCCCATAGAACCCCAAGATATACATCAGTTATTGAGTCCAACTACAGAAGAGGATGAAGAATATGGACCAAATAGTTTTTGTTATACGTCCGAGGAATTTAATTCATGTTTAAACACTTTTAATTCTCATTCTAAAGTATATTTTACATCAAGTTACCTTCATATAAATTGTCGTAGTTTAAATAAGAATTATAGTGCAATATGTTCGCTTTTAGATGCTATTGATGTGCAATTTTCTGCAATTGGTTTTACTGAAATTTGGATTAAAGAGGCTGACCCATTCTACAATTTTAATAATTATATTTTTTTATTGAATGTAAGACAAGGTAAGAAAGGAGGAGGTGTAGGACTTTTATTAAATGAGAATTTGAAATATAAACAACGTAAGGATTTAGATGTAAATAATGAATGTTTTGAGTCAATGTTTATAGAAATTGAAAAGGTAAAGAAAAATGTTTTAATTGGTGTTATCTACCGGCCTCCAAATCAACCAGTGCAATCGTTTTTAGATATTTTAGAAGATACTTTAAATGTTGTTCATAAGGAAAATAAAGACATATATCTTATGGGCGATTTTAATATTAATTTATTTGATGTTAACTCTTGCCAATCTGTTAATGATTTTTTAGAATTATTGATGACTCACTTTTTATATCCCATGATTCATTGTCCAACCCGAATAACTGACAGGTCTTGTACTTTAATTGATAATATTTTTACGAACAATTTAGAAGAAGTTTGGTGTGGAACAATTTTAAGTGACGTAAGTGACCATTTGCCAGTATTTTTAATCAATAAAAAACAGTGCATACAAAATGAAGATAATAATTTTGTTTTACGTGATCTAAATGAGGAAAATATTGGTAAATTTATGCATGAAATATATAACTCTGATTGGACTTTATGTTCTAATGATCCAAATTATAGTTATGAATGTTTTTTAAGACAGTATGTTTGTATTTTTAATAAATGTTTTCCTTTGAAAAAATGTATAAAGAGTAACAAATATAATAACCGATGGTTTACTAAAGAGTTACGCAAAATGTGCAAAAAAAAGTGTGAATTATATAAGAAGTACTTGAAAGATCCAATTGAATATAAAAAAGATAAATACAACAAATATAGAAATATGGTGAATGGTAAAATTAAAAAAGCTAAAATAGCATATTTTAAGGCCAAATTTAGAAATGCATCAGGAAACATACGGAAAACATGGAAATTAATCAATGAAAGTCTCGGTAAGAGTACGAGTAAGCATAATATGCCCAACTCGGTTGTGTGTAATGATCAAGCTATATGTGATAAGAAAGAAATATGCTCTGTTTTTAATAATTTTTTTATTAATATAGGACCTAGCTTAACTGATAATTTAGACAACAACATAGATAATGATTTTAGTAATGATGACATTTATAGTAATATTGATTTTAATTCATGTACAGCTTTTTTTAATCCCATTACCCCCACAGAAATAATCAATATTGTAAGTAAATTAAAAAATAATAAGAGTTGTGGTCATGATGATGTAAGTGTTAAATTATTGAAAAAAGTTGTTCATATTATATCATGTCCTTTAAGTGCAATATTCAATATTTCTTTATCTGCAGGTATAGTACCAGAGCAATTAAAACTTGCAAAGGTTATTCCTGTTTTAAAAATGGCACTAAAGAAAATGTTTCTAATTATCGACCTATATCTATACTCCCTGTTTTCTCCAAGATTTTAGAAAGAGCTGTTTATAATCGACTTTTTATGTTTTTAAATAAGTGTAATATTATCTCTGAATGTCAATATGGTTTTAGACCTGGTCACTCTACATCTAATGCAATTATGCATTTTATTTATAATGTTTTGAAAACTTTTGAAAATAATCATATCTTAATGGGCCTTTTTTTAGATTTAAGTAAAGCATTTGATACATTAGACCACACTATTTTATTGAAAAAATTATATTATTATGGTATTCGTGGAGTAACTTTAAAATGGTTTGAAAGTTATTTAGAAAATAGAACCCAATTTGTACAAATAAATAAAGATAAGTCTAATATTGAAAAACTTAGATGTGGAGTGCCTCAAGGATCCATCCTTGGACCTCTTTTATTTATTATATATGTTAATGACATGTGCAATATTTCTGATAAACTAAAATTAATTTTATTTGCTGATGACACAAGTGTTTTTATGTCTCATTCTGATGTCCAGGTTTTACAAAATGTTTTTAAGCAAGAAATTTTGAAACTTTCTAATTGGTTTTTATATAATAAATTGGTTTTAAATTATGATAAAACTAAGTTTATGGTTTTTACAAATAGAAATATTGATTTTAACAACATGCACTTACGAGTAAATGATCATAATTTTGAACGTGTAGATAATCTTAAGTTTTTAGGTATTGTAATTAATCATAAATTGAAGTGGCATGAGCATATAAATGTGGTGTGCAATAAAATAGCAAAAAATATTGGTATTTTATATAAAGTTCATTTTTATCCCTCAAATATTTTGAAAATGTTGTATCATACATTAATAACACCATATTTTAATTACTGTATAGTTGCATGGGCAAATTTTAATAAAAATGATATGTTAAGGTTACTTATTCTTCAAAAGAAAGCAATACGCATTATAACCCATTCCCAATATTATGCTCACTGTAATCCTTTATTTTGTAAACTTGGAATTCTGAATGTAATCGATATGCATAATTTTTATATTGCAGTTTTCATGTTTTCATGTTTTAATGGCAACTTGCCTACCTTTTTATCAACATGTTTTAACTTGAATTGTGATGTGCATAATTTTAATACTAGGAATGCCCTAAATTATCACCTCCCCAAGATTAGAACGACTTGTATGAAAAATTCACTATTTTTTAAAGGACCATTAATATGGAATAGTATACCTCAGGAAATAAAAAAATGCAAAACTCTCAATCTTTTTAAAATTAAATATAAACAATTTCTGTTAAACAAGTATAATAATTAGTATCAATAGTATAGACAAATTTTTGACATTTTTCTTATATACTCTGATCGTGCATGATAGTAAGTTTTAATATGTTCTTTGTTTTATTGTTCTGTTCTATTGTTCTCGTTTTCATGTATGTGTGTTTTTAGGGGTAGGCTTTTATATAAGGAACTTCCCTCCTTTCTGCCTATCCCAAATGCTCTTATAAATTGCCATTGTATTTGTTATCACCTTTTTGTGTTTTTTAATATTTATAACTCCATTCTGTATGTGTATGTTTTAAATGTTTTTATGAAGAGTGTTGAATAAACTTTGAATTTGAATTATCAGAAAAACTGTGTTTATCAATGATAAACTCAGTTTACCAACTGATAAACTGAGTTTATCATTGATAAACTGAGTTTTTCTTGATAAACTGAGTTTATCAACTGATAAACTGAGTTTTTCTGATAAACTGTGTTTATCTGTTGATAAACTGAGTTTATCTGAGAAAAACAGAGTTTATCTGAGAAAAACAGGATTTATCTAGTTTTTACACAAAGGGCTTGCCATAGCCGGGCCGAAAGAATTGGGCTCGTGGATCCGCGCCTGTCATTTAGAGGATGCTTGAACTGCTTTCTTTCTTCACCTTATCTTCCCATGAAATCATCGGTCTTCTTTACCACTTATGCCATCCACTTCCAGTTTTATGCTCTTGTTTTCAATTAATATAGTAGCACAGACATATTTTCAGGATGCGTTTTTATAGGGGGCAGTGCATGTATAGAAAAGGGGCACTCTCTCTTCTGTGCAGTTTATTAAGGAATTATACAGCACAAAAGCAGAAGAAATACATAATTCTAAATGTATGGAACTACTAGAGAGATTGATAGTCAATTCAGAATAAATAGAAAATATGTTTGCTGCCCTCTGTAGGCTGTAATTCTTTTTGCACTAGCCTACACCTTACAAAATAAAAAACCTTGCTCTCTGTGTGTGAGTATCCTCGTCTGCACTATGTGTGAATGTGTGTTTGTGTGTATGGTAGCCAGGCAGTGCTTTGTAGTTAATTGAATTGACCCTCTCTGTGTGTGCGCGCGTAGTGTGTGTTTATGCATGGCAGCTCTGTTCTGCTGAATGGGAGCTCTGTGAATGTATATGGCTTCAGCAGCAAACCAGTTAGGAAGTATAGGCTAATTTTTCAGACCCTTGTAGACAAGTTTTCAGCATCTTAAAGGTATTACAAAATTTTGGTATGGGGTCATGAATTTGGTTCAAATTAACATATCGGACGCATATGCGATCCTACAATATTAATTGTTGTCGCGGTTGAAATCGAGTCTAAAGTTATGAAATTATAAATAATAAACTCTTTATGTTGTATAGCTCCCTCTCAAGGTCAAGATATTAATTTAGCTATGAAACAATGTTTCTTGACTAAAATGGACCGATTAGCTATTCCCGTTTGGAAATTATATATCACAACTACATATTCTGAGATTTTCATGGTCGCAGCTACCATTGTACGGCCATAAGGGCTATTTGAAATTTATCAAAATTTACCGGGAGCACCGGTAAATTTTTATATTAACTTTTTCTCAAAAACAGAAGTGTTGTAGGGGCTAATTTTTTTAGTGCTTATAATTCATCCACAGGGGCATCCAAATATATTAAAATTGTAAAGATTCACTATCCACCCTATTTTCAAAATTTACTAAAACTTTGTATTACCTTTAATAATGATAATAATATTCAGTTCATGTATAGTGCACAATACATTATGAAATAACATCTCTATGTGCTTCCAAAGAGCTTTGGAAATTATTACCCTAGCATTAGCTTCGGCAGCCGTTATCAGTGCACAGTGCATTTCAAGGAATAATTGTACCAGGTACCCATTTCCCTCACCTGGGTTGAGTGTGGCAAATGTAGATCAATGTCTTGCCAAAGGACATTAGTGCAGGGCTGCCAACACTCACGCATTGAGCGTGAGACTCACGCATTTCACTCAATTGCAGGGCCCCCGAGTATAACAGTGTTTTACTCACTGATGGGGTTACCCTGGGTAAATTAAAAAAAAAAAAAAAAAAAAAAAAAAAAAAAAAAAAAAAAAAAAAAAATTCTCACGCTAACAATGAAATTCCTCACGCTCAAATCTTAAATAAGTAAATTATAATAAAAACATATATAAATTTGAATGATTTATGCCACCAAAATCAAGAATTTAGAAAGTTTTCCCGCCTTTTATCCCCTTTTATCGAAAAGACGAAAACCTCAATCTCACTTCTCGCACGTGTGCGTGTGTAAAATGGTCGTCTATATAGATAGCTAGCCTGATGATGTACATATTCTCGCACCGTACCCATATTCATATGCAGCTAGCCGGCTCGGCCCGAGCCTGCCCCGGCCCTGAATATGGATTGGACGAACCAGCAGCGAGCTCGAGTACGTCATCAGTAACAGTTCGAGAACAGCAAAGATTTCATGGTTCTGTGCTTTGTTTTTAAAGAGGGCCTAATATTACTTCATACAATAGAATAGAATGAGAGGGATTATAAAAATATAAAGTGAGTTTTGAGAGTGAAAAATGACTTGTGATTGTGTAAAAACTTAAAGTTGAATGTAAACTTGCTTCTGTGGCTTTGTCTCAGAGTCAGAGAGTGAGCACATAGGGCCCTCATAAGATCAGCACCTTGCTCTACGCCTAGCCCAGCGGCCCACGTTCATGGGCGAACAATCAGGTATTCCATGTTAATAATTTTCTTTATCTCTCTGTTTAAGCCTGTATGATTTTCTCTCTCCATATTGCCTTTAGCTATAATGTTAAAATACTCTATAAAGTATGCACCAGATCACACAATTTCACCTTGAAAAATAAAAAAAAGCTCCACACTGTGGGAGGGGGGGGGGGGGACGACCCCCCCTCCCCCACTCCCTCGCTGCTCCCCTGCCCATAAACCCCAATCTGTCATACCTTTGGTATGCATCAAACTAAAAAAAAAAAAGAATTCTTTAAAATCAAATATTGGTATACTCTCCTCCCCATGAGCATCTTATGTTATTTGTTTTGCTGTTATTTGTGATTTTTAAAGTTCAACTTCAACTCCAAAATTATTGCTTGCCCATCTTTGCCTGCTAAATGTGACAGAGTTGTTGAGGTGGCTAAACTCATGAAAATAGCTGATTTAGTGTCATTTTTAATGTTTCATATGAAATTTACTTAGTGCTTTAATAGATGTATTTTGGCCACAGAAAGTATGGTTTATGCTTGCGAGGTAGAGAAACAATTAAGAATGAAGAAAGAAGAAAATTAATAAGTTTGCAACTTCAAGAGGATATATTCTCAGCAGTTTCTGTATGTGTACAAATCTTGCACGTAGCGAAACTCTTGTCCCACCTGTGTTACGTCACTATTTGGATGGGAATTTATGATGATGATTTTTTTTTTTTCTTACAGGGCAGTTTTTCTGAGTTGGTGGAGGGTGCATGCATTACATAAGACCAAAATAGTGTCAAATTTCGTATGAGGACCCATGAGGACCCTGATAAAAAGTCTTTCAAAGTGTAGACTATTCTGTGCAGTGGATTTTATGTGCTAAACATGCACCCACGGGCGAAGAGAGGTCTGAATTTAAAAGACTACACATAGACTGGGAATGCATTAGTACTTAGCATTTGCAGGTGCATATCCTGACAGTGAGATAGCCATGCTAGTCAATGCATTGTATTGTGTGTGTGAGAGTGTGTATAGATTGTGTGTATGTGCACACTCTGAATGCCCTCTCTCCAGTTGTTCTCGTGAAGGCACTGCAATGAAATAGGGAGGCCATACAACCGTGTGTTGTATGCCTGCGAACTATCTGAGCTGAGCAATAGCCGCATAGATTCGCTTCTTCGGTAAAAACTACATACTGGCAGCCAGTCGGTATCGTACTGTACATTATACTGTGTTGCATGCATGCTCCCATGTTGTAGACTAAAGTAATAGAACTAGGCGATGGCCAATGCCAGGCGTTCGTTATATGCCCTGTTCATAGACTGTTGAAACACACAGTCAAGGGGTAGATTTCCAAAGCTTGTTTTCTGGATCAACAAAGTTGGAGACGATACCGATGGAAAAATGAGATTGCTCCGGTTCGTCTGACAAGCTGGAAACCTGGTGTGGCGTTCGAATCCGTCCCCGGAGCTGAAATTGTGGTATTTTCTTGTGGATATATCATTTTTCGTCGCTTGGACCGTTATATTATTGGATGATGAGGTTGGGGAATTGCCTGGATACATGATTTTAGGCTCTTGGAGATGTTTAAAAGGGGATGACAATTTTATTGCGGTGAAAGTCGGAGAAAACATTCACTACCACGCTCTGTAGATAGTGCCATCAGAAGCTGTGCATTATGGGAAATTGGTGAGTTACACTTTCACATACCAATTAATTATACATGTACATGTATGAATGATGTATGTACAATTGTACATGTATGTTTCTTGGTATATGAGATGGTAAAGCATTATAAATAATGTTACGTGTTGAATATCTGAGTACAGTGTATGTTGGGGAGAGCAGGTATATTTATTTATTATTTACTGCACTGAATGCTGAACCATGTAAACTGAATCACTGAATATAATCAAATGTTATTTTCCACATTTACATATCGGTATCTACAGTACTCGTCTCAAGTGAACACATTTACATTTGTCCATGTGGGATTGTGGCATTAAATTATATAAACATACCGGTATACAGTCATGTTAACATACATGTACATGTAGGTTATATGTAATATGATAGTAATCATAAATTATGAAAATTGCATGTGTTTATTTACCTGTAGTACCGGAACACTTTAAAATTCTGGGCAAACTAAAGTGTAGATGGATTGAGCTGCACGACCAAATTCAGTATAACTATAAGACATTGTTTTTTCGCAAAGGTTTGTATTTTCGTTAGTTGAAAGAGGGTTGCGATTTTAACGACATGCAAGAATAAGCTTGCATCTGCAAACGTGTAATGTCGCAAGCTTATGGATATATAGCATTATGTTGCCATGCTCAGCAGTGCATTGTACCTTTACTTGGATGTTGTATTCATCATATTCTATAGGGATTTAGGATAAACGATTAAAAACGTGACCCTATTCATGATCCCCTAGTAATGTTCTGTATTATATGAGCCTCACTCAGGAATACAAATGTTAATTGTGCTGTACACATGCACAGCAGATCTACATGAAAAATGTATAGGGCTTATTAGGTATCAGTTTATATACCAGGGAGTTTTACTATCTAGCTCGTGCTTTTGATATTGGTAATGCCAAGATTTATATATCCCTCGTCATGCATATACTCCTACATGTAGATGCATGTATAGGGGATTTCACACATGCTCTTGTAAATGCATGTGACATGTACATGTTTCTACACCTACATGTATGTTTGTAATGCATTAAATATACATGTACATGTCATGTACACATTATCGTCCCTATTTTCACGAAGTGACGGTAGTGAATGATAATCCCATACAATTTGCGTGCAGATTTTCCTCACTACCGTCACTTCGTGAAAACAGGAACGATATGATGTGTATAATCTTACAAGCACCTGTTACACAGTACAACAGACAAAAGTCAAAATGCAAATCCCTTACTTGTTGCTAGGTCAAACAATCATTGCGGTTACCTGACAGGATAAGACATAATTTATTTAATTTGCTCCCTGACTATTGTGATATCCTATTCACATATTAAAGCCAACTCCTAAATAAAAGAAAAACCCAAAATCTAGCATCAGGGCGCTCCAAGATACATTGTAGGACTTCAAGTTGGTGTAACATGGGTCTAAGTCTGACTCCAAGCTTGGTGACATAAGACAAACTTTTGTTATGATCGAGAAGTGATAAGAATGGAAGTCTAAGAAAGGTAAACATTGAATCTAGGCCAGGATATGTCATTTTTAGCAGCTGGGCTAATGCTTCTGGGATTGTTGCCAAATTGAATGTGGGTCAGTTTAGATGAGGATTTACACATACATTTTGACTCATAGACCATAAAAATGTTTGAATAATTTGCTTTCATAGGGAAAAAACGTCATCTGTCTTTCAATGTTCATGGATGTTGCATTTTGTTTTCTTTTTAGCTGATCGTGCATGTAGCTCATTATAGACTAAAAACTGTCAAATAATCTCTTTAATTGTCTAAAGGGTATTCAATTTGTGCAAAGACCATGACTCCCATGCCTGTTACGTCTCAAGCAGCAATGCATGACTCCAAAATGCTTTCAAACTATGATACTTGTAGACACTATGAAACATTTCATTGTTTGTACTGTAATTTAATTTGATTTTGATAAAAACATTTTAGTGGAGACTTGGTACATGTTTACAAATTTTATCGCGGTAGAGAGCCACTGTGGTCCCAGAATAATAAGAAAAAAAGGAGTAAATTAAAAATGTGTTTGGACAGACAGACAATTGTTACAGTTCAAATCACATTCATATATTTGGGCTGCAGTGTCATAGAATCATTACATACACGTACTGCTTGTGAGTACTGTACAGCGACGATGAGCCATGTTAAACGAGTCAATTTAACGACTAGTATAATATTGATTAATCATTGATTAGCCAAGTGCCTTGCAGAAATTTACACCAAACCTGGGCAATGAAGATCATTAGGCATGCAGGGTACCCATCCATCTAGGGTAGTTTTTCTAGTTTTGTTGTTGTTCGGTAAAAGGAAATAGTCTCATCCCTTCTGTCAGAATATACAGTAGAATGAATAATGTGTACACAGACTGGTTGCGTGTGGATTAAAATCCGCTGTAGGCCTGTACAGTGAAAAGATTACATGAGAACAGAGAGCTGCGAGGAAATTCAAAGAAAAGGAGTGTAAAAAAAACTCTAGAAATATGAGAAAAGGAAATGCTGTGGAAGTCCATGTTGTTGTTTTTGATATAAAGTGCAAAAAGAGCACTATATATTTCTTGTTACATGTAACAGAAAATATTTTACTCTGGTCTGTCTGCAAGTGCAATGCACAAACCATACAGATAGAGAGAGAGACAGAGAGTACAGATCATGTGACCAAATGTCCAAAGAAAATTAAAAAAACAATGACCAGGCTTTATTTTAAAGAGCTGCTTTTTGTGATGTCAGTCAGGCTGATAGATAATAGGACACTATTCTTTGATGAGAGAGAGAGGGGGGGGGGGGGGGGGGGGGGTTGCACTGTAGTTTAGATTTCAGTCCAGAAAATGATTCTTGAATATATTATTAGGTTTTCAGGCATGAGTGGACATCCAAAATGCTCCATTTGACCTCATGAATATTGTCAGCAATTGTTATGATACTATAGTAGAACCCAACAAGAAAAAGATAAATGAGGGCATGGGGCCTTTAAGTATTTTCAATTAGAAAAGAGCCACTTAAAAAATGAAATCTGTCAATCGAAGTTGTACATGTAGTTCCTAAACATACATTTATGTAGACATGCCCCATGCAGTAAGGCCGCAAAGAAGATTTAGCGTCTAACTGCACAATGTGGCAAAAAATGTCAAACACATATTGCAATTTGCCCATTGAAACCGCAATTTTGAATGTAATTAAAAGTGCTCTAAATGCAATATGATGCTGCACTGCACTGCCATCTGATTAAAAAAAAAAGAGGAGCTTCCCCATTAGTATTGAATTCGTCTACATGTTCACAAGGGAGGTAGTCCTTGTCCCACCCACTTGTTTCTGTGCTGGCTGTCTGTCCTAGGCACAACTAGGGCAATTGTGGTTAATTCAATAATTGCCTTTTAGTGGAGGTATCTAGGGACTCTTTAAAATTGTATTGAAGTTCCAGCGCCACTGAATCATGAATGCATGCCACGCTGCATCAAGGCCAGTGTACACTGTACACAATTGTGCCTTTTTGTAGTTGATAAGTTTAGTTCTGCTTGGATATGGTCGCGATTCCCTAGTTGCCAATTTATGAAACAAGGAGAACTGTATTTGTGTACTGTTGTACAACAAAATATCTGTAACGGGAGCATGCTTTCTATTGAGAGAAAAGCAGAGAGAACTTTTTGTGTGTTATGTATGACACAGATTCAACATTTCTGTTACACACCTTCTTTTCCCTTCTTTTCTTTCTTTTCTATCTCACAAGAAATTGAAAAGTCGTCTGACACTTACAGTATACCATTTTCACATGACTGCCCATGACTGATTCGAAGCATACAAATGCTAAGTGATGAAATCTAAAGCATTGCATTGTCTGATATGTAGTATGTAGATTAGTGTTATAGATTGATCAACAGGCGATTTATTTAACTACAATTGGTACTGTATGTTTCTGAATTCTGACAGAAGTAGTCTTGATTGCAGACACAGATGAATTGTAGTTTTCTGTTCGTTTTACAGATACATGTAGGGGGTAATTTGCATTCCTTTCCTATAGTGTTTTAATTCAACGCTAAATGAAGTAACCCTATTCTCTGGGAATTGTTTCCAAGTCTTCACAAAGTCGTCAAGTGTTCTGGAGGATTATCTAACGGGAGCCAGAGCCAGACCACTTGCGGCTGGGGGATCTAGACTGATGGCGGACCCCCTTTTTTGATTGGTAATTGCTCATCTCGGTGAGATTGAAGTGTCTATTGTTGGTTTGTATTGTGCTTGGTGCAAGCCTACTTGCTAGCTTTGTCTGCTATGTGCGTCACAGGCTATTGTCCTGGCTTCTCATTGAAGCCAGGCCTTGTCCTGATGGTGAGAGGCTGTCTAGCTGTGCTCTCACACAACACGATAGACACACCGTGAGTGAGACTGAGAGTACCTTCAGTACGTATAGGTGTTGTTAACCCGTTCAGCGCCTTTGATTAGGCAACTAGATATTGGCGCTTTATAAATTCCTGGATTGGATTTGATTTGATTTTGTTGAGTTCTATCAGTGCATGCGGGTTTCATCTGAAGGTGGTGCCAAACTGTCAATTTGTGTTCTAAGGGGTAACAAATGACCCCCTATTTGCAAACTTTCAAGAACATTTCCACAAAAAACATAACCCCCTTTGCCTAAAAGCAGATACCAAATGGGCTGTTCCATCTGAATGTACCTATTTCTGCATATCAAGTAACAAATTCTCAAAGAGTACTTTGTTTTCGTGGAATTCACCATGACACTCAAGTCTTAGGCTTCTCTTTTATATTCATGACCCTTTTATGTGAAATGTCTTGTCCTTCAAAAATAACATACCTTTTTTTTCCAAGTCAGCGAACACTAAATTTTTCACAAACATCCAGAAAATTACCCTATTTACAGTTATCTTTACTAAAATTTAATTAATTAATAAAAAGTGATAACCATATATATGCATGCCTCATGTTAGAGGTAAAATGAGTTAGCACATCAGGTTTTGTTATCTAAAGTTCTAAACTCTGTTTATATTAGATGTAAATATATGTTTATGACCAAGTCCTTTCATTATAAGGAATCATGTAGATTAAAAAGAACTCTTTATTTGTCAGTGTGAAGGAATTTAACATGTGAACCAATAAAGAAGGTGAGATGACCACCTGGCAAATTTTTGTTCAGCTTCCTAAATATGAGGAAGATTCCTTTTTTTCCCCTGTAGTCCTAATAAAAGCACAGCATTCGATCCATTTTGATCATAATGTTGTACATTGGTGATTTGTCATTACAGGTACTGATGTGAGCATTTCCCTAAAGCTATGTTTCATCCTTTTCAAAATTGGCAGTGTCTAAAATGTTATTATTAGATTTGTACTTTAATTACCTTATGTTTCAAAATATATTTCCTAGACTTTCCTTGAAGGAATGATGAAAATTAGATTATCAAAATAAATTTGCATTCAAACTTGATTGCATACAGTGGAGAATGCTAACTTAATGACTACCCTGGAATTAGAATTTTGTTTTGTAATTGCCACTTTGCAGAAGCAGGTCGATGAGGAAAGAAGTCACGCTGAGGGTGCTTTTGTATTCAAAGTAATGATAAGAAGAAAATATTTGCTAATTTTCACGTAGAATAAAAGTGTATTGGGGGAATGAATATATGTAATTTCAGGAAGATGAATTATTCATGTGAAAGAAATTGTCTTCAAGCAATAGGGAGAGGTTCAGTTTGTTGTAAATTGTATATTGCATACTGTGAGGTTTTTTAATAGTGATAAGAAGTTAAGAAGTTGACTGACTCTTGCTGTAAATTACATGCAGAAATGGGTAAATGGGACTACACACACAAATGTGGTATGCAAGATTGTTCTATCAAAGGCAATTCTCCTAAATCTCACATGTCAAATATGAGAAAAAATCTACATTTTAATCAATTTTAAAATTGAAAATGCTTGGTCTATGATAGTGCATCATAACATTTGGTTCATCAACTAATTGTCAGCCAAATATTCGACTTTTACTTCTACTTTATATAATGATTAACATTTTGTTTCCAAAGCTTTATATTGGTCTATATGAAAGTGTAATTTTGATTTGTATAGATTATGTACTCTAACTTCTTATTATCCTTTTTTTGTTTTAATTGATGTTCCTTTTTGGGGGGTAAACATTGTGCATTAGTCCACGGGGCATGGACTACTACTGTACTTTGTATTTCAAAATTCTAATAAACCATTTTGAATTGAATACTAGTACAAGAGAAAGAGAAAGCTCAAAACTGAATGAGAGTCAGCCTTGCCTAGTGCCTTATGTGAACGGCATCTGCTAGTGTAACTCTGCAACCTTTTGGTGGGAGCATCGTAATTTTTTCCAGGGCTGTCAATGAAAGTGCACATGCATTTTTCCAAGGTCAGGGGAATGAGCTTAAATTGAAACGTAATGATTTCAACTCCTGACATTTTGGGATTTCAAGCTATGTGTTGAATGCAAACCATCCTTCAATGTGTTCAATGGCATTGGTGGCGTAGCCGGGTAGACATGTAGTCATGCTAATAGGCATAGTCAGCTTTTTTTCCTTCTTTTTTTGTTGAAAATATTTGTCAATGTTTTGGCAAATGTATCTATGGACTAACTCTGGTAAATATATTTGCTGGAAAATAAGTCAAAAAGTGACGCAAAAGGGGGGGGGGGGGGTTAATGCTTATTTCCAATGAACCCTAGCTTTGCTGTGGGAAGGATGATATTTGTGGAGAAGAAAAGATCAGTATTTATTGTTCTTCTACTTTGCAACTAATAATTACCAAAGAAAGAGCTTGGCTAATATAAATACACCTGCAGTGCAATTCTTTCAAAGTTCTTCATATTCCAGATAAAGAATGTTCTGTTTCCATGGAAACTGGAAAATTGTGAAAGGTTTGTTATATATGAATTTTATGGATGCACTCTAGAGAGATAATCAGCAAGGCATCAGTGAGCAATCCAGACCAGACGATGATGTGACGCGACACATGTTGCATGACCGGGTATGACTGAATTACAGTAGTGTGACTTTTTTGTAAAAGTTAAGTACGTCAAACCACGATGTTGGATTGACATCAGAGGTTGGCTGGTAGATGTGACGGTTATGAGTGTGACAGCAGATTATCACGGTCGTGCGACTCATCGCCATCTCACCATGCTCATATGAGGTATTGATGTGGAGATCTCGACTCTGGGCAAGAGGGGCAGAGGGAGATTAAAGGGGGGGCAAGGGGGGGGGGGGGTGAAGCTTCATGGTCTTCTCCATGTTCCTGTAGACTCGTCACAATCTCAAGTTCTCTGTGGGATTAGAAAGGAAAGAGGAGAAGGAAAGGAAATCGAAGGAAAGAGGAGAAGGAAAGGGGAGAAGGAGGTAAGTAACAAGAGGTAGAAAGATGGGGGATGATGTCATCAGGGTGAACAAGAAAGGTGGAGAGATATAGAAGGAGAGAAGGATAGACAGAGAGAGGAAAGGTGAGGGGGGATGGACAGGGAGTCATGGGGGAATGACTGGAGGGAGGGAGGGAGGGAGGGAGGAGGGAAGGGAGAGAGAAATTGAAAATGTGAGAAAAATGACTGGTAAAAAGATTTACATCAGAAATTGTAAGAGGATGCCTTCGACCCCTTTCTCGTTCTTGTCACCTTTGAAAGGACAACATGATGAACACTCTCAAATGCACTTCTCCAAGAGAAATGAGCACCCACGTCATACAGCTCTACATTTATGAAACAATCCTTGAAAAATTCTCTGTTCGGATGAAGAATTTTTATTTTGTAGTTTATACAAAGACATCTCTCTCTCTCTCTCCTCTCTCTCTCTCTCTCTCTCTCTCTCTCTCTTATCTCTCTCTCTCTCTCTCCATCCCCCTGCTTCAGTGGAGAGAGGCTTGCCTGTAAAAAGTCAATTAGCCTGCCCACCGGCCGATCATGCTGCCTCTGAGGCTCTGTTGATGATGTCATGAAGTGAATGTAATATATGCGGACACTCCCAGACTCGGCTCAGCTAGCTCACCATCAAGAGGTCGGCAGATGATGTTAATGAAGTCTCCTCGTGCCTGCATGGGAACCTAGCTCGCTGCCTGAATATCTAGATTATGTTACATGTTGCAGGCCTTAATAAGCTAGCCTTTACAGTGACCATGTAGGCCCTACATTATTTGGCTTGGGAAGATCCGGAAGAACATGTCCAAGATAAAGTTGAGAACTGGCTTGTTGTGGGATTACGTTGTGAAAGAAACTCTATAGAAACAATTGAAAAAAAATTGATTATGCAGTATATATGAAAATGAGCTACCATTTAGGTATACTACAAGATTTTTTAAGCATGAAAATTGACCCAGTTTGCTGATAATCAATTTTAAAATAAAAATAATTTTAAAATATTTTTTAAAAACTTTTCAGTATTTCCTTGTCATATTTTGAACAATTAATATGAACCATTTCTTTTCTGGAGTCATTTCTTCATTCCTATGATACTCAAAAATGACATACCGGTACAATAAGTAAGAAAGCTTTCAAATTGTTTTTGGCTTCACCAGTACTAAAAACTTTTCTTTACGGATTCTGTAGGACCAATCATGATAGTTTGTCATGGAAGTCTTTGGGTTGAGAAGTTCAAGGCTGGGATTGAATAATGAGTGAATTTTTTCAGCGCAGCAGACTTGTTATCACATACATAAACGTATGGGAAAAAGTCATAGCTGGTCATTGTACACCCCTCCCCCCATTCACACGATTATAAAACTGTATTAAAACCTAGTGATTCATTTCCATATTCATGTCGAACTTTTAGCCCAATTTTCTTTTCCCGTTTCTTCTTCAATGGTTTGATAAATGAAATTTCCACAGCTCTCTACGAACCCTTTGTACATCCTTAAAGATTTAAGATTTTTCACTCTATTGAATGCGATAGATTTTCAATAATTTTCAATAATTTGTCACCCGTTTACCATGTAACCCAGCCCAAGTTATTTTGGTCTTACATTCAATATACCACATATTCTTGTGAAAATAAAATAACATTCGATAGCACAAGGGACGTTTACATTTATACCCCCCAAAACAGAGCAGTGAAATTGTATTGCAGCAGACCCACAAATATCTACTCTTAAATGTATGCGGTAATATGATCTGAGCAAATTTAGGTTGAAATTCGAAGAAGAAAAAAAATCATTTGCAAAATAAAATTACCTGAAATGAGATGAGACACGACAGTTGATCTTGTCCTTTGTAATCTGTGTGGCGCCAGCATGTATGTCAGAATACTGTGAATCATGCCTGAGCTGTCGTCTGGACGGCGTGTTCACATTGCAAGTGTGGTCTCTGGATTGTGATATCTCGATATCTCATACATGTAGGTGTGAACGTGCTCATTGTATTTTGAAGGGAGAAATATTGTCCACTCCAACGTACCATTAGTGCTTTATAATTTTGACACATCTTGGCTATGACAGTGCATGAAGATGTCACATGATTGCATCCCCCCCCCCCCAGGAATTCAATATTTCATCACAAGGATTATGAAAACAAGATAATAACCACATTTCAGAATTATCAATACATAAGTGAATTAAATTAGTTTGAGCAGTATTTTACGTCAGTTTGTAATCTGAACGTGAAGAAATCAATTACCGTGATAAAAAAAATCATTCATCTTAAATCCTTTCCACACTGATTTCATTGTGTCCATGGGATTTTTTTTAGATGATATACATGTAGTTACACTGTACATGTATGTATTGTAAAGATTTTCATTCTGGCACCTGGGATATCAAGATTTTTGTTAAAGATAAAGACCAGTTATGGTCATGCGATTGCATTGTGAAAGAAACGTGGAATCGATCATAAAAGGTTGATGATCTAGCAAATAAGTATTGGTGTATACTGCAAGGTTCTGGAATCATCAAAATGATAAAAAATTTGGCCCAGTCTTGGTAAAGTTACAAGCACTGTACACAGAAAGATGTATATGGGACTACGCACACGTGCGCGACACATGCGTTTATCTCTCACACACCAATAGATAAACTAATTTACCAAATATATCAATTAGTAGGCAGTTTCCCGGCAAATTTTTTATCATCATGTATTAGTCAAACATATTCTTTCACATGATTGGTAATAAGAGCTTCCATTTCATTTTTTGAAATTGGGGCGTTTCCAAAACTGGTCTTTACCTTTAAACAACAACAGAGTGAGTCTTTATGATCAGACTAGAGATTATATCTTTTCTTTCTTGAGGAAAGTTCTTGCCATTCTCGACTTCTCGTTCTTTTTTAACCCCCGATTTTTTTCCAGTACAGTATCACATGATCAGATAACTCCTGAAGTAACTTTATGCACCAAGTGATACATTAGTTGCCATGGCAACAGTCTGGAACCGTTGATCGTAAAATCAATAAAATGATGTTGAGCCGAGATGCAGAGCCCATAATTGCATGCTAGAGTTACCCAGTATTAGCTGTAATATCGGTAGTATACATTTCACCAAGCATCAGTATCACAATCTATTGTGTGAACATGCATGGAGAAGATTTGAGAGTTTTTTTTTCTGGTTTAAGATAAGATGTTTACAGATTATTTGGCTTCCATCGTCTCATTTTATTCAACTGGATTGAAATCTTATCCTTGAATTGAGAGGATTGCGAATAGTTTTTCATTTTTGGTTACATTTTGTAAAGGAGCTTATCATCTAGTCAGTGGCAAAAGGAAATTAATCCTGTTTTATATGGTAATGCCCTGAATTGCTTTGAGCAGATTACATCATTACATCAATAATGTTAAATTCCATTTCTATTATATTTTGACCTATGTTTATTTATTACTCTTTTTGGTTGTTATGGTTTATTTCTCATTATGCTGTCTCTCCCTTTAGTTCTGTCAATTTTTAAATTTTCCATGCCCCCCCCCCCCAAATTCCATTAGACCATTCTATCCTTGTCTCTCTCATCATTTGAAAGTACAATACTTTGATACATGTATGAATAATAATCTCTTGACAAAGAAATTCCCATCTCTCCCTCTCTTTTTCTCTCCCTTGATCTCACTTTATCTACCTCTCACTCTCTTTTACTTCTCAAAAGTTAAACCTATACAAGGCTTTGACAAAGAGACACTGATTTTGTAAACGGGCTGCTTCAATTAGCCTACTATGCATACATTTGTAGCTTCATACATTCATTCGCTCATCTCTCTCTCTCCCCCTTTCTTTGATCTCAATTTATCCCCCTCTCACTCTCTCTTACTTTTCAAAAGTAAAACTTATACATGCTGTAGGCTTCAACCGAGAGACACTAATTTCACAAATTGGCAATGCTTTATTGAATAAACCTTATGCATGTACAGGGGTAGCTTTGTATAGTCATTCACAAAACTATTGGCTAACTTTATCCATTCACAAAATCATTGACAAGCTTTATGTTATCCTTCTTAATCACCTCCTCTTTGCATCTATCTTTCCCTTCTTGACTTGTCCAATTTCAACTTGAATGTAATCCATGACAGGTAGGACAGTTGTGAGTTGTGACGCCCCCCCCCCCCCCCCCCCCCCCCCCCGTGAGAACATCACTGCACAATACATGTTACACAAGTAACTTCCATTCAGACTACCAAAATTTATTGTATAGCTATACGAAAACTGTATAGCTATACAATAAGTAACTCATTTCTATCTATTCTGAATGTTATACTATAACTTATCTTGAAAAGCATGTTTTAGCACTCATCCACTTCTGGGTCACCGTGTCGAATATAAATATTCCACAGTACTGCAACTGCAACAATTACTGCAAGAGGTTTGTGCAATTTCAAACGTAAATCATTCAGACAAATTAATAAGAACAAAAATCAGGGTCCCATTCTTGTCTGAATGTCTTACGAAAAATGTAGAACGGGGCGGGGCTTATCACGAGTGTGCACTGATGATTGGCCACGTGTGATGTCAGCTCGCCTCTTCAAAACTCTTGCGTATGCCTCTTTCACAATACAGTGATTCCTGAATCTTGATACAATGTTTTTGCATACAAAGTCTTGTGTAAATCTCCTGTAGTCTGAAGAGGTCTTGATTGGCTAATGTTAGGGCTTTGATAGGTCATGTATTCATTCATGGCTGACTTTCCTTGCATCTGACGTAAAAATTAAGCACCGGTCACGTAATCAATCAGTGAAAGAAACCGGGGGTATTTGGAAAAGGTTGATTAAATAAAACCAGTAAATACAAAAATATGTTATCTGTGAGGTTTTGGAGTGATCAACTTGAAATTTTAGAAATTAATCCAATCATGTAGAAAATCACATGCACCGCACACAGAAATGGTGGGAATGCTCATTCATGTTGTGTGATTCTGAGTTTCTGACTAGTATGAATGTTTAATCCACACTTTTCAGGTACATGCATTTCTCATCATATTTAAAATGTGATGGACATCCTATCCTTATCAGGGTAAATTACACCTTCAATATTTTTCTAAAGTGACATAGTGTAGAGCAAAAGCAACAAAAAAAAAAGCATACAGATTATTTTTTTTGTCTTGACCAGAACTTAACCTTTTCTTGAGGAGTCTGGCTCTTTCAAATTCAAGGATATTCTAGGAAATTGACATTCAGCTTGATGCCTGCAGGCTGAAGTGCATTACATTACATGGGTTTCCAAGAAATATTTTCAAATGTTTTAAATTTAGTAAGCAAGGTCACTGTGAAGTGAATTAAAAGCATTCAATGTATCTACATTCTACAAGTCTACCCTACTTCCATTTGATATTTGATATTTTGATTAAGGGTCAGTACTTTAAAAATAACCAGTATACTCTCTCAAGGCTCGTTCAGATATACTGGCATTTTTTGTTATGACGTAAAGTGTAATATACTTTACACTTCTGTATTTTATAACACAGAGTTCAGTGAATATGGGCAAGTCCTTTGCTGCATTCAGATGCCATTCATTTATACTGCAGTGTGTTTTTTTTGGTGGCGGTTTACTGTGCCATACCTGAACAAGCCTTCATATGATAAAATCTTTGAGAAAAGAATATCCAATTTTGTATAATTCATAGTAAACTAAGTAAATGTAAATGATTAACGTGATATATGATGAGATAGAAAGAAATACGTTTCACTGAGTAAGCTTTGACAAGTGAACATCATTCAATTCCACTTGACAATCATTCATGAAAGTTTTAAAGTCACTCTATTATTCAGCACCAGTGGAAAGAATTCATACTGACATTGGTCTAGACACCACAGGGTCATGGACAATTTGGTGAACCAACTGTCAAAGTTGGTTTGTATTTATCAAATTGGCACCCATCCATGTGTACAGTGCTCTATAGCTAATTACTGTAAGTACATACACCTGGGGGGTGTTTCACAAAGATCCTAAGTAGAACTTAACTCTAAGTTGGACTTAAAAATTATGGACAGCCATTGGAGTCTTAAAATGAAATATATTCAAAAGCAGAAATTCAAGTATTTTAGACTTTTTATGAATTCCACATCCAGAACATGAAATCTCCTTGATGATAGACAATATGAATGATTTGAATAAACAATTAATGCCTTTCAAAATAACTTTTACAAAATATTTTCAAAGATGCTAATGGCTTTCCATAATTTTTAAGTCCAACTTAGAGATGAGTTCAACTTAGGATCTTTGTGAAACACCCCCCCCCCCCCCCCCCCCCCCTGTACATGTAGTACCAGCAGCAAGTGAAGTTGCCATTCGGTATTTGATGACATTTCTTAGTATTTGTAGTGACAACACAGTTTTGGTAAGGGTCAAGACTTCACAGAGGGGTTAACAAAAATCATTGACTGTACTTTCTAAGAGATCAAAAAATGGACAAATTCATATGTAGGTTAGATTTGGATGATATTTATACTGAAATCAATGGCATAGATTGTAATAATCGTGATATATGCTGATGTTATGCAGGGCCCCAAGTATAACAGTATTTTAACCACTGATGGGGCTACCCTGTTGAAATGAAACGAAATAAATAAATAAATGAAATATTTTGTCTGTCTTTTGCAGCCTGGGTACCCACTGCACCAGCCAACCATCCACAGAGGACAAGGATCCCCCACCCTTTGACAAACAGCCCGCCAACGCCCCCCTCCAGGAGATCGCCCCGCCGTCATCAGAACCCTGCCCACCGGTCAGGCAAGAAGTGGCCGTGCCTGTGGCCCAACCGTCGCCGTCGCCAGGGAAACCGCCTCCAGACAAGTCGTCTTCGTCCCACCCGAACTTACTGCTCTACGATGACGAAGTCCGCAACATGCTCCTCGGGAGGATATCGGTGGTCAAATGCAAAGTCAAACCGATGATGATCCGCATCTACGTCAGTGCATCGCATGATGGTAAATTTTCTCCCAATTTCTATTTCAAAACATATTTTCGCACATTATGACGTCACTCAATAGAGTCGCCCTTTCTACAGTCTGTCTGATACCATAGCAACACAAACTCTATGAATACATAAAGCCAGCTCCCAAATTGAAGAGTTTGTCTAAAAACATCTTTCCAGAAGTTGAGGGCTGCGGGCACATCAAGCTACTTTGCTTATTCTGTAGCCCTCCTGCATCTAATGTATGATAACTATGCATTCAATATATTTGTTTAATTTCATATATATTATCTGTATAAAATTATGTACACTTGAAATGTTGTATCAAACCATATTATGTTCATGAAAATGTATGATGAAAAAGAAAGAAAAAAGGTGCAGAAACCAATAAATCAAAATCAAATCAAATCAAAAGGCAAAATTATGAGTACTTGTCCTACCTACCGTGGAATATGTTTTTCTTGCTGTGGATAATGCTGGGAGGCTTACCTTGCTCATAAAAAGAGAAATTCCTGTCATCATTCATCAAATATAAAAATCTATGCTTCATAAATGGGTTTATTGTTTCAGATATTTCAGGCATTTTAGAGAGAGAGAGGACATAGTGGAATAGATTTAAAATCAATTGATGGATCACATTGCCTCGTGTCTAGGAAATTGGAGATTGCTCAAAATCATTCTTGCTTACTGATAGTATCTGAGAAGAGAAGATAAGATAAGATTTCATGAGATTCTGCCATTTCTTGGTACATGATGATCAGATTTTTGCTTTGACAAAACTTCTAACCTGTTTTATTTCATAAAAATCCTAAGCTTAAGTTTAGGGTTTGGTTTGCAATCATGTTTAAGTTCGGTTTAGGTTTAGGGTTAGGTGTAGGAGTAGGCACTGTGTTCACTCGAAAGTTCAAAGTGGGAATTTGACAGTCGGTGTAAGAGCTTGACCGTCTTGCAGTATTCTGTGGAGTACGTGTAGGCCTATATTTTTTGGCCTTTCTTGCTACTTTTATGCCTTAAATTAATTAAAGATCGAAAAGTGTCATTTTCCTCTAATTCAGGACATTAATTTACATCTGTACTTTTATTGGAGTTTTGACAGTGTAAGAATTTGACTTCCTTGCTGTAAATTTCTGTGGAATATGGTAGAGGCCTATATTTTGTTGGCCTTTCTTGAATACCCCCCCCCCCCCCCCCTAAATTGAGGATGTTCTGTTACTTCTCTGATAACATCAAATTTACTGAGGTTGTTAGAAGATGGGTCAGTGTGACACGACTTGAATCGGACCAAGAATAGAATCATCAGCTGTTCATTTACAAGCTGGTGCCTGGTTGGCCTAGGGTCCAAGCCGCTGATCTTGACTGATAAAGACGCTACAATGACTGCCTGCGAGCCCCTCCTCATCATGATGGGCTGAGCCAGCCATCTAGGCAGGCAGGCAGGCAGGCAGGCAGCCACAGGGTACAGCACTTGCAGACGGAGCTCCCAAATGTCAGGGGTCACTGGAACTGGGTGTCCCAGCATGCATTATCAGCTTGGATGCATGCACTCTGTGGCGTTGGCGTGGCGGGTTCGTGTGTGCGAGTGAGGGTGTGTGTGTGTGTGTGTGTGTGCTTCTCGCGTGTCAGGAGCAGCTGGTTATATCACTTCACGTTGCCCCCCTGTCCTCCGTGATGACATGACAGTATGTGTCAAGGCATCTTCATCAAGATATCTTCTCTTTCAGTTGAGATCTCTCCATTTCTGTCTTGTCTTGTCATTTGCCAACAGATAGATCACCCCCTCTACCCTTCCCCTCCGTAATGTGCCAAAGGTTTTTTTTCTTCTCTCCAATCAGAGATTCTCTCTCCAATCAGAGATTCTCTCTCCATTTGAATATTTCTGTATTTATGACTCATTCTATGTTTTGCTAAGTCACCCTCTATGACCTTTGTATTGTGGTGTGTGGTATTTTGCTTGCCTTTCCCTTCTTGTGATCATTTATTGATCTCTTCATCTGCCATTTGCTACCTTACTTTAAAAAAAATCATATCCTAATTCCTATGCTGTGATCAACTTTTTGTATTCGTCTCTCTCTCTCTCTCTCTCTCTCTCATTCTTTTTGCCATCTTTTACCCTCTTCCTTGCTCTATCCCATCTACCTGTACATGTATCTCTCCCTCTGTTCTCTTCCCCCTCTCTCTCCCTCTTTCACTCTTCTGTCATCCCCTCTTCTCTTTCTCTCTCTCTCTCTTTCTTTCTTCTCACTTTTTATTCATCCCTACCTCTCTGTCTCTTTCTTCTCTCTTTCTATCTATCTTTTTCTTTATATAATGTCTCCCCCCCCCTCTTCCTCTCTATCTTGTCCTTCTTCCTCTCTATCTTGTCCTTCTTTATCTTGCTCTTCTTGTTCTGAAGGGTTCTGCTTGTGTGGAAGACTTCTCTGTAGATGAGGAGGCCCCATGATAGGTGCGAATTGAGAGATAATCAATGAAGTCTTTGCAGGCATTTCAACTATTTTGAGTTGATCAACTCCACTTTTCTTGGTGCTGTGCCTGTGAAAGTGTCCTAGAGGCTGTTCACACCGCAATGAGATAGCGCGGTCTATCGTAGCACCCCCTTTTTTCTAGCGCGCGCTAGCCCGCGCTATCTCTCGTGGACCACCCCCAAGAGGTGCTCCAGTGTTGGCTCGCCGTGGCTCGCTGTTGGGCGGACCGAAACGACGTTGTACCTTCCAAACCGCGGAGATAGCGCGGTCTGGCGCGCGCTATCTCTGCCGGTGTGAACAGCCTCCTAGATGTGGCAATATTCATTATTTTCAATTTCAATGAAATATATGAATGACTTATGCATGGTTCAAAGGTAACATGCCGTAAAGTGAAATGTTTTGTGAATGGCAGTGCAATAGTGAATTTTGTTTTTGGTTACCGGTAGTTGTTGAATTCAGAACTTAGAACAAACCAGTTGATTAATTTTATGCCTGTAATGTGAGGCAACATCAGCTTTCTCCCTCTTCACTTGCTCTTTGACTTTAATTTCAGATTGAACTGAATTGACATTTATTTTCCATCATCATGACAATATATATGCAAAGATAAAAGATGGAATATCATAACAGATAACAATATCAAAATTAGATATAAATTGACCTAACAACATCTAAAATTTTAAAGAAAATATGAAACTAGGATAAACCATTGTACAAAAGGAAAATGGTGCATCCGTAAAAGCCAATAGCCGAAAATTGGATTGAAAAGGAATGGATTCATTATTATGGAAATTATGAAATTTCATCTACATATATAATGGTATTCTGCCCTTGCCCTAAGCATGGACCTGAAGCTGAGTTTGGTACCAATAATCCTGTATCTAATATGAAGTCATTTACTGATATACAATGTACACTGTAGAGTGTAGATCTGTCTATTGCCTACATATTTTACTAGTCTTGAGGAACAGTTGCATTTATCAAACCCCTAATTTGACCAACTAGAGTCTGAATAGAGTCAGACTACGCATGTTTCACACTACACAATTTACTAGTTGCATTTAACCCCTAATTTGACCAACTAGAGTCTGAATCTGAATAGAGTCAGACTAGGCATGTGTCACACATGACCACATTCGTGAGTACTACTGGGTCACATTATGTATGCGTGAGACCACGGCACCTACTATCTCCTGCACTTGTGTTTATTGAACGTTTAATATCTAGGCCAGAAAGGATGAAGAGCTCTTTTTTACAGATTCTGACATATTCAATTCTTTTAAATTGTTGTTCACGCTATGGTAATAAGGATGATGACTTCTTTTTTTTTTGTTGGGGGTGGGGGGGGGGGGGTGAAGATGAGACAATATTTAGAAAATTAGAACTGTATTATTGTTATGAAGTTGTTTATGGCAATAAGTTGAATAAGAAGATAAAAGGCAAGAGGCACTTGATGAATCATTCTCTACATGAAATTGTGGATAGTTAATATTATATTTGCCAAAGGATATACGGTAAGTCATGGTTTGTTAAAGAGGAAAAGTCACCTACAATGTACATATCACCACATTAAATATTGATTACCGGTAATGTAGTAATTAATTAATTAACTGAGAAACAAGTGATTTGTCTTTTTATTGCAAGAAGATGACATAGTGCAATTATTGGAAGCCAATTCATTTGATTGAAGGAAACAAAATTTTAGAATATACAACTGTACATGTACACATACTTTAAACCAGAAAATAAAAAGGCGAATAGTTGCGTATTTTAACGTGCCACTATTGAATTTTGTTTGAGAAAATTATCTTAGTTGTCATTAAATGGTTTTGTGAAGGAGTATCAAACTGGGATGAAAACGTCCTGAGCCTGAGGCTCATCTGCCTCGTATGACTGCACGTACGTAGACAAGATGTAAATGTCAAGTTTAAATTGCAGTGTATTAGCAGAGCGTGCATGCGTGCGTGAATGGAGGTTGTTCATTACGATACGTGATGTAGGTGCATTATACTGCGTTAATCATGCAAGAGACCGATGAAAAGACGGGCGGGCAGTGGTGGTCGAGTCTGGCTTTGGCCTGGCCTGCTCTTTGTACGGAATGGATTCTGCAGTCCTGAGAGTTATTAGATTTGCTTACGTATTCTCTGAGCTTGAGATTAGATTTTTGGTTATTAGGTTTGGAATGGAATCAATGAATCATGGTATTACAGTGACGTATGCTAGCTAGGAGAGATGGAATTTAACCCATGTACATGTACTTTTCTAATGTGCATTCCACATGTATGTTCTTCAATCTTCAGGTACATGACATTAATTATAGTATGATGTGGTTGACCAAAGCTCCCAGTTATTTTAAAGAATATTAGGAAATGTGATATTCGATCCATTATTTCTCATATTCTACACAAATTCATTCAGTTCAGTAATTACTAAATGGACTGCAAAGTTTTTTTACTACAACTTGGTGCAACTAGACAATATATCATCAAATAATTTCAGAGATATAGAGATCTCTAAATTCAATGTCGGATTGGAATGTGCTGCCTTTCAAGAAACAGTCACAAAAAGTGATCAATTAAATATACGATTATTGCACATTTTGCAAAGCAAAATATCATAAAATCAGTTGGTACCACTTTTTACTTGCCATGTTGATGACATGTGCTCTCAAAATTAAGATTTTCAGACCCTTGTCAGTAAGTTCATATTTTTTTGGAACGGACGCAAAAGGCTGCAAAATTTGCTGATCTTTTGTCAATTTTTTCATAATTTCACACTCTTGTCTCTTGGTAATTTTAGATTCCTCTTTCCATTCGTGGTATCAGATTTTTTGAAATTTTACTGATTGCTTGCGCGACTATGGTCACACCACCATACTTCCCTACCTTGTGCTCAGTCTATGAGAATGTCTTGTATAGCCACATACAGAATCGTATCTAGCTATTATACAATAACTTAGTAACTCAATAACGAACCAGGGTCCTACTCTAGTCTGAATGGTGCATCATACAAAAATTGTATAAATGGGCGGGGCTTATCGTGAACGATGCTGATGATTGGCCAGTTGTCATTCAGTTGACCTATTAAAAACTAGTTTATTTATATGACGTTTCCCTAATGATGTTGTTATCCAGTCTACTCTGTATGCTCCTTTCACTATCGGTATAAGATGATTCTTTATACTACGTTTTTATACGAGTTTCACATACATTTCCTTTACTCTAGACAAGCTATTAGATGTAGATGCCTTCTAGTAGTTCTGCTACACTGTACATCTAATGAGTAAAAGGAAAATTGTTTAACTTGTCGGATGTAATTCAAGATATTCAAAGAAAAGAGAATTATTTTTGGTAGAATTCAATTAATAACCAGTAGAATGTTATGATTTCAATTTTCCTCCCTCATTAAAAATCTTTCATTTGATTAAACCTTCACAAAATCAAATTAGACCTTTATTGTGATGCAAATACAGTGAAAAAAATACACGGGGGCTCGGGGCGAATTAGCCCCCGAAATGCCTAAAAGAGCCCCCGAAAATCAGAAAAGAGCCCCAGTAAATTTGCATAGAGTTCAATGCAAAACAAATTTTAGAATGTTATTTTCATGCAGGCAAGGTTGAAAAGTAGCCCCCGAAAAATAAATATTATTTTTTTCCCTGTGCAAATAGCCTCTACTACCCTCTAGTTATCCAGTTGGCTGAATTTCTCTTGAAGTGCTAGTTACAGAGAATTAGTCTTCACGCCTGAAGGCTGAATTCCCTAAGAAAATTCAATATTCTCCAATGGAGTTACTAATGAGCAATTATGGCTAATTCACACAAGACACAGGTAACCATAGCAATTTTTGTTCATGTATTGTAAATTGATGGCAAGTTGGGATGAAAAAGTGGTTACATGTATGTGCTACAAAGGTCCTTCACGTATTCATTCTTTATGCATCATAAGATACCGAAATGCGAAGTTTGTTTTGCTTTATATGACTGTTATATTGAGAAAAATATGCAGAAAACTTAAGGCAGTTTCAAACAGCCAATGGCACTGTTAGGTGTAAGAATGAATCTTGTAATGTTAAATGAGAAAGTTCAACTCACTTGATATAAATTGTTTTTATTTGTTGCGTGTTCTTTAGACTCTGAAGTGGAGCGGAGTGCACTGATGGAGAAGATCTACCCCGGGCTGAGGGAGTACTGCGCTAGCAAGGGTTACGAGTTTGATGTCGTCGATCTCCACTGGGGCATCTGGGATTCCAGGATACGAGACGAGAGATTCTTAGACCAGTGCTTCAATGAGATCAGGAACTGCCAAAACCTTTCAACCGGACCCAACTTCATTGTAAGTTATGATTCTTTTAAAGCACCTTAAAGCCCAACTGCAGTACTTGTAGCTACTTGCTCCCTCTATATAGCAAACAATGCCTAAGCGGTGCTGGTTGGTCCCCATGATCCTCTTTTTCTTATTCTAATTGAGAGCTGAGTTGATGAGATAACCACCTGTCAGTGACCACGCTGTGTGGTCTAATTTCTCCTGGCCAAACTAGTACAAGTGAGCTTTAAGATATATTTATACACTTAAAGACACATTGTAGTTTTATGTGCGCAGTGTGGCAATTCTCTTGTACTGGACGTGGTATCATTATGAATGAATGAGTTAAAAACTCTTGCACGCAGTGAAAGTTACTGGCGTACCTTGCAGTTACATGAGCTTGCCTTCAAGTTTTGAATTCATAATTGTATTGCCTTTTGAGCTATTGTTCTTATCCCGATTATCCTTTTTTTGATTGTTCCTATCTAGTCTTTCCTGAATCAGAAGTATGAGAGATGCACGGCCCCATTCCGGATCCTAGCATCGGCCTACGAACGTCTTTTGAAGAAGGTTGACGTAGAAGACGACAAGGCCGTTCTCTCCCGATGCTACCAGCTGGACTCTAATGCCACGCCCCCGGTCTATGTCTACCAGGATGCGGAGGGGGGCAGGGAGACCCAGGAGAAGGTGCACAAGATTCTGAGCAGCTGCTGGGGCAAGGAGGAGAAGGAGATGTACATGGCATCAAGTGAGTGAAATGGACAAAGTGATGATGCTGAGGTTGTTGATGATGATGATGATGACAATGACGCTGACGACGATGACGATGACGAGGACGACTATGATGATGATTATGATGATGATGATGATGACGACGACAACGATGTTGTCCATGATGATGATGATGATGATGATGATGGTGATGGTGATGATGTTGTTGATGATGATGACGACGGTGATGAAGACGATGAAGACGATGACGATAATGACAATGAGGATGCCGATGGGGATGATGATGATGATGATGATGACGACAACGATGTTGTCGATGATGCTTTTGATGATGATGATGATGATGATGGTGATGGTGATGATGTTGTTGATGATGATGATGACGGTGATGAAGACGATGACGATAATGACAATGAGGATGCCGATGGGGATGATGATAATGATGACGATGATGATAATGATGACATGATAAAGTGAAGGGTGAGAAAGATGTTAGAAGTGATATGGAGAAAGAGATTGACATGGTATTTTAGTGAGTAATGAATGTGATCCTGTAAACCCTGATTCTGACGATGATAGTGAAAATGAAGGTTTTGATGATTAGGAACATAACGAGGCTGATGAAGATGATTTTAATATCGATGATGGTGTTGTAATTGTTGATGACTATTTGGATGATGAGGAGGAGGAAGGAGAGGATGAGGATGACCCTTAAAGCCCCACTGCACTACTTATAGCTACTTGCGCCATCTATATAGCAAACGATGCCTGATCGGTGACCATTGGTCCCCATGGTCCCCTTTTTCTTATGTTAATTGAGAGCTGACTTAATGAGATAACCACCTGTCAGTGACCATGCAGGGAGGTCTCATTCCTCCTGGCCAAACTAGTGCGGGGGGCTTTAAAGGAGCAATTAAGATATTATAGCATCCATTGTTTATTGCAACGATAACAAATAATTTGTCCTTTACTTATTCAGTGCTGGAGATGGAGGTAGAGAAAGGAGTCTTCAGCCCTGAGAGTTCAAGCGATAGCATCATGTGGGCGCATCGAGTCTTCAAGGGCATGGATACCAATGACTCGTCAGCATCCAATTACCTTGATCTGGTGCAGACAGAGGACGGTAGAGAAATCGATAACGAGGTAAGAGATCCTCCCGACAGATTTCCTGTAGAATAAAGAAGAGGATTTTGCTGAAAGAAGTTGAAGATGGCCTGATGAAAACAAACAAATAATTCGCTTGCAGTGGAGTGCAAAGAATCTGTCGATTCTGACCTACTACATATTGAATTTTTTTATTATCTTGGTTCCAGCTCCTTTTTCGTCTGATTAAAGTTAAACAAATAGCTTTGAGGTTTAAATGACCTGAGTGGTAAACAACCGCAAATCTTTGAATATTATTGTGAAATTCATTTTTGAAGTAATTGAATCCAAATGCCAGGGTAATAGTATATCTATAAAGCGCTTAGAAACATTTGCATTAAGCCCTATATAAAAGAGGAATATAATTATTATTATTATTATTATTTCGAACAATCTCCTGTCTTGCCTCACCAGTCCTCGGAGCAGCTTGCCCAGCTGACCAAGCGTCTCCACACCAAGGTCAACGAGGGTAACTACATGCCCTTTGAGGTCAACTGGGGTCCCAAGGGGCTGGATCCTGATGGTGTCTCCACCCATTCTCAGTACCTGGAGAACTTCTGCTCCCAGGTCCACACCGTGGTCAAGGAGCTCATCGACCGGGCCATCGCTGAGAGGCAGGAGGAGGTCAAAGCCACACGTGAGTAGTCAAGTCTTTTGGAGAAGGAATTCCTTTACTACAGGTCCGAATTGAGGGTAGTTCAGTCAAACCTGCTTTAGTGACCACCTGTCTACAAGGACCACATTTTTTGTTTCCCTTGAAAATGGTTTCTCATTGAAACATGTACTAAAGGAGCCTGTCTACAAAGACCACCTGTCTACAAAGACCACTTTTTTAGTTTCCCTTGGGTGGTCGCTGTAGACAGGTTTGACTGTATAGCCTTGCATCATCCTAAGTGATGGGTTGATGGGTCCAAAGCGGCCTTGCAAGTTCAAAGTATGTATCGGTCAAAATTGAATGAAATATGGCCTTCATCTAAAGGGCATGTTTAGATCGAATGTAATAATTAAGCTTGACATCGAGGTATAAGCTCAAAGAACTTTTGTAGTTGAGATTTACTAAGCAGTACATGGCACTCCTTCTATAGCATCCATACAACAGATGTATCTCTGTTGTAGTGCATGCCTGACATGTCACCACAAGGTGGAGCTATTAACTTATAGACTTGTATTCAACTGAAGCTTGAGATAAATCATTACAAGGACCAATGCCACTTTGCATATCAAGAGTATGTTTCAACATTAATTATGCTTGTCTGTATCCCTGTATGGGAAATTTGCATTAGGTATATTTGTTGTCTGAATTTCTTTTTTGCTGTGGTAACAGCACCAAGGAATTTCACGCACTGGTGAGATCCATGCGTGAATCCTTGAGCAATTTTCTGTTAAATTTCTGTTAATACAAAATTGTGCAATTGTGTACTCTGCTGTCAATAGAAAACCCAAAATATTTACTTCATACTTGACTTTCTTTTGCAACTAATGCTTCTATCTGCAGTGGCATCAAATATATCTGCTGTAGATAATACCCAATTTCCTTCCTTGCAATTAGCCTTTTTTCTTTACTGGAGTATAACATTTCGATTGCTGCAAATCCTCAAATTTTGACAGGTGCTTTTATAAGAGTATGTCTCCTGGTGCTTCATGAGTGCCTGGTGTTAAATAACTCAGAGGGAGGTAAATGTAGCTAAATCAAGTCAAAATACAGAATGATACATGTTTGTTGAATTACTGTTCGAAAGTGTAAATAAAGCACAAGAAGCCTAGTGAAAATGAATGTCAAATGGGGGAAAAAAATGGGAAAAAAATAAGAAATGATCAAGTCTCTTTTGATATAAAATTGCTTGCCAAGAAACAGCATATACTGTATCAATTATGTTTTTCAAAAATCATATTACAGTACAGTCCTCCATATTGTTAGCTTTTAAAAGCTGGTAATTCTGGTGGTAATTCTGGTGGTAATTTATACATACTTCAAGATGTACACAACATGCGAAGAAGCAGAATTCAAATATGTTAGTCAACTCTTTACCCTAAACCTACGATAAAACTGTTAGATTGGCCGATACCTGTAAGCATGCATTGCTTTATACTCCCTTGATAAAGTAATTGTACTGCCCAACTAATACGTTACATCGCTCTTTGCTTCTCAGGAATTCATCGTCGTCTGCACGCAGAGCTCCAGCAGCACACCGTCCTCTGCCAGAAGCACGTGGAAACATTCCAGGGATGTAGCGCCCTCACGAGCCAGATCAGCAGCTACCTGAGCAGCGAGGACAACGTCCCTCTGGTCCTGCACGGCTGCACGGGCTGCGGCAAGTCTGCCCTCGCGGCCATGACGGCCAAGATGGCCGAGCAGGTCCTGCCCAACAGCGCCTGCGTGCTCAGGTTCGTAGGGTCGTCTCCGGAGTCGTCCACCCCCAACCAGGTCTTCAGGAGCGTGTGTGAACAGATCGCATACCTGTACGGAGAGCATATATCCATCGGAGCAAGGGTAAGCAACAGGACATTCAAGTAAGACTGTTTGGGTGTAATGTAAATAATGATAATAATATTCCGCTTTTATATAGCGCCCAATACATGGATACAACGATGTACCTAAGTGGTCAAGTGTATTTGTCCATGGAGAATATACATGTACATATGCTGTTACACTTTAGTATCACTCACCTTTCTCCCTCTCTCTCATTTGTCTTGAAAGTAAATCCTGCAGATCTAATTGTGCAGTCTGATTTATAAATAGATCGGTAGAGCATACTTTTAAACTAGATGTTAACATGTTATTCACAATTCTATGAGGTGCATGCTGTACAACATATTTACTTTTATTTTCTACTATTTTTATTACTCATAAGTGAAAAATCACTTGATGTGACCACTGACAATATTATTTTTTCAATATGACATGCAGACACAGAGATACCAAATTCCATAATAAACTTAATGGTGCATGAGCTTGTCCTAGGACGTGTCTACCAAATAGATGGAAGTGTCGTAGTCGAGTGGTTTAAGCACTTGACTTGAAATTCAAAGGCCGTGGTTCGATCCCCCACACAGCAGTAATGTCCTTTGGCAAGGCATTAATCTATATTTGCCACTCACGACCCAGGTGAGGTAAATGGGTACCTAGCAGGAATTAATTCCTTGAAATGCTGGAGCGCTCTAATGGCAGCTAGGGGTAATAATAAATATGCCTGGGAATAGAATTTCTACATAGACGGCACTATAGAAATGCCTATTATTATTATTATTATTTCGTGATGATTCATATTATAAGGGCATTGGTCATGAATAATCTTGTTAAATCTTGCATGCTTGCTTCCTCAGGGTCTCAAGAGGCTTCATAAAGACCTTGCCCAGCTGCTGAAGAAGGTGACCGCACAGCGCCCTCTAGTGGTGGTGATTGACGGCTTGGATCAGTTCAGTGACAACGAAGCAGAAGCTCTCAGTGCTATCCCCAAGACCCTGGCACCGTCGGTCAAGATGGTGCTGACCACCAGGGGCAAGGACTCTGAAGGCTTCACCAAACTTCAGGTTTGTAATGATGATTTCACCCTCTTTGTATTGATGCTGAGAGACAGAAGGACATTAAAGACAAATAGTAGGAGGCTCTCATGGGGAATTAAACACAGTTCCGGTGTTTACCAAATAACAGGTGTTATCAATCACGAGGACCAGCCTTCAGTTTTATGACCAACAGGCCTTATTTAATGCTTTGCATTTTCCTCTCATTCCCCCATTTGGTAAAGTCATTATCTTACGTTCCCCTCACCTGAAGACTCTCCAAGAGACTAGGGGAATTTCTTGATAGAACTATGGGTATGCTGTGTGCAGACTTGTACACCCGTCAATGGTATTTATTCCTTGAAACGCAGCGTGCGTAACAACTGCACTGCTAAAGCCAGGGTAATTATGCTGCATTATTGTAGAGCGCTTAGAGACTTCTGATAAAGTAAGTGTTAGGCGCTATATAAGCACTATAATTATAATTATTTCCACCAAGTCTGGTGTCAGCGAATTATACAGATATTTTACACAGTCTTAACACCCTTCTGCTTCTCAGCACAGGGTTCAAATGTGTAATATCATCATCATTCTCTCTTTGTACTTGTACAATGTTGAAGAGGCACGATGGCTCAGTGGTAGAGCAGTGGTCTCGTAAATGGGAGGTCCCAGTTTCGCAACCAAGTCAATGCGCTTGTGCCCTTTGGTAATGCATTAGTCCTCATTACCAAGTCCCTCTTAAAGGAGTGAAACCCATGCTTTCTTAGCAGTCAGGTTTTAAAAAAAAACACAGATAAACAAACAATGTTTGTATTTTTAAAATGATTTCCTTGTGCTACTGCTCTGTCTGAAGATGATGCTTATCGTTGAAATACATTTGTTCCAGATATTGTTTATATTGAAGTAGACTTCGGGAGCAGGAAGTTTTGGATGGAAAATTTCTGTGAATTAAAGGCTGTTAGTCTTGTTGTGACATCTTTCATAACTGCTTTTTTACTGACTGTTACAATATGTTTTGCATTATAGTTTATTCTTATGTTTGGATTTTGCAGAATCATCTGAAGGATAGTGCCCAATTCATTGAGATACCTCCACTAGCCAACGATGAAGCTGCCAAACTAAGCGAATCACTTCTCAAGAGTCATCGAAGAACACTGTCAGATGATCAGTACAGCATGTTACAGGATGCCATAGCTGCCTGCCCGCACCCCCTCTACATCAGGCTAGCATGCCAAGCAGCTTGTACATGGCACAGCTACGACCCACCGTCGGCTACAAAGCTGGGTGAGGATGTGTTGTCGCAATTTGGAATGCATCTTGAAACAATGGAGAAGCGTTATGGCAAGATGGCCGTCGCCCGGTCCCTCGGCTACATGACGATAGCCAGGGACGGCCTCTCCGATGCGGAGATGAACGATATACTGTCGTGTGATGAGGCTGTGTTGAATGAACTATATGCACAGAGGACACAAGTGTTGAGACGGGTGCCAAGTTTATTATGGGTAGCGCTCTGTCAAGAGCTGGGTCCGTCTTTACAGGAGTGTGACGTTAACGGACGGTACTTAAGAAGTTGGGGTCACTCTTGTTTTAGGGAAGTGGTAACCAAGCAATATTTATCCAATGATAAAGATCGAGTGCAGCTTCATATGACCATCCAAGACTACTTCCAGGATAAATGGGCAAAGGGCAAGAAGAAGCCTTACGTGGGTGAGGGTGGAATTGAAATGGTCATGGACAGGCTTGTGTTGACCCAGCCCAACGAGTTTGGCAAACTGGACAATCTACGGAAGTTCAGAGAAGTCAGCTACCATGTATTCCACACTGGAGACAAGAAATTTGTGGACAAGTATGTATGGGACATTGACTGGCTGGTGAAAAAACTAACCTGTTGTGATGTGTACGATGTACTAGAGGATGTGCGGTTGGCACAGACGAGAGATCCATCAAGTCAGGACCTACAACTGATGGAAGAGTTCCTGCAGCTGTCTGCATATGCGTTGTCATGCTCAGGTTCGCAGCTTTTCACTCAGCTCATGCAGAGACTGGACAAATCCATTGAAAAGAATAAGAGTAAGCATCCCCACATGAGTAAGCTGCTCCAAGTTGCCAACAACCCCTCTCACATTAGTTTCTTTCCCTCCACGTCGTGTCTCCTCAAGGTCAGTGATGCCAAGGATGACGCCCTGGATGAAGAAGACAGCGAGAAGTCCAAGGAACCCTCGCTGACCCAGCTCTTCAAGGTCAAGTCCCAACCATGGTATATGGTGTCCGTGTCCCCAGAAGAAGGGGAGGTGATCGTATGGGATGTGGTCACCCAGAAACCTGTCAGAACGTTGAAGGGTCTTGACAGGCCCCGCGATATCTGCTTCATCGAAGCTCACCGCATCGTTGTCTTGTGCAATCGAGAGCTCAAGATATATAACCTTGACACAGGAAACTTTGAGACCAAGCTCTTGGGCATCATGAATCAGAAGATGCCTTTCTTCGCTCTGCATGACAAGGACCACGTGGTGGCGCTCTCCCGAAACCGCATGTATGTCAATATCATCAACGTCGCGACCGGATCTATCAGTATCACCTTCAAGGCTGGTGAGGATAGGTTCCTGAACAGCCTGTTGGTCAGTGCCAACGGTCAGAGGTGCGTCTGTGGAGATGAGACCCAGAAGCCTAGTCCTCTGTTGGTTTGGGATCTCAATGCCAGGAAACTCATCCATGACTTCAGGATCCAGCAGCATGAGTTTGTGACCCGAATGGCAGCCATCTCTAATGATGGTCACTATGTCGTCTCCGTCATCAAGGTAAGCAAACCGGTGAAAAACTGCTGAATGGCAGGAATTTATTCCTTGAAATGCTGGAGCGCTGCAATGGCAGCTAGGCTAAAGCCGGGGTAATAGTAAATGCGCCTCAGAATAGAATTTCTAGATGGACGGCGCTATAGAAATACCTATTATTATTAATGTATGGTATTTACCTACAAGTACCTCCTTCTCCAGAAAATTATCATCCCCAGAACAGTTGACCTGACATTTGCTCAGGGCTTTATTTCGTCAAAGATATAAGTGAAGGTTAGGGTAGCAACTGGATTTGGGTTAGATTTTAAGTTAGCTCTAGGGATAGTGTTTGGTTTGGGGTCAAAGTTATGAATTATTGCACAAAATTGATAAAAGAGCAATTGTCATAGAAGCTTGTGTCCATAGAACCCCTAGAAAACCATGATGCCACTAATACTTGAATACATTAATATCACTGGCAGTCCAAGGTATTTTACCTGTATTTTAAACGCACGCAATATAATTCTGCTGTATTGTCATTATGTTACTGATTTATTTACTATGTTTTGTAATACTATTTTACATGTACATATATATTCATTTCTGTACTTTTGTAAATTGACCCTTTCAGCCTTGTGCTGCTGGTCGATCATTATATACGAATAACTTTAAAAAAAAAAAAATAATAATATTCTAAGTTTAGTAGGCCTAATGAATCTTATCGGTTGACAGCCCTACTTAAAATTTAATCAGACCAAATAGCAAGGGAATGACAATTACAGCAAATAATCACTACCTTGGTCTTCATTTACACCTCAAATTTTCCTTCACACATGCAGGAGTTGGAAGACCCAACACGTAACTTTGTCATCGTGTATGACCTCCAGAGCGGTCAGCTCTTTAAGAAATGGAAACCACCGGTCAACACGACCTGTGTGGCCATCTCTTCTGAGGGAATGTGTGTGGTCAACGGATGTGAGGACTCTACCATTCTGGTCTGGGACCTGGCTTCAGGGTCAATGAAGTAAGTCCATTTTCTTGAGGGGGGTTGGGGGGGGGGGGGGGTGGTTGTTGTGTTGGTTATCAACAAGCTTTACATGAAAATTACAAACTGGGATGATATGGATACAGAAAGAAACTAAGAGTAGATAAAGTCAGAAACTGCTCTTCTGATTTAACTTTTTTTACAGTTATTTTCTTTTCTTTGTAGATTTTTATTAATTGCATCTTTCCCCTTCAAATCATGAATCCACCCTGGAGCTGAGTTACACATAAATTATTAAAGCCACACTGTACTACTTGTAGCTACTTGCTCCCTCTATATAGAAAACTTCCCCAATCGGTGACCATTGGTCCCCCATGATCCTCTTTTTCTTATGTTAATTGAGAGCTAAGTTGATGAGATTACCACCTGTCCAGTGACCTTGCATGATGATCTAATCCCTCCTATAAACTAGTACAAATGTTCTTTAATAGAGAAATTGAATAGCGGAGGGGTAACAATTAAAACAACATTACTTGTTTAGTCGAAAGATGTCTATAGAGGACAGAAAATCAGTTTTGTAGAAGCCTTACATCTACAGTACTCGTCATCCATTTTGAGAAGTTTCTTCCAATGACTAAGATGTTTGTTCTTTCTTTTACTCTCAAGGTACTCTTTGGAGGGACACACCCATCCGGTAGATAGGCTTTACCTCTCAGACAATGGAACAGTCTGCCTCACATATGATTCCACACATCAGGACCGTACCATCAGAGCCTGGGATCTCCAAAAAGGTAATGGTGCTGTCCCAGACAGAAATGCTATAACAATAGTTGGCAAGAGCCTTTTTGTGGAGAGTCATGAACACACTGAAATCAAACAATTTCTTTCTACAGATTCATTCAAAAGAAGATACATTCAAATGTATTCCCCTTCGCAATCACGTGTAACATCTATTGTATTCCTATAAACAGTGTTTCCTTTGTAGTATTCTTTGGCATTTAAAGGATTTACCGCATTTGTTTAGAAGCATTAATGGTGCATAACAAAGCCCCTTGATGGCTGTTCTTATTTGTCTGTAGCTGTGTGGAGTCACAATTATAATTCCAGTCAAAATCACTAGATACATAAGTTAGAAGCATGGGTAAAATTGAAAGCAAAGAAATGTTAAGAGACATGATGGCTCGGTGGTTGGAGCATAGATCTTATAACCAGGAAGTCCTTGATTCAACACCAAGTTAATGTTATGATATCCTCTTGGAAGACATTGATCCTCATTTACCAAGTGCTTCGAGTAGGACTTTTTGAGTAGGACTTGAATCACGAACCATGTGATCCACAGTCTGGTCACGTATTCACTAGACTACGACACCTGTACATTAAAGTTCTACAGTCAAACCTGCTTTAGTGACCACCTGTCTACAACAAGCACATTTTTTGTTTCCCTTGAAAATGGTTTCTCATTGAAACATGTACTAAAGAAACCTGTCTTCAAAGACCACCTTTAGTGTTTCCTTTGGGCGGTCGCTGTAGACAGGTTTGACTGTATATATCCTTAAAATCTTTATCTTAGAGCAGCATTTCAAAATGTGTCTTCTCTATTTACTTTCTGCAGGCATGTGTCTGGCTGCCTTCACACCGGACAAGCCAATCAGCTGCTGCCAGATATCTGCAGATGGTACGTGCGCCGTGATTGGCCTGCAGGGAGAGAGGGAGATCGTGTCTCTGTGGATACGCTCAAAAGGCTCGGCTCCGATACCCAAGGATGCAGGAGCCTTTGGCGACCCCGCCCGCAAGGGGGAGGAATTTGATGTCAATGTCCCGCAGAGTTAATGAGACTAGAAACCTATAGGTCGTAGATATTGATCGAAGTATGCAGCGTTAGGAACTTGAAGCTGGAAGAAGACGGGACAGTTAGAACATTGATGAAAACATCTTGTCTCCAATTTCACTATGGGAATGGTATTCCTTTTTTGAAATTTCTTCACTGCAATTTCATTATCAAAATTTCGTTATTGGAATTTCATGATTGAAATATCATAATTTGAAATTTATTGATTTTGGGGATACAAATTTCATTATTTGAATTTCATTATTTAAAATTCATCATTGAAATTCATTATTTGAATTTCATCATTGAATTTCAGAATTTGAAATTCATTATTTGAATTTCATCATTGAATTTCATTATTGGACTTTCATTATTTGAATTTCATTATTGGACTTTCATTATTTGAATTTCAAATTGGAGTTTCATTATTGGAATGATATTTTGCGACGTCAATAATCTCAAAAACATCAGCTTTTGTCATTGACGGACTACTGTTGCCACCCAGCATTTAATGCATTTTTAGGTGAAAGGAATGTTGTGTAGAGAATGAAGTGAGTGAATCAGGGGTTTTGGCACTCTTTAGGTGAGGCATAACTAGAACAGTAGATATGTGAACCTTTAACAAGAAAGAGAGAGACGTGAAGAAAAAGAAGCCACAGCTGTGTGAACATGTAAAGTGGACATTCAAATAATGTTTATGTTTATGTAAGAATTTTGCAACGAAACTGCCAAATGTATAAGATCTTAATCATAGGACAATAATCATGGATGGTTAAATACTAAGGATTATAAAAGCAAACAATTAAGTTTTATCTCTTTTGCAAAGAAATAAATCTGAATTTTGATATATTTATCATATAAAGCCGATCATGACAGGTTGTAATTGATAATCATGGGTTTAAGAAGCCTGGTAACTGTGTCCGGCAATTACTGAGACATACATGGAAATGTGTATTACATTAATGTCCTCATGGTTGTTATCATAGCGATATGTTACGATCATTTGTGAAAAATAAAATCATTGTGAAGATATAGTTAAACATAGATTATGTCTTATTCCATCCAAGAAATTAACTTGTTTAGATGGTCAGTCTTCATTTATAAGGACAGTTTGTAAGCCTTCAAAGGCATATATCTTGGTCATCATTATTCTTTTCATCAACATCATTACATTATTTTATAACAGTTACAGATCTTACTGGTCTGATTGTTGCAAATGAAGAAAAGGGGGCTTGAATTAAATTGGTGATACAGGCAAACCTGCTTTAGTGACCCCCTGTCTATAAAGACCACTTTTTGTGTTTTTCCCTTGGGCGGTCACTATAGACAGGTTTGACTGTATATCATATGAAAGGAGGTTGAAGCAAAGACTGCTACATATTGTACGTTTGGTAAGCGGATGTTAACATCAGAAGCTTCATTAAAAAGAGCTCCTTTTTTATATATATCCAGAAACTTTTGAGTAAAGTTGGTTTATGCCATCAATTGAATTCATACCTAGGTGAGATGTGTATTGGAACAAGATGACGATAAGAAAACAAAAACAGGAAGATGAATCTAAGACACACATGGAAACTGAACTTGCAGGGTATTAAATAAAGTCATGGATTCTCTCTGATTGTACATATTTCTGTGTGGTAGTCTTGACAATGACTTTGTTGTCAATGACCTTGACAACGACCTCGTCATGACCTTGTCAAGTATGTTGTTATTACTTGCATTGTTTAAATGACGTATGTTACATGTGTGTGCGTGTCGCGGCTTTCTGCCAGTGCTCAACCCCCATTCTCTTGTTGACCTGTATACTTTGCACAAATAATTATTAGAGGGTGGACAGAGGGAGGGAGAGAGAGAGAGAGATATATAACAAATAATAATAACCTTAATATCTTAACATAATGTCAACACAGTGTGATATCATCTTGAGTAGACTTCAAGAGTTTTAAGGCAGCTTTGTCTACAAAAAAGGTCACATTTATTCTTTGATACTTTTGGTAAATAGGACCTAAAATTGTGCTGGATAAAATGTAGAACAAGCTCAAAGCGTTTTTTGTAATAGGTTTTGGTATGTGGAGGTTCTCAGTCAGTTGCGTTGCTATAAGTAGTATTTAGAATAGTTCCATAAACAAATGGGCATTATACGCAGTCTCACCATGCGATTGTAACCGCTAAATTTGTGGCATTTTAAAGCTATCGCAAAACCTCCCTATACAGTGCGGTTGCATCAACTGCTTTATTGTGTATCTTGAACTCTAAACTTTAGAATATTTTGCAAATATATCTACATGTAAGGTTACATTTTCCATTTTTTGAGAAGATCGTTCTTACCTCTCATTCCCTTGTTGTCCCGGAAAAAGTTTACAAAGGATTGGGCCTCGTTTAAAAAAACTTGTCGTCAAAACTTGCCGTTCTTGAACAAATGAGCCCCCAGTCAATCAAATTCAGTGATTTCATTAGCTTATATAAGTCGATGATTATAGTGACTTGTTATTGATACCAAGTTTCATAAAACTGGACCCTGGTCCGTCTCACTGCCTCAGATATGATCTTCGTCTACTTGAAAGTTTTAATATTATCACTAAATTGCTGCATTATCATGAACTCAGGTGGCAGAAAGTGCATCATGTGAAATCAACCATAAATACATTTACAAAAGAAGAAGAATTGTCGATTCCAAGCTGTACCCACTCTCTTATATGTGCTCTGGACCCTGTCATTATTGAGAGTACGTGTTTATCAAGCCTTCTAGGGGAAAATATAAGCTTCGATGATTACTCTGCTTTTGGTTTAGTGGTTCATTCACTGGACTCTCAATCCAAGGGCCCAGGGTTCAAATCCCAACCTAGGACTAAGGTCTGTTGTCAAGACATCAATCCACCTGTACATGGGTAAAAATATGTTGTTGGATTTAGATACCACGCATTTATTTCCTCAATCAAGTCTGCAAAGCAGCTTTAATACTATACTGGGAGGATATTTCAACATAACTGTACCGATTTTCTTTGAAGTTTTTCCTGTTGTTAAAAAATAGAGCTGAACAAAATGTAGGGATTAAAGTTTGTTGATAATAGGGGTGTTGGCGTGTTGCCCATTTTTGTTGTTCTTCAAATATTTGTGTTAACTCTATCGATAGTATTTATGAAACTCCTTTGTATAGGAAGATACGGGAGAGCGTCGCATCCATACATTAATCAGACCAGGAGGAAGAAATGCCTTTTTGCCCTGGTTAACTTAGTTTTTAATTGTATCATTTTGTCATCTAGAACCTCAAACCCGTGTGTGCTTATATTTGATGTTAAAGTTGTTCAGTGTGCCCTCCAACTACCGGTATTACTAACAGTTATTTTAAGCCTCCCTCTCTCTCTCTCCTCTCCCTCTCTCTCTCTCTCTTTCTCTCTTCGACTCTCTCCTTTCTTTCCCCCTCTCTCTCTTTCTTTCCTTCTTTCTCTCTCCTTCCCCCTCTCTCTCTTCCTTTATCATCACTCTATCCTTTTCTATTTCCATACTTGCTTGTTTTCTATGGCAGTATAAGACGAAATTAAATATTGTGTGCATGTGAGTGCATTTATATGATATGGAAATCATAGTTATTGTGAAAGTGATACTTGGTAACTTTCCAAATGATGTGTATACTTCAGGTCTTGTAATACATGTGCTCAACTTATTCATTACGATCACCGTCGTCAAACGAAGAGTTGCCAATAAGAGAATAAGCTTGGCGGAGACGAAAAACAAAATCGATGATGGTTTATTTATATTGTTACGACTGTAAATATCTGCAAATATTTGAAGAACATTCTGTTAGGATGTGATGGAGAGATGCCGAGAGCTGCGGTCCTCACCAGTTATCTTTTGAAATTCATGGGAATCGGGGGGAGGATTATTGTGTGTTTGTTGAAATGTAGATATTTAGGTTCTCCTCTTGATGTTATAATGTACAGGCTGACTACGATGAAGTGTGACTTCCCTTGTCGATCCTAACATGTAGAAAGAAACGACAGGGAGTCTGTGTGGAGATAGAGGGCGCTGTTCTCTCCCTCATATTTCTTTTCTATTTTGCTGTGTTTAATATGCAATAGATGTCGATTGTCGAGATTGAATATCAAGCTTCTGTTGAACCCGTGAAGTCAAGTATCGTTGCGCTCTCTCGGCGGGCGCAAAGCGAACGACCGTGTGACGTGTAGAGTAGTAGGCCTGCGTATGGACAACATTTAAGCTGATTTTGATATATTATGAATAAACTTCAGACAGGTACGAAGGTCACCTATATGAAGCCGTGTGGATGTTTTACTCTTTTGGATGTTATCATTATAGGTGATCAGAGATTTGAGTACTAGATAATCTGACATGATAGACTGTGTGATGTAGTGATTTGAAAACAGCTTCATACAGCGAAAAAACTTTTTTCTTTTAAATTTACTTATATCGTCATGACTACCAAGGAATGTGCTTATAATAATGTATAATATTGTGACTTTTTATTTTTTCCTTCAAAGGGGAATATCATAAATTATACTTGTAGGTATACTGGAGTAATTTGGTGTATGAAGTCTGTGAAAATCAACCTATATGTTTCTAGCAATGTATGTATGGAGCTGTCCAGTAGTATATGTGCTAAATGATCATATAGGCTTACCGCCCGTCTCAGTTGCTGGGAGGGGGGGGGGGGGGGGGGGGGGGGGGGGGGGGGGGGGGGGGGATAAGGAATTTATACCGCCCCAAAAAGTGGTCATCAGTGCTAATGGTATCAAAAATTCTATAGATAAGGGAATATGCGTTGGAATATACGATATGGATCTTTCTCAATTTCTATGGTGGATTATATTCCAAAAATAGTTATTTTTTGGGGTTTCAAACCGTTGGTGTTGATTCCAAGTATACTTTCATAAAGCTTGGAATCCTATGCCCTATGCACTGAATATAATGCATGTTTGGGGTAAATTTGTGTTTGGTCTCTAGCAAAGTATAAAACTTGTTTGAATATGCAAAAGTTAATTGACATTACTGAAATAAGCAGGAATATTAAAGACAAAAATATGTATTCAAACTCGTATTATGGGCTAGACTACAGTCCTGTGTTTTTGAATTCTTGTCGGCAATGAATGTGCTTGCAGGGAGTGTATACAAGGTATAGACATCAAAATCACTCTCTTAGCTATGCTGTGGTATCATATGGAGTGGAATTTGTAGAATCTCTCATTTAGGACAGATTTTCTCACGCTACATTGAAAAGCAGATTGTATGATGGATGTGAAATCACTGATTCAGTACTTACAAAGAGTATGTGACCCATCAGCTCATCCATGCTTAGCACAAGATAATTAGTCCTTGTGTGTTGAATAGCATTCATATAGTGTCTCCAAGAAAAAATAACAACTGTGAAAATGTGATGAACATCACCACCGCAGTGTTCCCTGAAACATTCCGTTCGTTGAATTGATCATGGACAGAAAAATAATAACTTTTTACTGCAAATACTGTCATTGGAGTAATGTAGCAGATTGGAAGAAAAAAAATGATATGTGTATATGTGTTTTTACTCAACCCTCCTCTGTCCGACTTCTTATGCGGTATTGATTACTTGTATAAATGTGAACGAATTTGACATTTTAATGAGTAAGTAATCAAGGATTCTGATCGATGAGAGGAAGAATGATGGTAGATGATAAAATTAATGAGAATAAAATGGATCCGAGATGTCGGCCTCCTCTATCGCATGTTCATGACTCGGTGGCATTCTTTTACAAGTTGGTGTTAGATCATTAAGGTCAGAGTTGATGAGACTGAGGGAAGAAGAGAGTTAAAATAAAGTTGAATTCTTGGCATTGGTTTCTTAAAGGACGTACAAATTGTGGTCACAAATCTACAGAATTTATACTTGTAGGTGGACACTCCCCAGGTCATGCAATTGCATTGTGATAGAAACTGCCAGGGAGAGTTTGGAATAGGTCGATTTTGTAGCACATGGGACTAGGAGTACAATGTGAGTTTTCTGGATTCATCAACATTGAATTGAATTGAATTTATATCCAAATTTGCATTAAGAATACAGAAACACAGTCATATACATGAGTAAAAGTTTAAAAAGTAAAAAAACCATCAAAGTAAAAGGACAAATTTACACGACTTGAAAACATGAAAAGATATATTGACCCATGCAGTCTTGCTGAAAATCACATGCATATATCACAGAAACCATGTATATCGGACTACACATACAAATATGGCATGGATGTTTGGTCCAAACTATGTCAGCTTTTTCTTCGTCATAGTCATAGCTATTTTGAACATGAGGGCATTTGAATATTCATTCTTCTAAGGGGCCATTTCTTTTAGTGTTCTTCCATACTAACAAAGATAATAGAATAAAAAAGCTCACAAATTAATTTTTTATCTTTCCCAGAAAAAATTTGATGGCAAAATTCCACTTACCGGTAAAATTGTATCATAATCACTTCTGCAAAGATTCCCCCCCCCAAAAAAAAAAAAAAAAATTCAAAAAAATAAAAATGTGTTTGGGGAAGACAAATATTGATAAAAGAGACATAATTTGGGCTTTTTTGTTATTATTTAACATAAACTGATTTTGGTGACTCCAGAACCTTGCAGTACACACCAATACTTACATGCTACATGATCAACTTTTTCTGATCCATTCCACACCTTTTCTTTTACAATGCAATCGCATGACCAGAACTCAACTTTATCTTTAATATTTATTATTATAAGATTTTGTGGTCTAAAATATCAAAACATTACCCCCCCCCCCCCCCCCCTCTCCACAAAAATAAGTTGCAGTGAGAGGGAGGGAGAGATAACAGCGACGATATATATATATATAGAGAGAGAGAGAGAGAGAGAGAGAGAGAGAGAGAGAGAGAGGGAGAGAGAGAGATAGGGGAGGGAGGGGGAGGGAGAGAGAGAGACAGAGAGAGAGAGAGAGAGAGGGAGAATATAGGGGGGGGGGGGCGGGAGGCTATACAGGGGAAGATGACGGAGAGTTTCACAGATTTAAGGAGGACGAGAAGAGTAAGGAATAAGGGGATGGGGAAATTAGAGAGAGAATAGGGAGACTCAGAGAGACGAGCGGGGCGCCTATTATTGGCACAGAAATATACAGACAAAATGAAACTCGTGGGGCGCCCCTTTCTAAAAAAAACCAGATGCAAAACGAGCAAGACCATTGTGTGAGCGAAACATTAATTCATTTTATTTTATTAGTTTTTTATTGGCTAATTGTCAAGATTTTTTGTACCCTGCCCCTATAATCATAGAGAATCAGGATCTGCCACTGTCTTCTCTCCATTTAATTCAAAGAGCGATTGTTTGATCAAAGTTAACGCCGCGTGATGATGTAGTCATGCAAAATGATGTCGACAGGATAAAAATAGCTACAGCTGTAATATTACGACTGTTAGATTTGTAGGCTGCTACGAACCGCTCAAATACCAAAATACAGTGTTCAAAACACTGATGATGAAGTTTTAATTATCATAATTTGTTACCATATTATTCTAAAATAAATAAGGTATTACTAGGGTTTAGGGCATGTTATTTTGGCCAATAAATATACAAAATCAACTGATATTACTTACAAAATTACATTGTATTTGTTTATGACTCAGTCTCTTGCGATCGCGAAACTGCGCCTGCGCGATGCACTATTGATATTTTTAATGAATGTTTGTGAGCAAACGACTTGATCTGCATTGTATTTGTAAAAGGTAACAAATCCTCAATTTCAGCTGACGAGAACATATAGTAATCGGACACCTCATTTTTGGTAAGTTTTCTGACATTTAAGTTGCTTTTCTGTGTTTTAATCCCAACTTTTACCTTTCTTTACGGAAGATGCACTTTCCATGAATCGGACGTCGGACGAGAAACCAGCTCCACCTACTCACATTTGTGTACCGGTACTAGGAGGTAGACATTGATACCTGATATCCTACAGGAAATACTTGTATATTACTCCTATTACTAAAGTGATATTGAAATTGAAAAATGAAATGTGCCCCAAATCTCATAGTTTAAGCAAGAACAATATGAATGACATGCTTCAGATAAGTCACGCTCAAGACGTGTTTGCAAACTCATTTAATTTTACATTTTTGTGATTTTTTTTTCTTTGGAATTTGTCAGAGGAGAGCTCGAGATGACATTTTAGTCCTTCATGGGACACATTTTTCCCCTTCTTTTTTCCCAATCAGAATCTCAATGCAATGATAATGATGTGATAGCTGTTTAGATTCTGACATTGATATTTTATCTTGTTTTCTCCAATCAAAGGAGTTTATTATTATGGATTTTACTCACCCAGTATTGTTATTCCATAAAATACACATGTATTGCACGGCAAGTTTCTTTCATTCTTTTTCGTACACAATTGAAATACATTTTTTTTCAAATTTGTATCTAGATCTATTCATTGACTGTTAAAGTCATTTTGTGAATTGTATTTGTAGTATGTTTTCTTTTACAAAAGATCTAGTTTAAGAATGATTTCTGTATACTTGAATGGATGTTCAAACCTAATTTGTAACGTTATCATTTTTCATTTTGCTCTAGGTTAATTTGACACATCGACGCCGGCTCAATCATGTTTAGTGGTGGCTATACAGCTCAAAAGTTAAAGACCAATCTAAAGCTTACTATCAACAGATTGAAGCTTTTGGAGAAAAAGAAAAGTAAGTTCAACAGTACTCATTCAATCATCAAGATCATTGCTTTTTTAGCTGGACATTTAAACAGAATCATTTCCAGAAACAATGTAGGTTATACGCAAACGGCAAGGAGAGGAAAAAGAGTTATTGATGCAAGAAAATAGATCAGAATATTATTTTAAGACACGGTTATTGTACCTCCTTTAAATTTATTGTATCTCCTTTAATCAATTTAACTTTACAATAAATGGTAACATGCATTTAATTTTGTTACAGTTCAGTGATCACTTTTAGTTTTAAATTTATACATGTATTTTGTGGATGTATTGTTGTTAACCTAATAGTATAATCTTTGACATTTTGGAATAATTTTTCTGATTATTGCTTTTTTTTTCTCTTTCAGCCGAACAGGCTCAGAAGGCAAGGAGAGAAGTAGCAGATTACCTTTCCAATGGGAAAGATGATAGAGCAAGAATAAGGGTAAAATAATTTTTGTTTTTTACTTGACCTCTACCAGCTGCCATAACTTCAGTTCATATTTATCTTTGAAATTTGAATAATACCAAAATAAAACGCTGATATTTGATTAGTATACAAATTGTGAAGACAACTATGAAATATTTTCTACCTGATATTATACAAGCATTATGAGCAACAAATTAAGAGTTGAGAAATTATTATTAGTTCTCGAGAAATTCTTTCGTACATCACTTGAAAAAAAAAAAAAGGAGGAAAAATTAGGGGGAAATCATTTGAAATTCCATCAAAGTTACAAAGTTATAACTATCGGATTGTACTCGTACTTTATAAAATTAGTATGAACATTTTCTGTACTTTTCGGAAAGGTGTGTTGGAGGGGGGGGGGGGGTATGAGGATGGTGTTTACTATTAGAATTCTTACCATTTATTTAATTTTATACTGTAAATATGTGCATATATACATTGCACAATATAAGAAAATATAAGATTTATACATGTATTCAATTATATGGAAGGACACAACTCTAATCACCAGAATTCTCTTTGAACCGGTTACAAAGCATATTTTACAATTTGTATGTCTTTTCTCTTCCCAATTTAAAGGTACCTTGCTTAAATTGCTAATAGCTTTTACATAGTACAGTATATATGGCAATGAAAGTTAATTATTGAAAAAAAACACAGTTGATAATTGTTTAATCCAGGTAAAAATCTGTCTTGTTTAATGGATTAATTTAATTTTATGCCATCCACCTCACTGTGTGTCTTTTTTAAATATTTTTTAGGTGGAGCATATTATCAGGGAAGACTATCTGGTAGAGGCTATGGAGCTTGTTGAACTCTACTGCGATCTCCTCTTGGCTAGGTTTGGCCTCATCAAAACCATGAAGACGGTCGACGAGGGACTCCAAGAATCCATTGCCAGCGTGATCTGGGTGGCTCCTCGCATGTCAACAGATGTATTAGAATTGAAAGTGGTATGTATTAAAGGCAGTGTGTACTAGTTTGGCCAGGGGGATTAGACCACCCCGCAATGTCACTGACAGGTGGTTATCTCATCAAATCAGCTCTCAACATCAGAAAAAGGGGATCATGGGGACCAATGGTCACTGATCAGGCATTGTTTGCTATAGATAGAGGGCTCAAGTAGCTGAAAGTAGTACAGTAGGGCTTTAAATATGAGGAAATGGAAGTTTGTAGAGAGAAAACAGAGATGCAATGAGTTGTCTCACATTGGAGGATCAGATGGGGTGTGGCAGGTTGAGATAAGTCTCTCAATCTACAATATATGAGTGAATTTTGTTCAATGAATGTCTTGTTTTGCCCAGCATGATCTGCATGGTTCCTCTTGTGTTACAAGATGTTTAAGAATTTGAAGTTGCGTGTGTTAATTGTTAAATGATGAGGATAATGTAATTGTTGGATACAATGACAATGTCCTTGAAATGCCCCCCCCCCCCCCCGCCATAGATTATACCCAGTGATGATAGCCTTAGTATTCAAATGATTAATTATCTTGATGGAAAGCGATGAAATGAATCATGTTCAATGAATGTCATTTATGATGAGATCATAGAGGGGATAGGAAAGGTAAGGAAACAAAATAAAAACTAGTTAGGAAATGTTTAGTGTTTCACCAAGTTTCTTGTTTTTTGCCAATTGGATGAGGGATAATGCCAATGTTATGTGGATGTGTCAAAATAAAGCGAAACCTGAATAATTATAAAGACCACCCAGGGATGATGTAAAGTGTTCTTTGTAGACAGGTCTACGCAGGTGGTTGCAAAACAGGTTTGACTGTATGTGTATATCGCATGTAAAGTGTGAGTTTGTGCTAAATTCAACATGTTGTATTTCATATACATGTACTTCAACCACTTTCCATGAAGGAGGGCTGGTCTGAGCATCAAAGAGCATGCAGAGGTCAAAGGTTATAGAGACTTGGAGAAAATTCATTTTTTTATGAACTGTACAAAGTAGACATTTGTAGACAATAATAAGGAAATGTGGCACTTGAAATAAGATAGCTGTTGCTTATTTTCAGATTTGATATTCTATCTCCTCAGATATTACTCTCAATAATTTCATTTTCTGTATGTTTGTATTAGTATTTATGTAATTCACTTGCTTTACTGATATGAAAATAAGGAAGTGGTTTTGGATCATGATATACATGTACTTGAATGACATATTTACTCGGCAAAACATGTCAAGGATGGCAGTGAAGCACCGCAAGCCTCTTGAAGTTACACTTGATTTAAAACATTTAATTAAATTGATTTGGAGACTGAATGCATATGTGAGAATGAATATGTCATTTTACTGAGAAAAATACCAATTTTTCAGAAGTGCCCCTCCCCCCCCCCCCCCCCCCCCCCCCCCCCTCCACAACCTTTTGAAAATTATTGCCCTTGCTTGAGAGTAAAATTCTGATTTTTGTTTTCCTTTTCTCTTTCATGAATAGATTGCTGAACAATTTAGAGGTAAATATGGCAAGGAATTCTTCGAGATCTGTGTGGCAGACCGAGAAAACTGGGTCAATTTGAGGGTAAGATAGCTTCTATTCTTCTAGATGTTAATTTTAATTTTTCATATCAAAATATTTTGTAATATTTTGTTATGCTATTGAGGCTCAATCACACAAGTGCAGTATGCTTACGTTAAGTTTAGTGGTTATTTTACCTGACTGCTAACAAAGCATAAATGCTTGTTAGTAAGCAACCAGATGGCCGATAGCTTTAGGTCCACTCCCAAGGGACCTGGTAATGAGGATTAATGCCTTACCAAAGGGCGCTAGCGCATCGACTTGGTTTCGAATGCGGGTCACCGGATTACGAGACCACTGCTCTACCAACTGAGCTATCGCGCCTCCTACGTTCCTACTAAGAACGTTCTGTTCTCACAGTTGAAGAACAAGGCTTGTGCAGAAAATTTCTGTAGTTTTCTAGTGAAGAATGAAAACATATCACATTATGATATCCCATCTCTATCCGCTCCCAAAGGACTTTGGCTGTCATTACCGCGGATTTAGCCGCAGCAACCGTAGCACTCAGTGCATTCAAGGAATAAATCCTACTAGATATCAAAGAAGGGATTTGAACACTGTTTATGATTGAAGGTCCAGAGACTTACTCAGTAGACCACAATACCTCTACAATTGAGCCTTGTTCAGACATTTAGTGGTTAACCATAGGTTATTTAACGTTTTACGATGACGCTAGTTTAATGAGCTTCACAGTTCTGTGTCTAATAACTCACAGCTTGTTAATTTTTTTTTTTTTATCAAATTGTTTTGTAATATATGAATTTTGATTTGTTGCGCGCAGTTGCCAATCATTTACACATACAAAAACCTTGGCATTTTCAGCAGCGTTTTATCTCATCATATCTGAACAAGCCTTAAGTGGTCACCATGTTGAATTAAATGCTAATCGTGTTGATTTACATGCAAATACTAATCACGTTTCTCCTCTTTGTCACAGTTGAAGCATAAGTTGAGTGTGAAAGCCCCTGCTGCGTCTTTAGTGGAGAACTACCTGATTGAGATTGCACGGAGCCACAATGTTCCATATGTTCCTAGCCCAATGGCTTTCAATGTGAGTTGTATTTCGATGGTAATGCCAGTTAGAGTGATGATGATCGTAATGTGAAGTGTAGCTTTAACACAAATCTTAATGAATATGCATTGGACCTTTGTTGCACGCAGTTGTCATTCATTTACACGTACAAAAAACTGTGGCGTATTTTCGTCTTTCAGAGGCGTTTTATCCAATTATATCTGAACATGACGTTAATGATAATTATAATGATCATAGTAATGAAATTAAAGATAATGATGGTAATTAAATTAATATTTGTTATAAATGAAGAAAATACTAAACAAATTAATTATAATGAGGAAAATGAAATCATTTTGAAATCTACCTTCATCAGTTTAAAGGGATAGTTGAGTTCTGTTTTCAGACCGCAAATGCCTTCAAAGTGCATGGTTATTGCTCTTATTCTTATTTATGACATTTATAGTGCCCTTTTAGAACCTAAAATTGCTATGAAGGTAATTTTAGACCCCAAAATGTGTGAAATTTAGCTAATACGATCTTACCAATTCAGCTCCACTTAAAAAAAACATGGTGACCGTTAATTAATTATTTAATTAAAGTAATAATAGCAATCCATGTTGTAGTAAAGGAGTAGTCAACATCATATCATCTCCACTATCTATTTCTTAACCTGCCCACAGGGTGAAGATATGGAGCAATTGCTCATCGATATGGACGACAAGGGGAAGCCCCCATCGGGTCCCCCAGGGGGTCCCAGTGGAGGTGGTGGTGGGGGCGGAGGCATGCCTATAGCACAGATGCCAAGCGCCCCTCCACCACAGCCTCAGCCTCAGGCACAGGCACAGGCACCGACACCATACCCTCCAGCAGTACACCCTGGAATGGCCTATCCACCTCAGCATGTAAGTACAGTGAAACCTGCTTAGCGACCACCTGTGTAGAAAGACCACCTGTCTCTGTATTAATTGGTCTAGAAACCGTTAGAGTCTGCCTCTAATGTCAGTTTCATATGTACCTTTGTTAGCCTTTACCTTTGTGCATTGGGTCTTGTCTAAATTTGTGCTATTACATCTACAGAAGAATTCAGCTTTTCTGTCTTTATACAAAAAAATTGGAGCCACATGCCTTATTGCATACTTTCGGGGGCCATTCCTTGCTTAATCTAAATTTGGTTTGATGCTCTGTTTTACCCAACTGTTAAGAAAGTATGTGTTTGCTTGTAAGTAAGCAGCCAGGACTTGGTAATGAGGATTAATGCCTTATCAAAGGGCACTAGTGCATTGACTTGGTTTTTAACCCAGGACCTCCAGGTTACGAAACCACTGCTCTACCACTGAGCCATGGCATCTCCTTAATTTAGGTGAAAGTAAACCTATTGAATGCCAATGATAAAGCAAGGCACTGTGCATGATTCCTTACTAACCCATCCTATTTCTATCCTTTTAATATTGCCTGAGTGCTGCATTTGCTTTATACTCCCAACTTCATATTTGCAATTTTTTTTTAAAGCATACTAAGGCACGATGGTCCTTTCTTACGCAATATTTATGACACATATCAATAGCTGCCAAGTAGGGTACTCCCCCCCCCCCCCCTCTGCCAAGATGTTTTCCACAATTGGGGACAGAGCATTCATGAACTAGTGCTCCAAAACTGTGGAATAACCTACCCAGATTTCTTCGCAACCAGCAATCTGTCAAAAATATCTCAATAACATATTTTAAAGCGTATTTGCATGTGCATATGAAAAATACGCTGTATAATGTATTGTTACTATTATCATTAAGGGTATGATAAACAAACAGAGTTGAGTTACCTGTTGTATTTCAACTCCTTATGAGGTTGCATGACACATGCTCCTGTGAAATTATGCTGTAGGATTTCCTACACTAACCAAATTCTTAACTGCAACCCTGGACCAAATACTACATGTATATATAATCCTATCCTAAGCCTAAACCTAACCTAAAACCTAACTGTTACCCTAACCTTCTACCTATTTCTGCCAAAATAAGCCAATATTTATAAGCAGCATCTAAGCCTGGAGCAGTTGTCGCCAGAGGAAATGTAGGTCACCCTTTATGATATGTTACATGCTTTTAAAGTCCTCTCTGAAAACAAAAGCGCACACAAAGTATCCATATCGATATTGGTCCAAATCATAATTGAATATCAATGCTACTCTATATCTATTATCCTCTAATTTTAATACATATGTAACAAAACATTTGAATTCCTCTTCCACAAATTTCCTCATTTATTCCCCTAAATGAACTCCAAAAGCTGTTTTAGATTGAAATAAATTAACTCAGCTTCTTATTTGAATACCAGTGTACCTGAAAAACTAGAAGCATCACAGGATATTCTTAAATTTGTTGGTTTGTGTATTTGTCTATACATAGAACAAGGGTGGTCCCCCACCCCTCCCTTGTAAACCCCCAGTGGGGGGCTTACCTAATGGACCGGTGAGTTACGTGTTGTGTCTGTCCAAACAGGACTGTCTCATCTCCCTCTGGCTTTGGCTCATGCTCTGGCTGTGTCTGTCCCTGTCTCACTCTCTTTCCCGTCCTCATTTTTATTGTTGGTCTCTCTGTCTCCCACTCTCTGCTTTCACTTGTTTTTATCTGTTTCTCTATCCCTCCTCCACCTCTATCTCCCTTTGACCCATTTTCTTGCTCCTGATCTCATCCCCCCTCCCTCTCTCTCTTTCTCCAATCCTCTCTCTCTCTCTCTCTCTCTCACTCTCTCATTTTCTTTCTCCCACTCTGCCTGTCTCACTGTCTGTTTGTCTGACTCTGTCTTTTTCTTCATATGTTTCTCCCAGTTTCTCTCTATATCTTTGTTTCACTCTGTGAAGTATTCTCTCAATGTCTTTACCTCCATCCTCTCCTTCCCTCACCTCCCCTCTTCCCCCCCCCCCTCTCTCTCTCTCTCCCCCTCTCTCTCTCTCTCTCCCCTCTCTCTCTTTCTCTCCCTCCCTCACCTCTCTCTTTCTCTTTTCCTCTCTTGCTCACGCCATCTCTCTCTCTTAATGAATTCATTCAGACAAATAAAGTCAAACGTATTTCATCCTTCACGTGCCCAATCTACCACTCTCTGTTTTCTCACTCTGTTGCCTCTCCCATTTCAATTTCCATCTTTGTTTCATGAAACTTTCATCTACCATCCCAACTAACCTTTGTATACAACAAACACTGTTTAAACATTACTGTACTGAACCGTTGTAAAACTAAGCTATAATAATTATTCCAATTTTCAAATGCTTAAACATATTTCAAGCTTATACAAGTGAATCATGTACATGCAATAATTGTATGGTTCATTGATACGGGCGAATATAGACATGGTGTAAATATATTTTTTCATCTGTATGTCACTCACGGTTCGCCAAACATATAGGCCCGAATTCACAAAGGAGGTTTGTCGACAAACCTAGGATTATGTGCGTCATATGACGTTTGTAAAAACGCTTCGAAACGCGACATTTGACGCACATAAACCTAGGTTGGTCGACAAAATCTCCTTTGTGACTTCGGTCATAAAGTTTAAAACATTTTTTGTTACCTGAGGTGCTATTATGTACATGTATATGTTATATGTTATACATGTATATTATATTTATTACCATGGGTCTTGATACCATGAATGGGTGATTGAATGAATTTCAAAACATTTTATCTCTTATGCTGACCATCTATCTTATTTCATCTTCCTTTACTTCTTCTTCATCTTTGTCTCCTCCTCCTTCTCATCATCCTTCTTCTTTTTCTTCTCATTCTTCTTGATCATCTATCTATGCTATTCCATATTCCCCTTCCTCTACTTAGTCTTCTTACAAGCAAAATCTTCTTCTTGCTTTTTATGTTCTATTCCTTTTGCCTCATTCCCCTCCACCTTTTTTTAATGTGATTTATGAAACATAAAAGCAAATAGTCATTCATACACATATATCAACATTCATTATACTCATAACATATTTTCAAAAAGTTTCATGTATCGGTACCTTCATATGAAATATCATTTTTTATCTTTCATATCTGGTAATGCATAATATGTACTCATGTAATACCTACATTATTATACTTTTCAATATATTGTTCTTTTTAATTGTTTATCTAATAACTTCTTTGTATTCATGGTGATCAATGAGAAGCTTATTTTAAACCTATTCCTAGAAAAAACAAATCACTTCACATTCATGTAACTCAATTTCTGTTTCTTCTTCTTCTTTTTTTTCTTCTTTTTCTTATCATCACCATTATAATTCAACAGGGAATACACTCTTTCTTCTCTAGAAATTTATATATATTTATATATTTTTAAAATTCAATAGCGCCTTCTTTTTTTATCAGAATACTTTACAATTGGATTGTTCTCAACAAATTATTCCATCAACAACACTGAATTCTTCACTTTTATACCATCTGAAATTTACTAGAACATAATATTCTTTCATTTCAGAAACATGGGGAAAACAATTTGTACATGTATAATTTGTACTCACTTTCTAACAGTCTTAATATGTTAACGACATCCAGTATATGACAGTTACGAAGATATAAATGTACAAAACGCTTAAGTTTGTTTGTCCTTGAATAATAAATTCATAATGTGCCAACTCCTCATGAATAACTTGCTCAAGGCACAAAAGAAGTACACGTAACGTGTAAAATAGAATTGCTAACTTGCGTGATAAAACTGATTAGCGTTGCTTTAAATGTCAAACAAATGTCATCCCTACGTGTATCTATAAAACGAACTCCCCCAAATATGATCAACAACAAAAACTGCAGGAATTTAATACTTGTCAATTTGTCTCTTGGAGGGCCATTATGGAAAATGTTTGTTTTTCACAGCCCATAGATGCAAATTATTATAAGAGCTGCATGATGTAAGATGCCTGTAAGATTCAATATTTTTTGTTTTACAAGAGGCTAGCTGCAAAGCAACCCATATAACGAGCCCCTCTCCCGAGAATTTTCAAAAATCCAATATGTGAATAGTTTCTTTTCTGTTTTGAAAGTTTAAGTATTATTTGGTGTGTTTGCATGTTTTGTTTGTTACCATAGCAACCACCAATGGGTGCAGCCGGTGGCTATCCACAGATGCCAAACCCTCTCCCACCCAGTGTGCCTGTAAGTACATTGATTAAGGTTTCCTATCAGTGCTGGGGGGGGGGGGGGGGAGGATGTTTCACAAAGACTACAATAGACTTTAAGTTGGACTTTAAGTTGGACTTAACTATGGCAGGCCATTGATGCCACTGTTTGCTCTCACCGTTTACTGGCATTGGTCTCTCAAGGGACGAACAAATCATGGTCACAAATCTACAGATTTTATTTGTTTTGATAATTCATTATTGAAGAAAAAAATATTATCTAAAGATCATATTGATGAGAGCAAACAGTAGCATGAACGACCTGCTGTAGTTGAGTCCAACTCAGAGTCGATCTTGGTCTTTGTGAAACACTCCCCTGGAGCGTAAAACCATAGCTCTTTGAGAGGGATAGTTGCGGCACACACACTCAAGCACTCTCAAAGGTCAAATCATGGAGCTCCCTCCCACATACAATCTCTATGGAAGGGAACTACGGTACTCCATAAATTCAAACAAGTGCGACTCCTGTTGATGTAACTATCTCTACTCTTCTAGCTCTGCATGTAATATATTCAACATCTTTTGTCAGAAGGGAATGATTCCCGTCGTCCAGTATGATTGTTTTCTCATATGGGCTTTCGCACAGGAGAAGTGACTGTATTCTGCAATGTGTCACAGAATGGTCTATTCACAGCGTGCCATTACGCTACGCTGTTTATGGAGCTTTTTAGCACATGCTGCAGCACATATTGCACAGAGATGGACAGACAGACAGACAGACAAGCAAACGCACATTGGCAACCTTCAATGATTTGTTTGCATCAGAGACACTTTGATATCTTATTTTGCACATCCATCTACCAGCTTCTTGTTCCCTATTAAAGCATTGCATATGATTTCAATTTGTTTGTATATAGCATGCTACTTCACTGGATTTAGACTTACCCATCAATATATTGATTTTTCTTTTTCTCTTTGTATTAGGCTCCACCATATGAATTTCATGACAGCAACCCAACTCCATGTAAGTATCATCGACTTGACATGTTTTTGTGAAGAAATGAGGCTTTTTAACTGTTTTATACTGTTGTGAAACTAAAAAAAGAGGGAGCCATTTAATTGTCTCACTCATACATATAGAAAATTTACTTGTAATTGCTCAGCTTTTCCTTTCAAAAGTCATGTATGATATTTTAACTGAAAGCTCCATGATCTTTGAATTATTTTGATCTGTTTTATCGTTATGACATGAACCAAAAAAGGAGGATGAAAAGTTCAATTTGTATGTAAGTTATCTGTATTCAGATGAGGCCTAAAATAAAAACTTGTTGTATTGCCCTTTGGGTGCCAAAACATGGGGTTTTTTTTTGTCGCCCTCTTTGGGCCGATATTTGCAGATTTGAAATTTATTTTTCTTTTTCCCACCCTCTTTTAGCTGATATTTCTCAGTTTGAATGCTTTAATACATTTGCTTCAGCATCATCATTCCATTGATATCTTTTTTACCTCATAATTATCCATGGTTTGCACGAGTGAAAATTTTGGAATAATTTGATTTTATGCATTTATATCCCATTTAAACAAACAAAATACATATATTTTATTCATTAATAAAAAGAAATCTAAGAAACTGTTTAAAAAAAAAAAAAAAAATGCCGACCGTAGATTTTCAGATTTTTGGGTCGATCGCAAAGGGCAATACAACAAGTTTTTATTTTAGGCCTGATGAACAGGATCACACTATTCCCTCTACCTACTTGCATTACTGTACCTATCCTATACCAATATGTTATTTTCCATCTCTTTTCAGACCCTCCTCCAGCAGCTACCAACACCCCTACCCAGCCTCCGGTGATGCCCCCCTCCCAGCCCCCCACCTCTCAGCTGCCCAGTGATAGTATCCCCAACCTCCCTGCCGTACCCATCAACTCATTCCCTCCCCTCGATGCCACCGTCGGGGGCAAGTCCGCAGGAGGGGAGGACGTGGACTTCGATGACCTCACCAGAAGGTTTGAAGAACTCAAGAAGAAAAAATAAACTATTATCACTCTCATTCTCTATTTTCTGATCATATATTATTTAATTCATAACCGATTTACCGGTATGTAATTTCTTACTACATAGAAGTTTAACTATGTTTTTGAAAAAACTTTTGTAATATTATGGAAGCAGCGAAACTGTTGACTGAACCTGCAAGAGTAAAAGTTCTTCATTTATTTTAACAAGCATGTACTACATGAATTATATAATTATGTCACATAGAATTATAACATAAAACAGATAATTAATTGCATAGGTTGTATGGTTGCATTGTGTAAGATGAAAATATATTTTGCTGAAATATTCTTAGCTAAGTGTGGTGAAGATTCTTAGACTTTTACACTAGTGCAGCGTGAAGTTTGTGTAATTGACTATAGGAGACTATGAATATATTAAGTCTAGCCTTTTCAAACAATCTCATTTATGAAAAATTAAATAATCAAGTCATTTGTGACTGTCAAAAAGAAACAAGGAAATTGCCTTAACACATGTCGATGTTCTTTCATTTTTGTAAATGTTTCGTTAGTTCTGTTGTGCTTGATGCAATTGCTGTAAGCCATATTCAATATATACCGATATTGGATAAATTTCTCCCTTCTAACTCATTGAGTTCTAAACCTGAGATACATATAATTGACTTAAACTCATGAAAATGTATTCTGGGTGAAAACTCAACAAATTCTGATGGTTAAATGGTATGAATCATTGTTTGTATTGAAATACTAGATGAAACAATAGTAGGCTGTTAGGTTCATTTTGAATCACTCACTTCTGTCATTCAAGTTATTTTATTCCGAATTGAATTGAATTGAAGAGGTGTATTGCTAAAAAAAATTATTCGCGGCAAAAGGTCCAATTGCAAAAACTGTTACAAAGTAAAAATACAAAATATTTACAATCATGATAATTATAAAACAGTAATTGAAGAACATAATAATGAAATAAGAGATACATGTATGTTACCTTCCATGCACAGAGATATGATATTACATGATTGAGGTGAAAAAAGGTGTTCAGTGTTGGCTTAAAATGACTAATCTCAAATCATATTGTAGATTGAGCTTAAAGGAAGTGATACATGCAGCTTTACGACTTAATGTAAGGGGATTACTCAACAGCTCTCAATGTCCTCATCACATGAATGATTGCTTCTCTGATATGTGAGGATTAATTCTGTATTGAAACATGCTTTGTGTGAGAGGATTTTGTGGTTTAAGCTTGGATTAGCCTCAACAACAACAATAGCATCTAGGCTTGTCATTATGTATAATGTTGGTTAATTATTTTCATATCTATTAATTCTTAACTTGATATGGATCAAAACCAGATGCTGCCTTATTGTTATGAGCATGTATGTCAAGGTGGTCCACAAAAAAAGATTCAAACATGTGAAATTGAAATTTGGAAGGAGTATGAACTGATGTGTGCGAAGTGCAAAGTCTCTTGTTGCTGGGGTCTAGGCACTATGAACATGACGAACAAAGAAAGCGGACAAAATATACAGTTCCTCAGGTAGATAAAGGAACATCCCTTCACTGCTATTATGTAATAAGGTGAATATGCATGTGACACCTGTTCTACACATTTTTACATAATAGCAGTGAAGGGATGTTCCTTTGTCTACCTGAGGAACTGTATATTTTGTCAGCTTTCTTTGTCAGTCATATTCATAGTGAGGGCTTACTTAAGGGCTCTATAGGGTTCCTATTATGGAGCATTTTTAAACAAACATAATTTATGATCAATATTTCAGAATTAATTTTGGATGAGAATGAATTTCATAACCTACCATTGCTTTTCAAACTTGTAATTTAAAATTTCATACCTGCTACTAATTTTTCCAACATGTAATTTAGAAATTCGAACCTGTCGCTGTTACATGTTTAACCACCTTGTGGACCACCCTGATGAACCCTGTTTGTGTGAAAATAGTCAATTGTTGCAGCCCAGGTTGAGTTCCAGTAGTTGGTCAACCAAAGCATGGAAAGGGTTAAAAGAAACACCATTATACAACTAATTACGTTTTTGTTATCTTAAGACATCATTTTTAGTGCAATCAACTTTAGCCTCAAGGTACTAAGCTTCTAATAAAGAATTTGATTAAGTTTTAAGCTTGTAAATGTAGAGGTAGATCAGTGTTTGGTTTATTGAAGAAAAAGAAAATGATATCTTCAGAGTATATACAAATATCATATGTGATAAGGGTATGTAACTTTCCTACTTATACAAGTTGTAAATATGTAAGCTATTTTGCTATGACATGTACTATCTTATCTTTTAAAAAACTCATGTTGTATTTATAAATGTCAATTGTGGTCCTAATAAAGTATCACATATAAAGAAAGGAATATTAATTTTAATGTTAGAGACACAT